>NC_088346.1:22020000-22620000 GCF_036884655.1 Musa acuminata AAA Group
GCCAAAAAGTATCTCATCCTAGATTTTTGGGATACTAGCAATACCACCGCTAGTACTAGGCGGTACCACCACCTACTCCCCTAACAATTAGTCGTACTACCACCAATCTAAGTAGTATGATTGCCTAATAAAGCCTCAGAGATTGGGCTCTGGCGGTACCACTGCCTAACAGCATTAACTACCGACAGTACCACCACCTAAACAAGTTCTGGGAGGCCGAGCCTCAAATGGTGCTACCACTTGACGTGGCTCTAGGTCACTAAATGGGCCAAACAACAAGCCCAATTTAGCCCTAATTCAGGCCCAATTGGCCCCTAATTGAGTTAGTAGGATTACACCCAAACCTAACTCAAATTAAGACCTAACTACGATGATTAAGATAAATAATTACAAAATAAGAAGCTAAGTTATTCGACACATTATTTGTTTATTCGAAATCCCAGCGAACTTCCGGTAACTTCTAACACATCATTCAAACCTTTGGCATATTACTCGATCTATCAGCACGTTGACTCCCACAACATCCGATCTTGGCATAACGCTTGATTCTTCCTACCCGATGTCGATCTCTAACTCCAGCCCAACTTCTGATATTTTTGCTTTAATTGTTTTGCTTTTTCATAATTGTAATTAGCCCTGCATCACTTTTCTCAAAATATGAATTAGATCATAAATTCATCAATTAATTTCATCATCAAAATATGATATTCAACTAAAACATGTCGTATACATTGTCATTGAGAGCCATTAGTGCATAATTCACCACCTCGCCTTCAGTGGTTTGCTCTTCGTCTTCGGATGAGCTCGATTCGTCCCAAGTCTCTTTGAGTACTTTCTTCTTCTTTAGTGGCTTCTTCTTCTTAAGTTGAGAACATTCACTTTTAATGTATCCCAGCTTCTTGCATTCATAGTAGATGATTGTGTCCTTTTTTAGTTCACTTTTGTTCTTAGTATCTTATTTTACAAAATTTGTTTTGTTTTTCTTATGAATTTTTTAAATTTTCTTGTTAGAAGTATCAAGTCCTCATCATCACTTGAGATTGCTCGAGTGGTCTTCTTTAGTTCTAAGTGTCATATCTTTCCTATTCTTTAGAAGGTTATTCTCATGTTCATCATGTGCCTTGCATGTCATTTCAAAAGTCATTAACACCTGATAAGTCCTCAAGTGAAAAATTATTTAAGTCCTTTACTTCTTGTATTGTTGTTACCTTTGGATGCCAACTTTTTAGAAGAGATCTTGGTATTTTATTTATAAGTTCAAGGTTAGAAACATTTTTACAAAGTGCTTTTAAACCATTGACGATCTCCGTAAAATGAGTTTACATGTCTCCAATGGTTTCACTTGGTTTCATTCGAAAAACTCAAAACTATGCACTAAAAGATTAATTTTTGACTCTTTAACTCTACTTGTGCCTTCGTGTGTGACTTCGAGTATGTGACAAATATCATTTGTAATTTCACATATAGAAACATGATTAAATTTATTTTTATCTATGGCACAAAACAAAGCATTCATCGCTTCAGCATTCAAAGAAAAATCTTCTTCTCTAAATCATTTCATTCATTCATTGGTTTAGAAGACTTTTGAAAACCACTTTTAATGATATTCCATAAATCAAAATCCATAGAAATAAGAAAAATCCTCTATATGTCTTCCAATACGTGTAACCCGTCTCATTGAACATATGAGGATGAGTGATAGAGTGACCCTCTAGATTACCTGTAAAAGACATTCTCTTGGGTGTTAAACCAATCGAGAAAAACTTGGCTCTGATACCAACTTTTAGGACTATACGACACTAAGAGGGGGGGAGGGTGAATTAGTTCTTTTGAAAAATCATATTGATATGAAAACTCATTTGATGAAACCCGGAAATGTGTTTAAACTTAAAAAAGTTCGTAAGAGTGTAAGCAAAAGCAGTAGATAGTTAAATAAGAAGACAATGAAGGTAAACATCAAAAGAAAAGAGCACACCGGATTTATAGAGGTTCGGTCGTTGTGACCTATATCCACTCTCGATTCCTCCTCTATCAAGGCCACTAGCTTCTACTATCGATATTATTTCAATGAGCAAAGATCAACTGCCCTCTTATAACTCTATCTCCTTTTCACAAGTTTAAGAGACAAAATTTACAAGTCTCATACCTCCCTTAGAATGATCACAAATCTTAAGGAAGAGGAGGAAACCTAGAACTTTTTCAAGATTTTTACAACTTAGAATCTCAAGGCTTTTGTTTACTTTTCATGTTTTTTCAAGCAAGAAAGTGTGGGATATTTATAGGCCCCAAATGACTTCAAAAATGGAGCCAAAAAGTGTATTATCTCGGGTTTCTGGGGTACTGGCGGTGGTACTCCCCTGACAACTGATAGTACTTTCTATCCAATAAGATAGGGGCTCCGATGGATATCTCATATCCGAACCTCTACTCATAACAATGCCTACCATATGTGTGTGACTCTTTGGGCCCAATATCGAGTTGGCCGTGAGTCATACCTGTCAAAACTCCTTTTGGCTTAGTGAATTATTATCTCCATAATAATTCACTCGATTCATCGACTGTGGGTGTACTAGGCCACTACACCGCAGTCCCCAGACGATACAGGGAAATCCAATCCATTGGACCTGTCTATCCTCATTTACCATGTACCTATAGTCCCTCATCCATCTAATATCCTAGAGACCGTATACCGAGCATAGTGCTACTAAACCTATACGGTTTCTACTCGAGTCTTTCTCTAATCGGATTCTCTTGGAGAACTCTTTATCTCTCAATCCGAATGACCCTGGCCAGGGATTTGTCTGAGCAAGAACATATGGGATATTCCTCTCATGACACCGAGAGTGGATGATCCTCTATCAACACTCAATAGCCCTTGTAAGGTTGACTAACACTCTCGAAGACCGGCTATGCTAGATCTAGAACATCTAAACCTATAAGTCTGATTTCAAAGAGTGGAGCACTCATACAAGATATTCTTGGTGTCTCAAGTCTAAGGATTAGATATACAACTAGGACCATGAAATCACTATTTGACAATAAGGCATCATCAACCATCCAACATTCCGTAAGCGGATCAATCAATGAACTCATTCCCTAATGAGCACCTATATTGTATCCCTAGTGTCCCCACACAAGCAGCTATGAGACTAGTTACATCCATCATATGGACGGGTATACAACAAACCAATATGTCCGGTTATCTCGATATCCCTCTCGAGTAACCTATGACCAGAATTATTTAGGATCTGTATTTAAAGACGAATCAGTCTCATTATCATGATCTCATAACGATCCAATTCCCATTACACAAATCTAAGGACATATATATATATATATATATATATATATATATATATATATATATATATATATATATATATATATATATAAAGTGATAAAATATCAAAATATAATAAGCAAAACGACCGCGTGTCAATAGTCACATGTGCCATTACTCACGTGATTCACTTGTTGAGCACCTATGACTAGCAATCTCTCACTTGACCTAAAGCCAATCACCTATGTGTCTGATCCCCATCAGACCCCTATGATGCTTAAAGACAATCTGAGATAATAGCTTTGTTAATGGATCTACAATATTATCTTTGGATGGAACTATTTCGAATGCTACATCTCCTCGAGTCACATGCATAGCGAAAGAACATAAAACAAAATCCCAGAATTTTCATAGAAAAAAAAGTTTTCATCGTCATACAATTGATGTGCAAAAACTCAGCAAAACCAAAAAACTATGCGTATAAGAAAAATGTATTACCTAGGGAGAACTTTTTGAGTGGTATGACCGCTTGATAGTCTTGGAGATTGGGCTCTAACAGTACTACCGCTTGATAAAGCAATACCACCACCTGACAGCATTAATTGCCGATGATACCACCACCTAGTTTGAGCGGTACCACTTGTTGGAAAACCTAGGGCGACATCACATGCACAACGAAAGAACATAAAACAAAATCCCAGAATTTCCATAGAAAAATAAGGTTTCATCATCATGCAATTGGTGTGCAAAAACTTGCAAAACAAAAACACTATGCGTATAAGAAAAAATATATTACCTAGGGAGAACTTTTTGAGTGGTATGACCGCCTGATAGAGCCTCGGAGATTGGGCTCTAGCAGTACCACCGCTTGATAAGGCAATACCACCACTTGACAGCATTAATTGCCAACGATACTACTGCCTAGTTTGGGTGGTACCACTTGTTGAAAAATTTGGGGTGACATCACATGCATAGCGGAAGAACAAAAAATAAAATCCTAAATTTTTCATAGAAAAATAAGGTTTTATTATCGTGCAATTGGTGCACAAAAACCCATAAAACCAAAAAACCGTGAGTATAAGAAAAATGTTATTACCTAGGGAGATCATATATTCTTGAAAATATACAAATCTATGGGGGAGGATCAAGGAGGTCAATTGTTCTCCTCTCTAGAGGTGATCCACATAGTCGGGGCTACAAAAATGCTCCTCAAATCGCTACCCAAATATATTCCTTGCGCACACCACACAATCAAGAAGTGACTGCCCCTTCTTGCTATCCACACGCCCCAAAGAGGGGCTGTAGTATGAGGAGGAGAGGGAGAGAGGAAAATAGGATATGACAACCCAGAAAGAACCTAGCTCATGACCCTTTGGTTCTCTCCTATTTATAGATGCCCCCTATCAATTTACCTTAATGAATCCTATCATATTTGGTATTGAATCTCCATCCAACTATCCATGTCTCTTAGATTGGTGGGTCTTTATCGAATAATCTTTTATTGGATCTCATCCATAGGATCCAATAATTCATATGCTTATTGGATATCTAAAAAATAGGGGCTCTAGCATATATCTCACGTTCGAACATCTACTCATCGTAACACCTATCATATGTATGTCACCCTCTGGGCCCAATATCAAGCTAGCCATGAGTCATACATGTCAGAACTCCTACTAGCTCCATAATAATTCACTCGGCTCATCGACTACGGATGTACTAGGCCACTACGCCATAGTCCCCAAACAATACAAGAGAATCCAATCTATTGGACTTGTTTGTCCTTAGTCACCGTGTATCTATAGTCCCTTATCCATCTAATATCCCAAAGATCGTATATCGAGCATGGTACTGTTAGGCCCATATAGTTTCTACTCGAGTCTCGCTCTAATCGGACTCTCCTGAAGAACTATTTCTCTCTCAATCTGAATGACCCTAACTAGGGATTTGTTTGAGCAAGAATATATAAGATATTTCTCTCATGACACCATAAGTGGATGATCCTTTGTTGACACTTAATAACCCTCGTAAGATTGGCTACCACTTTCGATGACCGGTTGTGCTAGATCTGAAATTTTTAGGCCTATATATCTGGTATCAAAGAGTGGAGTACTTATATAGGACATCCTTGGTGTCTCAAGTCTAAGGTTCAGATACATCACTAGGATTACAGAATCATTGTTTGACAATAAGGCATCATCAATTAGTAAACTCATTATCCAATTAGCACCTACACTATATCCCTAGTATCCCCACATGAGTAGCTATGAGACTAGCTGCTTCCATCATATGGACAGATATATAGTATACCAATCTTTCCGGTTATCTCAATGTCCCTCTCGAGTAACCTATGACCAGGATTATTTAGGGTTTGTGTTTAAAGGTGAATCGGTCTCATTATTGTGATCTCATCACGATCCGATTCTCATTGCACAGATCCATGGACATTATAATATATATTTATGTAACAAGTAATATAAAGTGATAAAATACCAAATAATCTAACAAGCAAAAAGAGTGCGTGTCATATCACACGTGTCATTACTCTTGTGATTGGCTTATAAGGCACTTATTGTTGAATCTCGGATTTTGATAATAAAACCAATTGATAGTGTTTATAATCTGATATATGCTTTAAGTGATGCAGGAAGCTTCGATCTGGGAGAGAATTAAAAGTAGGAAGAATCATGTTAGGCCGGAGTGGAACATGTTAGAAGATTGGACATCGAGTCGGAGGATCGGTCGATAAATTGGTAGAAGGCTTTGGGCCATGGGTTTAGGCATTAGGCCAAGAAGAGCGAAAATTGTGCCAAGAAAATCAGAGTTGCGAAGGTCAACTAGTCGATTGGGCAATAGGCCATAAGAGAGGACGATGCACTGAAGAATCGGACGAGGCGTCGATGAACTAATGACATGTCGGAGAATATTTGATTAGCTTTGTAATAATTATATAGATTGAAATAGGTTTTAGGTGTAATTGGATTAGAATTGGGTCAACTCAATTAGGGGCCAATTGGGCCCAAGCTTGGGTTGTATTGGGCCAAGTAAGAGGCCCAAACAATGACTCAACAAATAGAACCATCGGTGGTACAATCTCCGAGACTATGTCAGGCGGTGATACCACTAGTTTGGGTGGTGATACTGCCCAGACTCAGTCCCTAAGACTGTTAGGTGGTGGTACCGCCTAGACATAGTCTTCTAGGCGATGGTATCGCCTAGACATAGTCTCCTAGGCAGTGGTACCGCCAGACTGGGCAGTGGTACCGCCTAGTGTCAATGCTGCAGGCGGTGGTACCACCCAGAACTGACAGTGGTACCGCTAGTACCTGAAAGACCCGGGATGAGACCAGCTTTGGCTCCAAGTTTGAATCTATTTGGAGCCTATAAATACCCCTCTCATCCCTGGTTAACACACACAAGCACAAAAAACTTAAAAATCGGAAAACGTTGTAGCAAACACTTAGAGATCCCCTCCTCGTGTTCTAAAAGTTTATAATTCTATTTAAGGAAGAATAAGTGCTTATAAAATGTTGTCTCCTAAACTTATGAAAAGGAGAAGAGGGGTGTAAAAGGGTAGTTGATCTTCGCCCATTGAAAGAAGATCGTTAGTAGATGCTGGTGGCCTCGACAAAAGAGGAATCGAGAGTGGATTAGGTCACGACGACCGAACCACTATAAAACTTGATTTGCATTTCTATTTGTGTAATTTACCATTACTATAAACTGCCTTACTTGCTTTACTTTCTCATTATACTCTTTCATACTCTTTCAAGTCAACCATATTTTCGATATAGTTTTTTTATCGAAACGAATATTTTTGGAACTGATGTGATTTTTATCCACTGTACTAATTCACCCTCCCCTCTTAGTGTCATTCTTGATCCTAAAAATTGGTATCAAAGCCATGTTTTTTCTCGTTTGGTTTAACAACCAAGAGAAATGACTCTTTTCGGAAGAGGATCACTTTATCATTTGTCCTCCTATGTTCAATGGGACGGACTACATGTTAGGATATCTTAGGGGCGATATCACATGTGCAACTGGAGAACAGAAAATAAAATCCCTAATTCCTAAAGATATGTTCGTCATCATGCAAAGATTGGTGTGCAAAAATCCACGAAATAGAAAATCACGTGTGAGATAGATTGTGTTACCTAGGGAGATTGTATATATCTACTAACGATCCACACAACAGGGTTAATCTAGTGGTGATCCACACAACAGGGTTGCGATGATGCTCCTCAAAACTCCAGGCCTGCTCTGAGGTGAAAAGGGAGAGGAGAATAGGAGAGGAAGCAAAAAGCTCTAGCCTATAAACTATTGAAACCCTCCTATTTATAGAGGTTCCCTATCAACTTAACCTTAATGGATCCTCCCATATTGGGTATTGGATCTCCATCCAACTACCTAAGCCTCTTAGATTAGTGGATCTCTATCCAATAATCTCTCATGGGCTCTTATTGAATCTCATCCATAGGATCCAATAAGATAGGGGCTCCGACAGATATCTCATATCTGAACCTCTACTCATCGCAATGCCTACCATATGTGTGTGACTCTCTAGGCCCAATATTGAGTTGGCCATGAGTCATACTTGTGAGAACTCCTTCTGGCTCAGTGAATTATTATCTCCATAATAATTCACTCGACTTATCGATTGCGAATGTATTAGGCCACTACATCGTAGTCTCCAGACGATACATGGGAATCCAATTCATTAGACCTATCTATCCTCAGTTACCATATACCTATAGTCCCTCATCCATCTAATATCTCAGAGACTATATACCGGGCATAGTGTTGTCAGACCTATATGGTTTCTTCTCAAGTCTCGCTCTAATTGGATTCTCTTAGAGAACTCTTTCTCTCTCAATCTGAATGACCCTAGTAAGAGATTTGTCTGAGTAAGAACACATGGTACATTCCTCTTATGATATCGAGAGTGGATGATCCTCTATCGACACTCAATAACCCTCGTAAGGTTGACTACCACTCCCGATTACTGGTTGTGCTAGATCTGAGATATCCAAACTATAAGTCTGGTATTAAAAAGTGGAGAACTCATACAGGATATCCTTGGTGTCTCAAGTCTAAGGATCAGATACACCACTAGGACTATGGAATCGGTGTTTGACAATAAGGCATCATCAACCATTCAACATTCTGTAAGCGGATCAATCAGTGAACTCATTCCTCAATTAGCATATGTATTATATCCCTAGTGTCCCCACATGAGCTGCTATGAGACCAGCTTCATCCATCATATGGACGGGTATATAACATACCAATCTATTCGGTTATCCCGATGTCCCTCTTTAGTAACCTATGATTGAGATTATTTAATATCTATGTTTAAAGGCGAATCGGTCTCATTATTGTGATCTCATCATGATCCGATTCTCATGGCATAGATCCTAGCCAACGAGCACCACACCTAGGGGGCTCACCCGCGGGCGGGCGTAGTGCCCATGCGCAGGTGGCCTGCTTGCGGGCGTCCAACCGCAAGTGCTGCTTGCTACAGGCAAGCAATCGGTTGCAGGTGACCTACTTGTGGGCGCCTAACCCATAGGTGCCGCCTGCGACAAGCAAGCCACCGGTCATAGGTTGGCGGCTGCTTGCATGCAGATGGCGACAAAGGCTGCCATCTGCAAGGGTAGGAAGGGTAGCAACACTTGCTGCCCTTTCTCACCTTTATGTCAATAATTTTAACGTCAAAAGCCTTTCTAAATCACAACATATGCAATTCAAAATCAATATTTCGCATGAACCTCGCTTGGATACCACTATAGAAAAATCTTGAGGCGACATCGCATGCGCAATGAATAAACAGAAATAAAAATCTTATATTTTCACAAAAAAATGTTTCATCATCGTATGAAGATTAGTACGTAAAAACCTGTGAAACTGAAAATCACATATTAGATAGTTATATTACCTAGGGAGATTGTATATCCCTAAATTCCTACAGATCTGTGGGAGAGGATGAAGGAGGTCAACTGTCCTCCTCTCTAACGGTGATCCACATGGTATGAGCTATGAAGACGCTCGTCGAATCACTACCCAAATCTACACACACCCTTGCTGGCTGAGGAGGAGAAGGGGAGAGGAAAATAGGATGTAGCAGCCAAAAAGGCCTAGCCTATGACCCTTTGGCTCTCTCCTATTTATATAGGCCCTCTATCAACTTAGCCCTAATGAATCCTATCCTATTGGGTACTGGATCTCCATCTAACTACCCATGCTTCTTAGATTAGTGGGTCTTTGCCCAATAATCTCTCATTAGCTCTTATTGGATCTCATCCACAAGATCTAATAATTCAGGGACTTATTAGATATCTAACAAGATAGGGGCTCTAACAGATATCTCATATCCAAACCTCTACTCGTTGCAATATCTACCATATGTGTATGACCCTTTAGGTCCAATATCGAGCTGGTCATGAGTCATACCTGTCAGAACATCTTTTAGCTCATTGAATTATTATCTTCATAATAATTTACTTGACTCATCGACTACGAATGTACTACGCCACTACACCGTAGTCCCAAGATAATAAAGAGGAATCCAATCCTTTAGACTTGTCTATCCTCAATTATCATATATCTATAGTTCGTCATCCATCTAATATCCTAGAGATCATATACCAAGCATGGTGCTGTCAGGCCCATATAGTTTCTATTCGAGTCTCGCTCTAATTGGATTCTCCCGGAGAACTCTTTCTCTCTCAACCTGAATGACCCTGGCTAGGGATTTGTCTAAGCAAGAACACATGGAATATTCCTCTCATAACATCGAGAGTGGGTGATCATCTATCGACACTCAATAGCCCTCATAATGTTGACAGCCACTCCCGATAACCGATTATATTATATCTGAAACTTCTAGATTATAAATCTGGTATCAAAGAGTAGAGTACTCATATAAAACCTCCTTGGTGTCTCAAGTCTAATGACCAGATATACCACTTAAACGACGAAATCATTATATAATAATAAGGTATCATTAACCATTTAGCATTCCATGAGCGGATCAATCAGTAAACTCATTCTCTTATGAGCACCTGCACTATATCTCTAATTTCCCCACACAAGCAGCTATGAGACCAGCTGCCTCCATCATATAGACGGGTATACAATACACTAGTCTATTCGGTTATCTCAATGTCCCTCTCAAGTAACGTATAACTGAGATTATTTAGGGTTTGTGTTTAAAGATGAATCAGTCTCATTATTGTGATCTCATCACGATTTGATTTCCATTGCACAAATCCATAAACATTACAATATAATAATAATAATAATAATAATAATAATAATAATAATAATAATAATAATAATAATAAATAATATAAAGTGATATAATATTAAATAATATAATAATAAAAAGGAGTGCATATCATGTCACATGTATCATCACTCATGTGATTGGCTTGCAAGGCATCTATGATTAGCAACACCTCGGCCGAGCAAACTTAGTCCTGAGCTGTGCACCTCAACAAGAAGACCCGAGGCCTGTACCTCGACCGAGCAAACCCGCTCCCAAGCCATACATCTCGATAAGAAAACTCGAGGCCTACACCTCAACTGAGCAAACTCGCTCCCGAGCTATACACCTCGGCAAGAAAACATGAGGCTTGCACCTCGGTTGAGCAAACTTGCTCCCAAGCCATGAACCTCAGCAAGAAGACCCGAGGCTTGCACCTCGATTGAGCAAACCCACTCTTGATTCGTGCACCTCAACAGAGAAAACCTGCTCTCGAGTCGTGCACCTCAGCCAGAAGACCCATTATGACGGTCGAATCGAACCCCATGATAGGTCAATCCTACCACTTTAAAACGGACAAGCCAAACCCCTTAGGTTAATATTCATGGGTTTTCAAGGTACTAGTGGTACCACCATCAATACTGGATGGTACCATCACTTGTCAGTCTAATACTGGGTGGTACCACCGCCTAGCCTGACATTGACACTAGGTAGTACTATCGCCTAGTCTGGCGATACCATTGCCCAGACAACTTGGGAGGCCGAGGCCTAAGCGGTGCCACCACCAGCCCTGATGGTGCCACTACTTGGGCCTACTAAGGGTTACTGAATGGGCCTTTCACTTGGCCTAAAACAACCCCAACATAGGCTTAGTTGACCCCTAATTGAGTTAGCATTGTTTCACCCCAATACCGACTCAATTAGACCTAAGCTAACTCGATCTAGATACAATTGATTACAAACAAGAATCCTATATTGTCCGACATGTCGTTGGTTCATCTAGCACTTCATCTAATCCTTCGATGCATCATTCTCTCCTTCGACGTATTGCCCAATCAGCATGTTGACCCCCCCCCCTCCAACTTCCGATCTCCTAGGCGCAATGTCCGATCCTTTGGCTCGATACTCAAACTAATGGCACAAAGTCTTTCTGCCGATATGTCGACCAATCCTTTGGCTTAACGTCCAATCTCCTTACATGTTTCACTCTAGCCCAATGTGTGATTCCTCCTACTTTAATCAATTTGTCTTTTCTGATCGAAGTTAGTCCTACATCACTCAAAACGTAAATTAGATTATATTTTCATTAATTGATATCATCATCAAAATCTGAGATTCAATAGGATCTGTGCAATGGGAATCAGATCGTGATGAGATCATGATAATGAGATCGATTCACCTTTAAATACAAACCCTAAATAATCCTAGTCATAGGTTACTCGAGAGGGACATCGAAATAATAGGACAGACTGGTATACTATATATATGTCCATATGATGGAGGTAGTTGGTCTCAAAACTACTCATGTGGGGATGCTAGGGATATAGTGCAAGTTCTCATTAGAGAATAAGTTCACTGATTGATTCACGCATGGGATGTCGGATGGTTGATGATGCCTTATTGTCAATTAGCGATTCCGTAGTCCTAGTAGTGTATCTTGTAGGAAAATCTAGGGGCGACATCATATGCATAGTGGAAGAATAGAAAACAAAAATCCTAAATTTTTTAAAAGGTGTTCATCGTCGTGCGAAGATTGGTGAGCAAAACTCGCGACACAGAAAACCACGTGTGAGATAGTTATGTTACCTAAGAATATCGTATATCTATAAATCCTTATAGATCTGTAGGAGAAGATGAAAGAGGTCAAGCATCCTCCTCTCTAGTGGTGATCCACACAGTATGGCTGCGACGACGCTCCTCAAATCTCTATGCTTGCTATTTAAGGGGGAGAAGGGGAGAGGAGAAGAAAAGGAGGCAACCAAGAAGCCCTAGCCTATGGGCTTTTAGTTCCCTTTTATTTATAGAGACCCCTAGTTAACTCTAATGGATCATACCCTATTGGGTATTGGATCTCTATCCAATTATCCAAGCCTCTTAGATTAGTGGGTCTCTACCCAATAATCTCTTAGTAACTCTTATTGGATCTTATCCATGGGATCCAATAATTCAGGAGCTTATTGGATATCTAATAAGATAGGGGCCCTAAGAGATATCTCATATCTGAACCTCTAATCATCGCAACACCTACCATATGTGTGTAACCCTTTAGGCCCAATATTGAGCAGGTCGTGGGTCATACTTGTTAAAACTCATTCTAGCTCAGTGAATTATTATCTCCATAATAATTCACTCGACTCATCGACTACGGACGTACTAGACTACTACGCCACAATCCTCATGCGATATTGGGGAATTCAATCCTTTTGACTTATCTATCCTTAATTATCGTGTACTTATAGTCCCTCATCCATCTAATATCCTATAGACCATATACTAGGAATGGTGCTATCAAGCCCATATGGTTTCTTCTTGAGTCTCGCTCTAATTGGATTCTCCCGGAGAACTCTTTCTCTCTCAATCCGAATGACCTTGGCTAATGATTTGTTTCAGCAAGAATACATAGGATATTCCTCTCATGATACCGAAAGTAGATTATCCTTTGTCGACATTCAATAGCCCTCGTAAGGTTGGTTGTCACTCCCAATGACCGACTGTACTAGATCTGAAACTTCCAAACCTATAAGTCTGGTATCAAAGAGTGGAGTACTTATACAGGACATCTTTGATGTCTCAAGTTTAAGGACCAGATACACTATTAGGACTACGAAATCATTGTCTAACAATAAGACATCATCAACTATCTAGTATTCCGTGAGCGGATCAATCAATGAACTCATTCTCCAATGAGAACCTACACTTTATCCTTAGTATCTCCACACGAGCAACTATAAGACTAGCTGCCTCCATCATATAGATGGGTATACAATATACTAGTCTGTCCGATTATCTCGATATCCCTCTTGAGTAACCTATGACCAGGATTATTTAGGGTATATGTTTAAAGGTGAATCGATATCATTATCATGATCTCATCATGATCCGATTCCCAATGCACAAATCTATGGACATTAAAATATATATTTGAAATAAGCAATATAATGTGAGAGAATGTCATAATAATATAATAAGCAAAAAAAGTGTAGGATCCATTAAGGTAGGATCCATTAAGATCCCCATAGGCTAGAGGCTTCTTGGTTGCCACCTCTTATTCTCCTCTCCCCTTCTCCTCCTCAGATAGTAGGTGTGGATCACCGTTAGAGAGGAGGGCACTTGAACTCCTTCATTTAATCCCACATATCTGTAGGAATTCAAAGATATATGATCTCCCTAGGTAAAAATACTATATCACACGCGGATTTAAGTTTTGCGGGTTCTTGCATATCAATCTTTACATGACGATGAACACCTTTTGGAAAATTTATGATTTTGTTTTATGTTCTTCCGTTGGGCATGTGATGTTGCCCCTAGATTTTTCTATAGCACATACACCAACAACAATGCTTTCTTATATGATATCTTAACTAAAGATGTCTTTATGTAGTAACCTTCTAGCTTCATCCATCCTTAATATATAAACCATATTTGCAGACTATGAAAAGCTATTTGGACTTTGTTAAGCTCCAAGAGCCTAGTATATTGAACTTGACTCATTTTTTATGTCAATTGGCTTCATCAACTCTAAGTTTGTCACTTCATTATTTTTACAATAATAAAATAAAAGAGAAATATTATATATCTACTAGTGTATGTGGATGACATTATCATTACAGGTAATAATCCTATGAAAATCAAGCAATTCCTTAAGCAATTGACAAATTGATTCTCTATTAAAGATCTAGGAACCCTAAGATACTTTTTGGGAGTGGAAGCAATGTTTATATCTTTTGAATTTTTTTTATCTCAAAAAAGTATATTCAATATCTACTATAAAAGACAAGCATGCAGAATGCCAAAGAAGTTGACACACCACTCTCTACTACTGAATCACTTAAATAATATGATGGCAACTTTACTACGGATCCCATATAGTACTGATAAGTAATTGGTTCCTTACAATACTTATCTCTTATAAGTCTAAACATCTCATTTGCAGTCAACAAATTATTATAATTTATACATCGACTCTCCACTATTCATTGGTCTGCAATAAAACGAGTCTTATGATATCTAAAAAAGACTCTTAATTATAGACTTTTTCTTCATAAACACTAATAACTTCATCTTCATGCCTTCATCGATGTTGATTGGGTAGGTAACATTAATGATAGAACATCTATGTCAACATATATTATCTTCTTTATTGTTGGAGTTCCAAGAAATAGAAAGCAGTAGTAAGATCCACCACTGAAGTTGAATACTAAATTATCACCACCACCACTACAAAATTTAATTAGCTCATCAATCTACTATAGGAACTTGACATCATCTCCAAATCTACTCCTACAATATACTGTGATAATATCGGTGCTACTTACCTATATGCCAATCTACTATTCCACTCATGCATGAAATACATTGTCATCGTCTTCCACTTCGTTAGAGATTAAATTATCAAATATTAATTATGTATTTTTTACATACATACTTATGATCAACTAGTGGACTCTCTCACAAAACCTTTCGCTCATAAGACATTTTAATTATATCGGTCCAAGAGGTACACATAGAACAACATCCATGTTTCCTTATATTCTCAATTAATATATGATTTAAAAATCAATCATAGATTTAAGTAGCTAATTTAATTACGTAATTTGAGTGATTGATTGAGAAAAATCTCTTCGTTAAAACTTATATAAATATTAATCTAGTCAATAAAACTCATCTTTTTTATAGCATATTTGTTAATTATATAATACAAACATATATTATGCTTGCGATGGGCAACACAACAAACGAGCAAATGACCATTATTTTATGGCCAACGAAAACTTGACATAGAATTCAATCATTGGCTAATAGACATGCCATGCTAGCTTTCGAAAGTGACAGTGTCTTGTTGGGATGCTATATATATATTCTCATTTAATTAACAGTTACAATATTAATATTATATAGAATAATATTTTCAAGTAGGTGTTCCGAACACCTTACAAGCTTTTTTCGATTCAATTAAATCAAATCGATTTATTTAAAAATATATTTTTAAATTATTTAAAATTATAAACTAATTAATCAATCTTGAACCGATTCAAATAGATAGGTTCAAATCGATTTTCATTTAGACCGACCTATCTTACTTTAATCAAACCGAATAAAAAATCAGTTCTATTTGGTTGTCAATTCTAGTTATAATGTTGTTAGATTATTATTGCTACTATCATCATCATCAAATTATTGAATTAGTTGAACTATGACTAACTAACTTATTACTTCATTATCACCTTCTCTACCAGTAATGCTATCATTATCATTAACTGCGAATGCATTTGCGTTCATCAGTATTATTCCTCCTACAATAGCATTACTATCACCATCAACGTTGCCACCGAGCCCAATCGCCGTCCTTGATAAAATTTGTCCGAGCCCTTTGTTCTAGCCCGTCTCGCAGATCACTTCATATTACGGTTCAATCTTCTTCGTACCTAATCGAATCGAGGAAGTAAGGATTTGATCCATCTATTCTAATTCGTCTGAGGTGACCCGATTTTGATCGACCGGCTCGGCCCGGCCCCGAGCGGTCCGGGCCGGTCCGTCTCGAATCATAATTTCATGGGGTTCATGTGTTGGGTTTAGTTCTGCGCAAATGTACTCCCGGAAGAGAACACATGATAGTCATGGCGGACTGCAGGAAATGGGAGAAGAAACGACAACGTTAACATGACACCGGGACGATACTATGTGGATTGCTTTACTATTATCAAGGCACCGAAAACATTAGTTTAGGGAGATCGCAACGAGGGAGGGGGGAGCAAAGATACCCTCGCTTTCCCCGTTTCCTATGAAGCCCTAGCCAAAAGGAAGCATTCCGAGGTTCCTTTTTCCTTGCTTTTGCGTGTGATTCTCAAGGGGCGCCTGCCTTGTGATTCCTGTCCTCGGCGTTTCCGCGCAAAAAGGTGCTGCCTTTGGGTATGTTTGCTTGTGGTTTTGCTGCGTTCTTGATGTGCCTGTTCAGTGGATTTACAAGCCCATTTGTCTCTTCAAGAGAGAACCCTGCATTGTGATTCTTGTTTCTCTGCGTTTACGGGAAAAAGGAGCTGCCTTTCGGTATGTTTGCTTGTGGTTTCCGGTGTTCTAGATGCGCTTATTCAACGGGGTACCCATGCCTCTTTCTTCATTCACATTTCAAGAATGTGTTCTAGCGAAAAAATAGCATTTTTAAAGAGAGTCAAAAGTAGTTCTCTTGATGCTTAGATTAGCGCAGGACAAGAGAATTTTGTGTTGATATGGTTCAAGTAATTTGTTTGTGTTTCTGAGTGACTTCCTGTCGAGTGAGATGAGAAGCTTTGATGGAGGGATCTTCTCGTTGCTTCTTTCTGCGTTGTCTATGGATTTGCTTGCTAGATTTGAAAAAAGCAAAACCGATTGTTGTTGGTACTAGTGAAAATATAGTAGCCTTACTCATATTTGTTGCAGATTTGGGGTAATGATGCACGCTCCATCCAATAAGAGAACTGCAGCAGAAAACGGGGATGGAGGGATTGATGTGGTCCTCATGCGGTCGCTCGGAAATGGGGAGGATTTAGGCCCCATTGTTAGGTATGCTTTTGAGTGTGGAAAACCTGAGGCCCTCTTGCACCAACTCAGGAATGTTGTTAGGAAGAAGGAAGTGGAGATTGAAGAACTGTGCAAACTTCATTACGATGAATTCATCCTTGCAGTTGATGAGTTACGGGGTGTGTTGGTTGATGCTTATGATCTCAAGAGCTCTCTATCAAGTGAGAATTTACGGCTACAAGAGGTGGCAAGTGCACTTCTGTTGAAGCTCGATGAGCTCCTTGAATTGTACTTGATTAAGAAAAATGTCACAGAGGCCATACAAACGTTGAAGGTATGTGTGCAGGTCTCAAAACTATGCTTGGCTTGCAACATGCATGTTTCAAACAATCGGTTCTACCCTGCACTGAAGATCTTGGACTTGATCGAGAAAGATTACCTACAAAACACTCCACTTAAGGCCCTGAGGAAGGTGATTGACAAGCAAATACCTGCAATTAAGCTGCACATAGAGAAAAAAGTGTGCAGTGAGTTCAATGATTGGCTTCTTCACATAAGGAGCATAGCAAAGGAGATTGGGCAGTTGGCTATAGGACAGGCTGCTTCGGCCCGTCAAGGGGATGAGGAAAAGCGGGCTCACCAGAGGGAAGCTGAAGAGCAGAGTCGATCTGGTGTTAATCCTGTGTATGCATTGGACTGTGAGCATATTGATGAAGATTCAGTGCTAGAGTTTGACCTGGCTCCTTTATATTGTTCGCACCATATACACACATGCTTGGGCATCCAAGAAAAATTTTGTGAGTACTATTACAATAACCGGCTAATGCAGCTGAATTTAGACCTGCAGATCTCGTCAGCACAGCCCTTCCTTGAATCTCATCAACCCTTCTTTGCACAGATTGCTGGGTTTTTCATCGTGGAAGCTCAAGTTCTGCGAACTTCTAGGGGGTTGTTGTCGGAGAGTCAGGTGGAGAGTTTATGGGATTCAGCTATGTCAAAGATGAAATCTGTTCTAGAGGATCAGTTCTCTCATACGAACACAGCAAACCACCTTCTACTCATCAAAGACTTTGTTACTCTTTTTGGTGCCACTCTTT
Organism: Musa acuminata AAA Group; assembly: GCF_036884655.1. Lineage (NCBI taxonomy): Eukaryota > Viridiplantae > Streptophyta > Magnoliopsida > Zingiberales > Musaceae > Musa > Musa acuminata. The sequence goes on from NC_088346.1 coordinate 22,038,359, forward strand.
TGCGTCATGGGTACCAGGTAACACCTTTGCTTGAGGTTCTTGATAACAGCAGAGACAAGTACCATGAACTTCTCCTTAGTGAATGCCGCAAGCAAATAGGAGACATCCTCGCAAGTGATACGTTTGAACAGATGGTGATAAAGAAAGAGTATGAGTACAATATGAATGTGGTGTCATTTCATCTTCAGTCCTCAGATACAGTGCCAGCATTTCCATTTATTGCACCATTCTCTTCCTCTGTTCCAGATGCATGTCGTGTAGTGCGTTCCTTTATTGAGGACTCAGTTAGCTATCTATCATATGGAGGTCATATCAACTTTTATGATGTTCTAAAGAAATATCTTGACAAGCTTATGATTGATGTGCTGAATGAAGCTCTGTTGAACATGATCCATACTGGTAATTTAGGTGTATCACAGGCAATGCAAATTGCAGCCAACATAGCTGTTCTTGAGCACACTTGTGATCTTTTCCTGTGGCAGGCTGCCCAACTTTGCTCAGTCCCATTACACTTAGTTGAGAGGCCTCATGCTGGATTGACTGCTAAGGCTGTTTTTAAGGCATCGCAGAATGCTGCCTATAATGCATTGTTGAATGTGGTTGATTCTAAGTTGGATGAGTACCTTGCCCTCATGAACAGCATCAATTGGACAGCTGATGAAGCCCCCGAACATGCAAATGATTACATTCATGAAATTGTTATTTATCTTGACTTATTGATCTCTACTGCTCAGCAGATTTTGCCTTTAGATGCTCTTTACAAAGTTGGGGTTGGTGCATTGCATCATATTTCTGATTCGATTGTGGCAACTTTTCTTAGTGAGAGTTTAAAGAGGTTCAACCTCAATGCCATCATTGGCATTGACAATGATCTGAAAATGTTAGAAGCCTTTGCAGATGAAAGATTTCAAAGCACAGGTCTGAGCGATTTAAAGAGGGATTGCATTTTCAGAGATTGTTTAGTAGAATCGAGGCAGTTGGTGAACCTTTTACTGAGCAATCAGCCTGATGATTTCGTGGATCCTGTTATAAGAGAGAAAGATTATGGTGCTCTGGACTTCAAGAAGGTTGCAACTATCTGTGAAAAGTTGAAGGATTCACCAGATAGGTTGTTTGGGAGCCTTTCTAACCGGAATGCAAAGCAAAATTCTCGGAAGAAGTCAATGGACATGTTGAAAAGGAGGCTGAAAGATTTCAGTTGAATTGATCATGCGGTCGGGATATGTCATCATGTTATGGATTTATAGACTCCCTGTAGAACTTTTTTTTTTTTTTCGTTTCTTGAATGTTGTGATTATCTACTTAATGCAAGTTCAATCATTCAGAACCTCCATTAAGTTACCATAAGAAATTAGTATGCAACACATTAGTTTCAAGTTCCCATAATTGTCTTCTAATATTTTCGTGTATCACATTAGAAAAGTTAAATCTAACTTTTACCATACAAATTCAATTTTTCCATGGCATGATTTAGTCATGTTTAGAAATACTTTACCAAGTGAAATTTGGTTTAGCAATTTTAATTACAAATGGAGTTGTTGATGTTTGAATTTTTCCCTATGTGATGTATGTATGAAGAACCAAACACAATTTTTCGTTTGGAATATATTTAACGCTGCTCATGGCAGAGTATTTATTTCGGCCATTTGAAAGATGGATTCATTGTTATATGTTCCTTTTTAATGCTGTATTCTACTTCCCTTTAAGTCTTTCCTCATTGTGTACTTGATCTAAGAGTTAGTACTTGTTCTGTAAGCTTGTTCTTCATGCATTTGATGGGTCGACCTGTGGAAAATATCAGGCTGCAAGCTAATTTCTACACATTGTGGCACCATTCTGTGAAGCCTTTATCTTTGAGGTTTGCATGTCCTAAGTTTCTATGATAGTGAGACGCTGACCTTGTTTTCATTGTTCCTTGTTCTGCAGTGATTTTTCTGGTCATCATAAGAGTGGGAGTACTGCAATGAGAGTTTCTGTTGGTTGCATCTGCTGTAATGTAAAACAACTTGTGTAGTTTGTAACTTCAGTTATGTGTAGATTGTAAATTTCTTTGCTTTTTCTATGTAACACAGTAAACTACAACAATTATGTGTTCTCTTGTTGCCATAACCAGCAACTCTATCATTCTTCTCCTTGTGCAATCTTCTGATTTGGTTTTAGAACTTTTTTGAAGACCAAGGAGAAGCACAGAGAACAAAGAGATGAGTTCTTGTTGTAGTTTTGTGTATGTAATATGGAAGTGGGATCAGGAAACAATTTGCTGACAAGCTCATTCTCAAATCTACCACTCCATTGATGATTTATCATAATTTTTAGTGTGGATTTATTTATTTATTTATTTTGTCTTTTAGTTCTCACTTTGTTTTGCCTTGTTTAGGTTGTAGTACAGAATCTATTTTGTCCCTTACTACCACTTCTGTTTTGCAACCATAATACCTAACTCAATAAAACTTAATGAATTAATTATTCTATCAGGTTAGATCATGATAATAGTATGAGGACCGATATAGTAAATGAGTGCGGTCAGTAGTTCAAATAGGAAAGAATTATGAATAGGCTAAAAGCAATTTATTCATATATCAAAAGTGGAAGATTGCTTGAATGGATCTATTACCATTAATCTGGGCATAAGTATTTTGGATTAATAATTAAATTTCACTGGGTTTATACTTAGTTTTTATTGGTGCCGTTCACTTTATATTGCTTTTCTAGATTAGTATACAAATCCCAATCCATCTGATGCCTTGCTTCCACGTCTCTTTGCATCCTTCAGAACTCTATATTCATCTAAAGAAAGAGACGACTTCTTCCAACTCTTCGATCACACCTAAAACATGGTATGTCAAATGCTTAGATGTTGATCATTGTCATTGTGACACCCATTTCAAGACACATTAGCGCTTAGTTTTACTAAAATTCTTGGTGGCCTCCAACAACAACATAACCTCTGACGACTTCATCAGTTCTTTAAAAGGTTTTAGCCATTGTTAACGACAGCATCTGAGCTTAATGTTTATGATAACCTATCCATTTCACCCTCTCCTTCAGATGCTCAGTGGTGTGTATATGTAAGCTGGAACTAGGGAACATCCTCTCAGGTCACCACTTTCTTTACTTTTTCTCTGGCTCAAATATTCTGATATCTGAGTTCGGTTCAGATCTTCATGCAATGAGTCACTAATGAATGGGTGGCAACACTGGCTTGACTTGTTGTGCAAATATATATATCCCAAAGAACCATCTCAAATACCTTCTCATGACCTGGGTTGTGAGTGTGACAACTTAGGATAAGAAATGTTTTCGATCGATAGCATCGCCATTTTGTCCTTGTTGATTATTTATTTTTATGATTTTTTTATGATAAGAAATTATTAAAATATGTATTATGCCATCAATCATGATCTGACCTCATATCCATCACTCCAAATTCATCATCTAAATAAATACAACAACAAGTTGTAATGTTCTAATTATTTGGGGTCAGCTTATATATAGGACTGAGGTTGTCGATTAAAGATGATTCCTTTTGAATGAATGAATGAATTATGTCTTGTAATTTCTTATGATATTTGTTTTCTTAATTGATAGCCATATGGAGAAACTAGGTTTCAAACTCTGATAGTTAGAAAAGAGTATATATGTAATGTGCATTAAATGAATTCCTGCCTAAATTATCAGACATAAATTTACAATCTCACTACATCTATTCATGGAAGATTATTAGTTTGTTGCATTGGAGATAAGTGTCAGGTAGACCACTGTAAGCATAATTGTACTTCTGTAGAAACAAGATAAACTTGGTTGATAAATGGTTGAGCTTACTGTCAACATGGAAGCATTTCTTATGTATATAAAATTCAATCACCAATTATTGGCTACAACATTTTTTTTCTGCATAAACATAGGAACAAGGGAAAATTTAATGAAGCTACAGATACATTAAATATTTTCATAATCTCTTAATTTCCCAGTTAGCAGTTCAACCAAATGGTAAACAATGGATATACTACTTCAAGATCTCTTAAGACAGTCACTATAAGAACAGCCAATTTAATATGCTTGGTTAGCAAATAAACTGAGATCATTACTCTCAAGAAAGAAAATAACATATGATGTTTTGATGATAGATGTGAATTAACTTAAGATTCACACTAAGAGGTGTCTTTAGCTGGTGCCATCAAGGGATAAAAACCCAGTACATGGATATAGATTCTCCCTAACAGTTCAACACAAAGGAAAACATTGCAGCTTAGAGTTTAACAAATTCATGCATTCGGACAAATTAACATTCCAAATTCTCTTCTAATAAAATCAAATTATTCTTCACTTAAGGGCTTTGTAAAAATATTGACTAATTGATATTTTGTATCAATAAACTCTAAGATTACATTATGATTATTATCATTATCTCGTATAAAGTGATGCTTAATATCAATATGTTTAGTTCTAGAGTGTTGAATGAGATTTTTTGTTAAACATATTGCACTTGTATTATCACATTTTATGAAAATGTTTTTAAGATGAATCTTATAATCCTCTAAAGTATTTTTCATCCACACAACTTGTGCACAACATGCACTAGCTACAATGTACTCGGCTTCAGTTATAGATGGTGCAACCGAATTTTGTTTTTTGGAAGACCAAGAAACAAGTGCGTGTCCTAAAAATTGACATGTTCTCTGGATGTGCTTTTTCTATCTAATCTACATCCAGCAAAATCCGTGTCAGCATAAGTAATTAGCTCAAAGTTCTCGAATTTTGGATACCATAATCCTATATTTATAGTTCCTTTAAGATATCTAAATATTCTATTAACTATTTTAAGATGAGATATATTAGAATTAGATTAAAACCTAACATAAAGTCCTACACTAATATGATATCCGGTTTAGTTATAGTGAGGTATAGTAAACTTCCTATCATACCTCTATAAGCTTTTTGATCAAAGCTTTCTCCACTTTCATCAATATTTAACTTAGTGGAGGTGCTCATAGGAGTGTTGATAGCCTTTGAGCTATCCATATTAAACCTTTTTCGTAAATCTAAAGTATATTTTGTTTGACTAAGAAAAATATCATTACTTAGTTGTTTGATTTGTAAGCCTAAAAATAAAGTTAATTCCCTTATCAAACTCATTTCAAATTCAAGACTTATACTTTTAGCAAATGACTCGGATAGAGATTCATTTGTAGAACTGAAAATAATATCATCAATATAAATTTGAACAATAAAAAAATTATTTTTAAAATTTTTGATAAATAATATAGTATCGACCTTGCCTTTAGAAAAATTATTTTTGATAAGAAATGAGCTAAGTCTCTCATACCAAGCTCTTGGGGCTTGTTTCAATCTATAGAGAGCTTTAGTCAATTTAAACACATGATTAGGGAGATTATCATTCTCAAATCCAAGAGGTTGTTCAACATAAACTTCTTCGGAAATAAAGCCATTAAGAAAAGTACTTTTAACATCCATTTGAAATAACTTAAAATTATTACTACTAGCATAGGCAAGGAGCATCCTTATAGCTTTTAATCGTGCCATAGGAGCGAAGGTCTCTTCATAATCGATCCCTTCTTCTTAGTTGAAACCTTTGGCCACTAATCTAGCTTTGTTTCTAACCACGATACCAAATTCATCTTGCTTGTTTCTAAAGACCTATTTAGTACCAATAACTAAATGGTCATTTGGCCTAGGAAAGCTTTCATACCTCATTTCAATTAAATTGATTTAACTCATCTTGCATTGCGATGACTCATGAATCATCTTTCAAGGCATCGTCAATACATTTAGGTTCAATTTGGGAGAGAAAAGCGGCGTTTGCACAAAAATTCTTAAGAGAGGAACGAGTTTGAACCCCCTTAGAAGTGTCTCTTATAATTAGCTCATTAGGATGAGCATCTACATACTTCTAATCCTTGGGTAAGGATGTTTCGGAAGTAGATGCATCAAGTTACTAGATAGAGAAAGGGTTTCATTTAAATTCAAAGTATTAAAATTAACATCATCATCAAAATCATTTTTCTTAACTTCGAAAATTTCATTAAAAATAACATGAATAGATTCTTCTATAATCAAAGTTCTTTTATTAAAGATATGAAATTCTTTATACATAGAAGAGTAGCTAAGAAAAATTCCTTCATCGGATTTAGCATCAAATTTTCCTAAGACATCTTTTTCATTCAAGATAAAATACTTACACCCAAAAACTTTAAAATATGAAATATTGGGTTTTTTGTTGTTCCACAACTCATAAGGAGTTTTGGTGAGTAAGAGTCTTACTAGAACTCTATTTATGATATAGCATGCCGTGTTTACAGCTTCGACCCAAAAATATTTGGGTAGGCTATGTTCATTCAACATGGTTCTTATCATTTCTTATAAGTTTCTATTCTTTCTTACTACTACTCCATTTTGTTGAGGATTTCTTAGAGTAGAAAAGTTATGGTTGTATCCATTAGATTCACAAAATTCTTAGAAATCACGGCTTTGAAATTCACCACCGTGATCACTTCAAATTGATGAAATCATAAAACCTTTTTCATTTTGAGTAAGTTTACAAAACTTAGAGAAATACCTAAAGCATTCACTTTTGTGTGTTAAAAACTAAGTCCATGTGTATCTACTATAATCATCCACGATGACAAATACGTATTTGCTACCTCCTAGGCTTGATGTAGCAATTGATCCAAACAAGTCCATATGGATCAATTGCAAAGGTCTAGAGGTGCTTATTTGGTTCTTAGGTTTGAAGCTATCTTTTATTTTTTTTCCTAGTTGATATCCATCACATATATTATCTTTGATAAACTTGATATGAGGAATTCCTCTTACAAGTTCTTTAGATGAAATTTGAGTGATTAGTTTCATGCTAGCATGACCTAATCTCCTATGCCAAAGCCAAGCATTGTCATTCAAAATCGAAAAATATATTTCATTGCAAAGATCATTAATATAAATAGTATATATGTTATTTTGTTTTAGTGAAATCATAGATGTGTTTTTGTGTGGTTTTTCAATAATGCAAGCATTAGATTCAAATTTAATGATATATCCTTTATCACACAATTGACTAATGTTCAAAAGGTTATGCTTTAAGCTATCAACTAACAACACATCTTCAATAAAAAAAGGTGGATTTGTTACTTATGGTTGGTTTGCCAATGATTTTACCCTTGTTGTTATTTCCGAAGGTGACTTATCCTTCGTCTATGCTAGTGAGCTTAGAGAATTGAGATGGATATCCGGTCATATGCCTTGAGTATCCACTATTAACGTATCATCTATTGCTCCTAGCTTATGATGGTACATTTTTCTACAAAAAGAGATGATTTTTAGGTACCTATTTGACCTTGGGTGCCTCAAAAATCGATTTACATAGCTTATCATATTGCATTGTGTCATTTGAGATTCTTTTAAATTAATTTATGTGGACTATATTTCTTGAATGGATATTTGTATGCAACATGTCCAAATTTGCAACAAAATTTACATTTGATGTGAGGTGATACATGCGAGGTAGGGCCTTTAATAAAGGTAGTTGGATTTTGGTGAGAGCTACTCATAAATCTGATTTAGCCTTTTTTATGAATATGACCCTTATTGGCAATGATCATGTTTAAGGACTTGCTACCAACCTTAAATTTCTTCGAGGTTTCTTTGAGTAGCAAGTTTACCTTTTAGAGTATTTCTAGTTCATGACATTTTGTATAGGAAGCTAAGCTATTTTCATGCTCAATCTTTACTTTATCAAAGTCGCTAATAAGAGAAGCATGTTCCTTTTTCAAAGAGTTGTACTTTTTACTCAAGACTCTACATTCATCAAACAATTCATGAAAAACATTTGAAAGCTCATCGAAAGTTAAATTTGTATCTAATGAACTTGTTACCTCATCTCCAATAGCCATTAGCACATAGTGAACAACTTACTTAGTGTTGGTCGGCTCCTCTTCTTCGGAAGCACTTGAGTCGTCCCATGTAGCTTTGAGAACATTCTTCTTTGGTTGCCTCCTCTTTGTTTGGGGACATTCACTCTTGAAGTGTCCCAGCTTCTTGCATTCATAATATATCACTTGTTTTTTCTTAGGTTCAAATTTATTTTTAGTATTATTTTTAAATTTATTTCTTTTTATGAATCTTTTGAACTTCTTTGTTAAGAGTGGCACATCATCATCAAAGTCCTCATCACTTAGAGTTTTCTTTCAAGTGGTCTTCTTGTGTTCTCAGTGCCATATCCTTCCTGTTCTTTGGAAGGGTGTCCTCAAGCTCTTCATGAGCTTTACATGTCATTTCATAGGTCATTAGTGACCCAATTAGTTCTTCAAGAGGAAAATTATTTAAATCTTTGGCCTCTTGAATGGTTGTTACTTTAGGATCCCAACTTTTTGGAAGGGATCTTAAAATCTTATTAATAAGTTTAAAATTTGAGAAACTTTTACCAAGTCCTTTTAGACTATTGACGACATTTGTAAATCGGGTGTACATGTCTCTAATGGTCTCACTCGGTTTTATTTGAAACAACTCATAAGAAAGCACTAAAAGATTAATTTTTGACTCCTTCACACTATTAATGCCTTCATGAGTCACTTTGAGTGTGTGCCAAATGTCAAAAGCTATTTCATAAATCGATACTCAATTAAACTCATTTTTATCTAATGCATAAAACAAGACATTCATAGCCTTAGCGTTTAAAGTGAAAGTCTTCTTCTCCAACTCATTCCAATCGTTTATTAGAAGAGAAGACTTTTGAAAACTATTTTCTACAATATTGCATAATTTGAAATCTATTGAAATTAGAAAGATTCTCATTCTAATCTTTCAATATGTGTAATCCGTCCCATTGAACATGGGCGGACGTGTAATTGAACGACCCTTTAGGTTGCCCGCAAATGCCATCTCTCTTAGGTTTAAAACCAAATGAGAGTGAACCTTGCTCTGATACCAATTGTTAGGATCAAGAGTAGCACTAAGAGGAAGGGGTGAATTAGTGCAACGAAAAACTTTTACGATTTCAGAAAATTTGTTCGTTTCGTTTAAAATTGATTCCGATGAAAATGGTTTCGATTCAATCTGTTTTGGAGAGAAGTTGAACTTGAAAGCTTTCATAAAAGTACAAGAGAAGATTAAGGAGGTTTATAGTAAAGTAAATTACACAAATGAAAAGTAAACCAAAATTTAGAGTGGTTCGGTCAAGGTGACCTACATCAACTTTCGCATTCCTCCTTTGACGAGGTCATTGATGTCCACTAAAGGCCTTCCTTCAATAGGTGAAGACCGAACACCTCTTTACAGCACTTTATCCTTTTCCCGGGTTTAGGAGATAACCCTTATAAGTCTCACTCATCTTTCTTGGATGGTTTTAAGGTAAAGAGATGAAGGAGGAGAACTCTAACTTTCGCAACACTTTTATGACTCAAGAATTCAAGATTAAGCCAATACATTCATGCCCTTTCATGCAGAAAAGGGTGGAGGTTTTTATAGGCCCCAATGACTTCAAAATTAGAGCAAAAAAGTGTCACATCCCCAGAATCCATAGTACTAGTGGTACCATCACCGTTTTTGGGAAGTACTACTACCGCTGATCTAACACTGGGCGGTACCATCGTCGAACAAGTGTTATTTTATTAGTACCCTTTGCTTGCGAAAAGTGTTGAATCTCGTATTTTGATGATGAAACTACTTGATATATGTTTATGATTTAATCTGCGTTTTGAGTGACGCAGGATGCTTCGATCAGGATGAGACAATTAAAGCAGGAAAATCATGTTGTGCCGAAGGAACATGTCAGAAGATTGGACGTCGGGCCGGTGGATCGGTCGACGTATCGATAGAAGGCTTCGGGCCGTGGACTCGGGCATCGGGCCAAGAAGAGCGGGCATTGTGCCAAGGATATCGGAGTTGCGGAGTCAACTGGCCGATTGGGCAATAGGCTGCAGAAGAGGACGATGCGCCGAAGAATCGGACGAAGCGTCGAGGGACCAATGACATGTCGGACAACTTGGTTAATTGCTTAGGATTAATTGTCTCGATCGAAGTTTTGATTTGTTGTGCAGGATTAACTACGATGAGAGTAAGACAAGCAGCAGGTGTTGCGCCGGAGTCAAGATCATGATCACGTTGGGAGTTCGAGAGTTCGACGGAAGTTCGGACGGTCGTCGGAGGTTCAGCGAGAACAGATCCGAGAAGTCCAGAAGCTTGCCAAGCGAAGCTCGTCGGAACTCGCCAAGTGGATCGTCGCAAAGTCCAGGAGTATGCCGGATGTCCGCAGAAGGATCACCGAGGGTTTATCGGATGATCGACGGAAGTTGGCCGGAAACTCGCCGGAAGAAGCGATTGACGCATCGGAGCAAAGCTGCAGAAGTTGTCTTAGAGTTAATCGTAGTTAGCATGATGATTAAGCTTGAAAATGGGAGGTGATCCCATTAGCTTAATCTTGGGGCAATTGGGCCCCTGAAAAGATTCAAATTGGGCCGAATGGAGCGAACCATTCGGACCCTGATTGCACCAGGAGGTGCAACCGTCCCAGCCAGGAGGTGCAACCGCCAGGGCTGTGAGGTTGGGAGGTGCAACCGCCCCAGCCAGGAGGTGCAACCGCCAGGGCTGCGAGGCTGGGAGGTGCAACCGCCCCAGCCAAGAGGTGCAACCGCCCAGAGCTCAGTCTTCGAGCTAGACTGGGCGGTGCAACCTCCTCCGTCAAGAGGTAGCACCGCCAGAGCTCAAGTTTCGAGCTCTGCCAGGCGATGCAACCACCGAGCTCAGTCTTCGAGCTCTGGCAGAGAGGTGCATCAGCCTGAGCTCAGTCTCGAGCTCTGCCAGGTGATGCAACCACCGAGCTCAGTCTTCGAGCTCTGGCAGAGAGGTGCATCAGCCTGAGCTCAGTTTCGAGCTCTGCCAGGTGATGCAACCACCGAGCTCAGACTTCGAGCTCTGCCAGGCGGTGCAACCACCGAGCTCAGTCTTCGAGCTCTGCCAGGTGATGCAACCATCGAGCTCAGTCTTCGAGCTCTGGCAGAGAGGAGCAATCGCCTGAGCTCAGTCTTCGAGCTCTGCCAGGCGGTGCCACCTCTCCAGTCAAGAGGTGCAACCGCCTGATCCCAGAATTCTGGGATTTGATCGATTTGATCATTTTGAGCTCCAAATTTGAACTGGGTTGGGGCCTATAAATACCCCACCCATTCAGCACTGAAAAGAAATAGATCCACACCGAATTCTTGATCTTTTCAGTGATTCTAAGAGCTCAAATTTGTGTAAAGTCCTAAAGTTCTCCTCCTTCTGTTCTTCAAGTTTTGAGTTGTAAAGAGAGGAGAGAAAGGATCTGTAAAGGTTGTCTCCTGAGCCTGTCAAAAGGAGAGAAACTGTAAAAGGGCAGTTAGCCTTCGCCCATTGAAGGAAGGCAGCTAGTTGACGTCGGTGACATCGTCGGAGGAGGAAGCCAAAAGTGGAGTAGGTCAAGACTGACCGAACCACTCTAAATCTCTGGTTTGCTTTTACCTTGAGCACTTTATCATTACTGCAAACCTCTTACATTGCTACTGCCCTCTGCGCCTTTACGAACGAATTTCTAAGCTCTGATCTTTCAGAATCTGCATTCAAACGTAAATCGTGTTTTCGTACGATCTTCACACTGCGGTTTACGCTTTCATTCGGATTTCATTTATAACTGCAAATTGCTTTCTACGTAAAACGCTTTTCAAGGTTCAAAACTGCTTTTAGACGCAAAACTACATTTAGACGTAAAATTACGTTTAGACGTAAAACTGCGTTTAGACGCAAAACTGCGTTTAGACGTAAAACTGCGTTTGGACGTAAAACTGCGTTTGGACGTAAAACTGCGTTTGGACGTAAATTTGCATTTGGACGTAAAACTGAGTTTAGACGCAAACTGCGCTCAGACGCAAACTGCGCTCAGACGCAAACTGCGCTTAGACGCAAACTGCACTGTGATTCTGCTTTTATATCGAAATCGTTTTTTATCGGATGAACGCAGCTTTCGTTTTTAAATCGCTGAAAGATTTCCGCTGCACTAATTCACCCCCCCCCCTCTTAGTGCTCTCGATCCTAACAATTGGTATCAGAGCGGGGTATTTCTCATTTCGGATTTACACCCGAGAGAAATGACTTTTCAAGAGGGCTGTTCGGTCTTTCGTCCACCGTTCTTTAATGGATTGGACTACACTTATTGGAAAACTCGAATGAGAGTTTTCTTAATTTCTCTAAATCTGGATTTATGGAATATCATTGAAAACGGTTTTCAACTTCCCTCTAAACCGATGAACGAATGGTCGGTTTTAGAGAAGTATTTTTCTTTAAACGCAAAGGCTATGAATGCCTTATTTTGCGCTTTGGACAAAAATGAGTTCAATCGGGTTTCTTTGTGCGAAACGACTTTCGATATTTGGCGCACTCTTGAAATCACACACGAGGGAACTAGTAGAGTCAAAGACTCGAAAGTTAATATTTTACTGCATGATTTCGAGCTTTTTCATATGAAACCAAGCGAAACCGTTGTCGACATGTTCACCCGTTTTACGGATGTCGTCAATGGTTTAAAATCACTTGGTAAAAGCTTTTCGGATTTTGAACTCGTTAACAAAGTTTTGCGCTCACTTTCTAAAACTTGGGATTCAAAAGTAACTGCTATTCAAGAATCAAAAAACCTAAACAACTTACCACTTGAAGAACTAATTGGTTCATTGATGACATATGAAATGGTGCACAATGCACATGATGAGGACAATGATGAACAAACCAACCTTCCAAAGAACAGGAAGGATTTGGGACATAGAACATTTGAAGACCACTCGAGCATAAGCTCAAGTGATGGTGAACATAAACTACAAATGAAACGAAAATTAAAAAGCAATCGAACTACTTGCTTTAAACACAAGAAGAAGAACAAAAATTGGGATGAATCGAGCTCCTCCGAAGAAGAGAAAGTCAACAAAAGCAAGGCGGCAAACTACGCCTTACTAGCCTACGACATTGAGGTAATTAAAATGCCTTTGGTTTATTTTGAAATTACTTGATGCTTTCATGATATATTTTCTTTTTTAGTTTAGAATTAATTTTCTTGAAAATTACATGTTTAAAAATAAAAATACAAAAATTATGATCATTTCGAAAATAATATTGCATATTTTATGATAAACAAACAAAATAATTTTGATCATGGTTAAGAAGTAATAATGTGTATCATAACATTGTTGAATGAAATCATGTTTGATTTAAAGTAATGCATAAAGATGTAATATGAAATGGTTATTAACAATTTTATGCATGTGATTTTAAGTTATCCATGATCATGAGCTTGTTTGATCTTCTTGACTTAATTTCAAGATCTATAGCAAAAATCATGTTTGAATATATGAAAGTGTTAATTTCATTTTCGGATTCACTTAACAATTGGTATTCTAACAATCGGATTTTCTCATACACTTATGAAAAATATTTTTCTAAAATGGATTTGATGAAATGATTCATGCTTATAAACTCCATCTTGAAATATGAATGATAGTGTTTTTGCTTGCAAAGATTTGTTTCACATTCATATCTCCTATGATTCGTGTGCAGAAAAAGAATTTATAAATCATAACACAATGTGATTTCTTATGCAAAAATAAAGTGCTTTTGTGATTCTTTGCTAAAAAGAATAATTATTAAAATCATGATCTTGATAACATGAAGCTCTTTATAAATCAAGATCGTTCATTATGCTCCCTACATTTATCAAAAAGGAGTTCTTCAAATGAAATGCAATTCAATGAAGTGTCATATTGATATCTTGAAACTTGGAATATTTTAAAATGTGATCTTGATAAGAATGTTTCAAGTTGCTCTTTGTACTATATCTTTTCGAATGAATCATGAGCCTTGATATCATATATTTCATAATACAAGATTTCTTTGCCTTATGTTTTGAACTTTCATGCTTATCTTAATTTGGCATATAAAGACTAAGGCATGCTTAGATGAAAAAGAATCTCTTAAAAAATGCTTTTCCCATTTGATCGAGATTAATGATTTCATGATATTTTATGAATCTCGAAATTAATTTTAATGACTTGATTATGAACTTCAAGTTAATGATTTAATTCGAATAAGTTTTATCTAAATCATAATCTTGATCTTGCAAAATTGAAGTCACAAATAATATCTTGTGGTAGTCATGAATCGATACTCACAATATAAAAACTTTGATATTCATGACTTAAATTGGATTGAAACATTGTATGCTTAAATTAATCATTCTCCTATGTTTCAAAAATTCCTTGAATGCCTTATGTGATGATTGAAAACTAACTTGCTTTATGATGAATCACGAATCATGACTTGATCTATGATGTAAATGCCTTGAAATGATTGAAATATTTAACACTTTTATGCTCTTCCCCCTACTTTCTTCTTGTTTTCAATGATAAAATGGGGAGAAGTTTTGATCATGCATGGTAGGATATAATTTGACAAAATTGATACCATCATGATATGAAACATTAATGTAATTATGAATGGTGATATGATATCATGCATGTAATACTTCAACTTATGATAATGATGCATGCAATGATAAAATATTCATGATGAAAAATTGTCTTGACATTCATAACTTGATTATTCATCATTTGTCATGATTTTGAAATCGTTCTAAAAGGAAAAGAGAACTACAAAACTGTATTCTCTCTTTCTTTTTTACAATGACAAAGGGGGAGATAGCTAGCTTGTACAAGTCAAGAAGATGCAAAAACTTGATTGCTAGCTTACCTATCTTAAGTAGCAAAGACTGCTAACTTGCTTATTTCAAGAAGAAAAATTGTCTTCTTGAACATCACTATCTTGAATATCTCAAGAAGCAAAACTTGCAATTTGCACATTGCAATAGGAAGCAAGAATCATGAGCTTACACAAGAAAGCTATCTTGCATTTGCTTTCGAAATTTTTGCTAGCTTATATATTGTGAAACTTGTATATCGTAAAAATTGCTAGCTTGTTGGTCTAAAGAGAAGCAAAAAGTTGCTATCTCAAAAGAAGCAAATGTGCTATCTTGCCTATCTCAAGAGGCAAAAATGCTAACTTGCGCATCTAGCAAAGTGAGCAAAATTTTCAAGAAGCAAGAGTTGCCTTCTTGAACATCTCTAATTTGCTAGCTTGCATGATGTAGAACTTGCTATCTTGAACATTTCCAAAAGTGCTATCTTATATGCTATAAAACTTGCATATCTAAAACTTGATAGCATGAATGTTCTAAGCATGATGTAACACTTGCTAAATCTTCTAGCTCCAAGATTGCATGATGATAAAACTTGATACTATGTTTTTCATGCAATGAGTTGAATCAATATCACAAACACTTGATTGTGATACTTCTCCTTTTTGTTGATGACAAAGGGGGAGAAGTATGTTGATGAAAGTATGTTGATGACATGACATGTGATGCATAAGTTTATGCATATGTTCATGTTGACGTGTTGCAAGTATTCATGATGAATATTGCAATGACTTGAATTCAGTTTGAATTCAAGGTTCTATCAATATGGCATATTGATAGGGGGAGTTTGTTTAAACTCCGAGAGTTAAGTTTAACTCCGTCATCAAGTGGTTGTCATCATCAAAAAGGGGGAGATTGTTGAATCTCGTATTTTGATGATGAAACTACTTGATATATGTTTATGATTTAATCTGCGTTTTGAGTGACGCAGGATGCTTCGATCAGGATGAGACAATTAAAGCAGGAAAATCATGTTGTGCCGAAGGAACATGTCAGAAGATTGGACGTCGGGCCGGTGGATCGGTCGACGTATCGACAGAAGGCTTCGGGCCGTGGACTCGGGCATCGGGCCAAGAAGAGCGGGCATTGTGCCAAGGATATCGGAGTTGCGGAGTCAACTGGCCGATTGGGCAATAGGCTGCAGAAGAGGACGATGCGCCGAAGAATCGGACGAAGCGTCGAGGGATCAATGACATGTCGGACAACTTGGTTAATTGCTTAGGATTAATTGTCTCGATCGAAGTTTTGATTTGTTGTGCAGGATTAACTACGATGAGAGTAAGACAAGCAGCAGGTGTTGCGCCAGAGTCAAGATCATGATCACGTTGGGAGTTCGAGAGTTCGACGGAAGTTCGGACGGTCGTCGGAGGTTCAGCGAGAACAGATCCGAGAAGTCCAGAAGCTTGCCAAGCGAAGCTCGTCGGAACTCGCCAAGTGGATCGTCGCAAAGTCCAGGAGTATGCCGGATGTCCGCAGAAGGATCACCGAGGGTTTATCGGATGATCGACGGAAGTTGGCCGTAAACTCGCCGGAAGAAGCGATTGACGCATCGGAGCAAAGCTGCAGAAGTTGTCTTAGAGTTAATCGTAGTTAGCATGATGATTAAGCTTGAAAATGGGAGGTGATCCCATTAGCTTAATCTTGGGGCAATTGGGCCCCTGAAAAGATTCAAATTGGGCCGAATGGAGCGAACCATTCGGACCCTGATTGCACCAAGAGGTGCAACCGCCCCAGCCAGGAGGTGCAACCGCCAGGGCTGTGAGGTTGGGAGGTGCAACCGCCCCAGCCAGGAGGTGCAACCGCCAGGGCTGCGAGGCTGGGAGGTGCAACCGCCCCAGCCAAGAGGTGCAACCGCCCAGAGCTCAGTCTTCGAGCTAGACTGGGCGGTGCAACCTCCTCCGTCAAGAGGTAGCACCGCCAGAGCTCAAGTTTCGAGCTCTGCCAGGCGATGCAACCACCGAGCTCAGTCTTCGAGCTCTGGCAGAGAGGTGCATCAGCCTGAGCTCAGTCTCGAGCTCTGCCAGGTGATGCAACCACCGAGCTCAGTCTTCGAGCTCTGGCAGAGAGGTGCATCAGCCTGAGCTCAGTTTCGAGCTCTGCCAGGTGATGCAACCACCGAGCTCAGACTTCGAGCTCTGCCAGGCGGTGCAACCACCGAGCTCAGTCTTCGAGCTCTGCCAGGTGATGCAACCATCGAGCTCAGTCTTCGAGCTCTGGCAGAGAGGAGCAATCGCCTGAGCTCAGTCTTCGAGCTCTGCCAGGCGGTGCCACCTCTCCAGTCAAGAGGTGCAACCGCCTGATCCCAGAATTCTGGGATTTGATCGATTTGATCGTTTTGAGCTCCAAATTTGAACTGGGTTGGGGCCTATAAATACCCCACCCATTCAGCACTGAAAAGAAATAGATCCACACCGAATTCTTGATCTTTTCAGTGATTCTAAGAGCTCAAATTTGTGTAAAGTCCTAAAGTTCTCCTCCTTCTGTTCTTCAAGTTTTGAGTTGTAAAGAGAGGAGAGAAAGGATCTGTAAAGGTTGTCTCCTGAGCCTGTCAAAAGGAGAGAAACTGTAAAAGGGCAGTTAGCCTTCGCCCATTGAAGGAAGGCAGCTAGTTGACGTCGGTGACCTCGTCGGAGGAGGAAGCCAAAAGTGGAGTAGGTCAAGACTGACCGAACCACTCTAAATCTCTGGTTTGCTTTTACCTTGAGCACTTTATCATTACTGCAAACCTCTTACATTGCTACTGCCCTCTGCGCCTTTACGAACGAATTTCTAAGCTCTGATCTTTCAGAATCTGCATTCAAACGTAAATCGTGTTTTCGTACGATCTTCACACTGCGGTTTACGCTTTCATTCGGATTTCATTTATAACTGCAAATTGCTTTCTACGTAAAACGCTTTTCAAGGTTCAAAACTGCTTTTAGACGCAAAACTACATTTAGACGTAAAATTACGTTTAGACGTAAAACTGCGTTTAGACGCAAAACTGCGTTTAGACGTAAAACTGCGTTTAGACGTAAAACTGCGTTTGGACGTAAAACTGCGTTTGGACGTAAATTTGCGTTTGGACGTAAAACTGAGTTTAGACGCAAACTGCGCTCAGACGCAAACTGCGCTCAGACGCAAACTACGCTCAGACGCAAACTGTGCTCAGACGCAAACTGCGCTCAGACGCAAACTGCGCTTAGACGCAAACTGCACTGTGATTCTGCTTTTATATCGAAATCGTTTTTTATCGGATGAACGCAGCTTTCGTTTTTAAATCGCTGAAAGATTTCCGCTGCACTAATTCACCCCCCCCCTCTTAGTGCTCTCGATCCTAACAAAAAGGTGTTATTTTATTTTGATTTATGATACTTGAATGATTCATCTTTGTTGTTGATCTACTTCCTTATCTTATTCATTTTATTACCTATTTGTAAGTGATACAAGATTCCTTGTGTTTGATCGATGAACTGATAGTTTATTATCGACAATAGCATTGTTAAGGGCAACTGCCTCGGGTGGTTGCTAGCCTAATTGTGAGTAGCACTTGTGTATAAGTGTTGTTGTATGTAATGGAAGAAGCATGATGGGGTGCGATAGCCATTGGCTGTCACATGCACGGTTACCTATGTGCAGCAACCTTGCAGTGGCTGACCTACCTTAGTTATAGGTAGCTATAGAATTGCCTTTGACTAGTGACTGTGGCAATGCCGCTATGGCGACATTTGCTAGTCATGATTGATATTAACTAGACGTCGATGATTACAGTTCCCAATAGCTATGTAGTGGATAAGAATAGCTGTAGCGATTGATGGGGTTATTGATCCATGCATGTGCATAGTCGCATAATGAGATGATGGTCAATAATGCTTGGTCAACGATGCATGGCCACGGAGGTGATCCACCTATGAGAAACCCGAGTGCATTGAGAACAATTACACATGGGCATAGCAGCAAGTTGCGATGGTTAGTGAGGTCATCAGTCGGTCACATGAGAATAGTCACACTAGTGCAGCAACCATAGGTAATGGATGGCCACACACCATAGCAGCCAAATGCCTTGCACAACGACGGTCAAGAAAAGAAGAAAAAAATAGGGTTTTATTTATTGAAATTATAGTTTTACCCTTATAAATCTTTTAATTCTAATTTATATCCTTTTGATAGCTATGCCCATCCAAAATCATATATTTTCACTATAGATATCCTAAAATAAAATTATAGTTTTATCTTTTAGAAATTAAAAATATTTTACTTATGTTCTCAATTATAAAATTTGTTGAATCTCGGATTTTGATGATGAAGTCAATTGTCATTTGTTATCTAATCTATGTGTTGAGATAAGTGTGCAGGATTAGCTACGATGAGAGTAAGACAAGCAGCAGGTGTTGCGCCGGAGTCAAGATCATGATCACGTTGGGAGTTCGAGAGTTCGACGGAAGTTCGGACGGTCGTCGGAGGTTCAGCGAGAACAGATCCGAGAAGTCCAAAAGCTTGCCAAGCGAAGCTCGTCGGAACTCGCCAAGTGGATCGTCGCAAAGTCCAGGAGTATGCCGGATGTCCGCAGAAGGATCACCGAGGGTTTATCGGATGATCGACGGAAGTTCGCCGGAAACTCGCCGGAAGAAGCGATTGACGCATCGGAGCAAAGCTGCAGAAGTTGTCTTAGAGTTAATCGTAGTTAGCACGATGATTAAGCTTGAAAATGGGAGGTGATCCCATTAGCTTAATCTTGGGGCAATTGGGCCCCTGAAAAGATTCAAATTGGGCCGAATGGAGCGAACCATTCGGACCCTGATTGCACCAGGAGGTGCAACCGCCAGGGCTGCGAGGCTGGGCGGTGCAACCGCCCCAGCCAAGAGGTGCAACCGCCCAGAGCTCAGTCTTCGAGCTAGACTGGGCGGTGCAACCTCCTCTGTCAAGAGGTAGCACCGCCAGAGCTCAAGTTTCGAGCTCTGCCAGGCGGTGCAACCACCGAGCTCAGTCTTCGAGCTCTGGCAGAGAGGTGCATCAGCCTGAGCTCAGTCTCGAGCTCTGCCAGGTGATGCAACCACCGAGCTCAGTCTTCGAGCTCTGGCAGAGAGGTGCATCAGCCTGAGCTCAGTTTCGAGCTCTGCTAGGTGATGCAACCACCGAGCTCAGACTTCGAGCTCTGCCAGGCGGTGCAAACACTGAGCTCAGTCTTCGAGCTCTGCCAGGTGATGCAACCATCGAGCTCAGTCTTCGAGCTCTGGCAGAGAGGAGCAATCGCCTGAGCTCAGTCGTCGAGCTCTGCCAGGCGGTGCCACCTCTCCAGTCAAGAGGTGCAACCGCCTGATCCTAGAATTCTGGGATTTGATCGATTTGATCGTTTTGAGCTCCAAATTTGAACTGGGTTGGGGCCTATAAATACCCCACCCATTCAGCACTGAAAAGATACAGATCCACACCGAATTCTTGATCTTTTCAGTGATTCTAAGAGCTCAAATTTGTGTAAAGTCCTAAAGTTCTCCTCCTTCTGTTCTTCAAGTCTTGAGTTGTAAAGAGAGGAGAGAAAGGATCTGTAAAGGTTGTCTCCTGAGCCTGTCAAAAGGAGAGAAACTGTAAAAGGGCAGTTAGCCTTCGTCCATTGAAGGAAGGCAGCTAGTTGACGTCGGTGACCTCGTCGGAGGAGGAAGCCAAAAGTGGAGTAGGTCAAGACTGACCGAACCACTCTAAATCTCTGGTTTGCTTTTACCTTGAGCACTTTATCATTACTGCAAACCTCCTACATTACTACTGCCCTCTGCGCCTTTACGAACGAGTTTCTAAGCTCTGATCTTTCAGAATCTGCATTCAAACGTAAATCGTGTTTTCGTACGATCTTCACACTGCGGTTTACGCTTACATTCGGATTCCATTTATAACTGCAAATTGCTTTCTACGTAAAACGCTTTTCAAGGTTCAAAACTGCTTTTAGACGCAAAACTACATTTAGACGTAAAATTACGTTTAGACGTAAAACTGCGTTTAGACGCAAAACTGCGTTTAGACGTAAAACTGCGTTTAGATGTAAAACTACGTTTAGACGCAAAACTGCGTTTAGACGTAAAACTGCGTTTAGACGTAAAACTGCGTTTTGACGTAAAACTGCGTTTGAACGTAAAACTGCGTTTAGACGTAAAACTGCGTTTAGACGCAAAACTGCGCTTAGACACAAACTGCACTGTGATTCTGCTTTTATATCGAAATCATTTTTTTTCGGACGAACGCAGCTTTAGCTTTTAAATTGCTGTAAGATTTTCGCTGCACTAATTCACCCCCCCCTCTTAGTGCTCTCGATCCTAACAATTGGTATCAGAGCAAGGTTAACTCTCTAAAGGATTAAAACCCAAGAGAGATGGCATACGCCGGAAACCAAGAGGGGCATTCTATTACACGTCCACCCATGTTCAGTGGAACGGACTACACCTACTGGAAGACCCGAATGAGGATCTTTCTTATTTCTATGGATTTTGAACTGTGGAACCTTGTTGAAAACGGATTTTCAAAGTCTTCTCTTCCAATGATCGATTGGAATGAGTTGGAAAAGAAGGCTTTCGCTCTTAATGCAAAGGCTATGAATGCCTTATTTTGCGCACTTGATAAAAACGAGTTTAATCGTGTTTCAACTTGCGAAACTGCATTTGATATTTGGCACACACTTGAAGTGACCCACGAGGGCACAAGTAGAGTGAAAGAGTCAAAAATCAATCTGTTGCTGCATTCTTTTGAACTTTTTCGAATGAAACCGAGTGAAACCATTGGCGACATGTTTACCCGTTTCACGGATGTCGTCAACGGTCTAAAAGGACTCGAAAAAAGTTTTTCGGATTTTGAACTCGTAAATAAAATACTAAGATCCCTTCCTAAAAGTTGGGATCCTAAAGTCACTGCTATTCAAGAGGCAAAAGATCTGCGCAACTTCCCTCTTGAAGAACTAATCGGGTCATTAATGACCTACGAAATGACTTGCAAAGCTCATGAAGAGCAAGAAGACATCCTTCCAAAGAATAGGAAGGATATGGCACTTAAAACTTCTGAATGCCACTTGATAGAAAACTCAAGTGATGAGGATTGTGATGATGACTTGGCACTTTTGACAAGAAAGTTTAAGAAATTTTTCAAAAGAAACAAGTTTAAAAACGATGTGAAAAATAAACTTGAACCCAAGAAGGACCAAGTGATCTGCTACGAATGTAAAAAGCTGGGACACTACAAGAATGATTGTCCCCAAGTCAAAAGAAGAACATCAAAGAAGAAGGCTCTTCAAGCAACATGGGATGACTTGAGCGCATCTGAAGAAGAGGAGTCCAACACCGAGCAAGTTGCTCATTACGCCTTAATGGCCATCGGAGAGGAGGTAACGGATTTATTAGATACTGATTTATCTTTCGATGAATTATTAAATGCCTTCCATGATTTATTTGATGAATGCAAGAGTATAAGTAGAAAATATAAATTGCTGAAAAAGATGCATGATAGTCTTACTTGTGAGTTTGATAAGTTAAAAGTCAAACATCATGATAGTTTAAATTCATGTATCAAATGTCATGATTTAGAAACTATGCAAAAAGAAAACCTACTACTCAAGGACACCTTGAAGAAATTCGAGGTTGGTAGCAAGTCATTAAACATGATCCTTGCAAACAAGGGTCACATTCCAAAAAGGAGCGGGATTGGATTTGTGAGAAATCCTCACCAAAATCCAATCACCTTCATAAAAGGCTCCATCTTACATGTTCAACACCAAACCAAGTGCAACTTTTGTTGCAAATCTGGACACAAGACACATTGTTGTCCATTCAAGAAAATAAGTCCAAACAAATTAATTTGGGTTCCTAAAGGAACCATGATAAACTCTATGCAACATGATAAAAAATGTAGATCTATTTATGAGGCACCCAAAAGCAAATGGGTTCCTAAAGATCATCCCTTCCTATAAAAACATTAAAAGTCTAGGCCGGAGCAAGAAATAATATTCTGCTCCTTGACTCTCAATGGTCATAAACCAAGAATCAAAAAGGAACTCGCAACGCTTAAGTAACAAGTGGAAGTTGTGAAATCACAAATACGATACAACCTTATTAGAAACGTATGATATCCAAATTCACATACCCCCCTGATCTTCAAAACCCGTTCATCTACGAATTAATTCTTGTAGAAACTAAATATGTCATGATCTTAAAAGGGATACCAAACAAACATACGTATGCACGTTAAAAGATCTATCTTGATCGTACAAGAGCTTCTTCCTTAAATAAAAACTCATACGAAATCATGTAACAAACATTAATTGCTCTGAAACTCTCCTCAAGGCAAAGGCTCCCTAATCAAATCATATTAGGTGCTCACTGGCTGCAGGCGGTGGCACCTCTCCAGCTGGCGGTGGCACCTCCAGCTATCACGGGTTGCCAGAGGTTGCACCGCTCCAGCCAGAGGTGCAACCGCCAGCAGCTCTGCCCTTTAAACCCACACTAGGGCCGGCTATGGAACCGACCCCAACTCACCCCCATTTCCTCCTCTACTCTTCCAAGTCTCCTCAATTCCCATTTCACTCCTCTAAACCTTCCAAATACCTCTCATTTCGGAGCAAAACATCAAGAATCCTTCCTTCTCTTGAAGATTTCACAAAGGTACTCTCTAAGAAGCTCTTAAATTCTGTTTTGTTCTTCATTTACTTTAGCTCATCATCATCCCTCTAAACAGCAGTAGTTATGGGATCTAGAAGATCCTCAAGGGACAAGGGAAAGAGGAGAGTAGTAGAAGAGTTTGATCTCACTCTTTTTGATTCCAGAAACCATGCTGAAAAATTTCTCTCCTTCGAACTAAGAAGCATCAATAAGGGAAAATACGTAGATCTGAATGAACTAAGAGATGTAGAGACTATCCAATGGTTTGCAAACCTAAATCTACTTTCAATTTTGCAGATCAACGAACCCATCTATCCTAGACTAGTTAGATTGTTTTACAACAACATGCAAATAGATGATGAAGAAAGGATGTCAACCTATCTCTTAGGACAACACATCTCAATCACTGATAGATTCATTTGTGATATGATAGGTATTCCCATGAAAAGCATAGGACTTTACTTTAAAGGATTATGGGATGAAAAAACCATTGAAACATCCTACGTTGAAGCCTTAGGAACAATCCTTGCCAATCCTAACATAGAATCTGTTCCTAAAAGTTGTGAACATCTACTGCCTTTTAACATTAAGATACTTCATCATATCATGACTAGTATAATTCTTCCTAAACAATACCATCATGATGAAGTGAGTCAATTGGAATTAGGAATTATGTACCTAATCATGAAAGGACGTGACATTTGTCTTGGCTATTTGATCCAACAAAACATGTTAGAATTATCTACGAAAGATATGATGCTCCCATATGGTGGAATAATTACTAGAATAATGAAAGCTTACGACATTCAAATACCACTAGAAGAAGAAGTAATGAAAGTAGATAGATTCAGCATAATAAACAAAAATCTACTTCATCGACTAAGATGTCACTATAGAAACGGTAACTGGGTTAGAATGCCTAGAAGAACTGATCCCCCTCAGCCTGAACCTGAACCTGAACCAGAGCCGGAAACCCTAGTCTTTAGGAGTACCCAATCTCCTCCGATCTGTCCCTTTGAGGAAACACATCTAGTTGAGCAAACTCACACATCATCCATCGAAGATATCGGGATTCGGATGGACCGATTTGAACAAAGACAAGAACGGCTTGAACTTCGACAAGATCAAATCCTAACCGAGCTGCAGCAAATCCATCGACAATTTGACTCTTTACTTAGGCACTTTAATCTTCCACCCCATGAATGAGCTTGTATGAACATCTGCTGTTTTTGATATGACATGTTGTAAACTCCTTATGTTATTCATGAAGGACTTTGTTTTTATGGTTACCTGATATGCTGTACATATGTTACCCTGATATGGTTATCTTTGTTTGTGTAAGCATATTTGCAAACATCTCTTGTTGTTTATCTCGGATTTTGCACTGAAACTAAAAAGATTTAAAAGCCTATGCCTTGAAAAATATGAAGCAACATACCAATGTAGTTGATAAGTCAGCAGTATGACATCGATATGGTTGCTATTATTAATATGATTGCTATCATGCCCTTGTATCCTGGTCATCTAAGAAACAAAACTCGGTTGCTCTATCAACAACCGAAGCTGAATACATTGCTGCAAGTGCATGCTGTGCACAAGTTGTATGGATGAAAAACACTTTAGAAGATTACAAAGTGAATCTTAAAGATATTCCCATTAAATGTGATAACACGAGTGCAATATGCTTAACTAAAAATCCTATACAACACTCAAGAACAAAACACATTGATATTAGACATCACTTTATACGAGATCATGTCACTAATCATGATGTAACCATAGAGTTTATTGATACCAAACATCAACTAGCTGATATCTTTACAAAACCCCTATGTGAAGAACAATTTGATTACATAAGAAGAGAATTAGGAATGTTGATGTGTCCGAATACTTAAAAAAAATTATTATTTTTCGGATGTTATTACTATTACATGCATTGACATCGCATGTTACAAATTATGTGACATATTTTTAAATGCATGTAAGAAGTTCATTTTTCGGTTTGTATGCTAAAAATGGGATGTTCCTGTACACTCTTATGAAAACTTTTCGAAAAATGACTTTCCTCCTTCAAGCAACAAACAATAAAGAGATATTCAAAGAATTATATGTGTCATGACTTCCTTTATGTGCTTGATAATGCCATCATGCTTTTTGTTGATGACAAAGGGGGAGAAACATATGAATTGATAAACACTATGTCATAGCTGAACTGCCATAATCATGTCTATGTCATAGTTGCAAATACTTGAGTGATGCTATAAACAATGTTATAGTTATGCCATCCTTGCATCACCAAGAGATAAGTGAACATGTGCTATAGTTTGCATCATGTCTTGATTTGATATTCTATATTATGAAGAAAATGCAAACTTGCTAGAAAATCTCAAATGTGTGCATCATGTAAAAAGTCCTTCGTAGCTTTATATGATTACATGATGAATAGTTACAAACACTATCATACAAACTTGATGATGTATGTCATGCCTTGACATCATTCTTGAAGAGATACATCATGATGGGCATCATGATGGGAGCATTGATAAGTTTAACTGATCTAACTTATCAATACGTCACTTGAATTCTTTGGTCTTGAATTCAAGGTTGACTTATCTCAACTATGGCATATAGATAGGGGGAGTTAAGGACAACTCCTTTATCAATTGATTGTCATCATCAAAAAGGGGGAGATTGTTGAATCTCGGATTTTGATGATGAAGTCAATTGTCATTTGTTATCTAATCTATGTGTTGAGATAAGTGTGCAGGATTAGCTACGATGAGAGTAAGACAAGCAGCAGGTGTTGCGCCGGAGTCAAGATCATGATCACGTTGGGAGTTCGAGAGTTCGACGGAAGTTCGGACGGTCGTCGGAGGTTCAGCGAGAATAGATCTGAGAAGTCCAGAAGCTTGCCAAGCGAAGCTCGTTGGAACTCGCCAAGTGGATCGTCGCAAAGTCCAGGAGTATGCCGGATGTCCGCAGAAGGATCACCGAGGGTTTATCGGATGATCGACGGAAGTTCGCCGGAAACTCGCCGGAAGAAGCGATTGATGCATCAGAGCAAAGCTGCAGAAGTTGTCTTAGAGTTAATCGTAGTTAGCACGATGATTAAGCTTGAAAATGGGAGGTGATCCCATTAGCTTAATCTTGGGGCAATTGGGCCCCTGAAAAGATTCAAATTGGGCCGAATGGAGCGAACCATTCGGACCCTGATTGCACCAGGAGGTGCAACCGCCAGGGCTGCGAGGCTGGGCGGTGCAACCGCCCCAGCCAGGAGGTGCAACCGCTAGGGCTGCGAGGCTGGGCGGTGCAACCGCCCCAGCCAAGAGGTGCAACCGCCCAGAGCTCAGTCTTCGAGCTAGACTGGGCGGTGCAACCTCCTCTGTCAAGAGGTAGCACCGCCAGAGCTCAAGTTTCGAGCTCTGCCAGGCGGTGCAACCACCGAGCTCAGTCTTCGAGCTCTGGCAGAGAGGTGCATCAGCCTGAGCTCAGTCTCGAGCTCTACCAGGTGATGCAACCACCGAGCTCAGTCTTCGAGCTCTGGTAGAGAGGTGCATCAGCCTGAGTTCAGTTTCGAGCTCTGCCAGGTGATGCAACCACCGAGCTCAGACTTCGAGCTCTGCCAGGCGGTGCAAACACTGAGCTCAGTCTTCGAGCTCTACCAGGTGATGCAACCATCGAGCTCAGTCTTCGAGCTCTGGCAGAGAGGAGCAATCGCCTGAGCTCAGTCGTCGAGCTCTGCCAGGCGGTGCCACCTCTCCAGTCAAGAGGTGCAACCGCCTGATCCCAGAATTCTGGGATTTGATCGATTTGATCGTTTTGAGCTCCAAATTTGAACTGGGTTGGGGCCTATAAATACCCCACCCATTCAGCACTGAAAAGATACAGATCCACACCGAATTCTTGATCTTTTCAGTGATTCTAAGAGCTCAAATTTGTGTAAAGTCCTAAAGTTCTCCTCCTTCTGTTCTTCAAGTCTTGAGTTGTAAAGAGAGGAGAGAAAGGATCTATAAAGGTTGTCTCCTGAGCCTGTCAAAAGGAGAGAAACTGTAAAAGGGCAGTTAGCCTTCGCCCATTGAAGGAAGGCAGCTAGTTGACGTCGGTGACCTCGTCGGAGGAGGAAGCCAAAAGTGGAGTAGGTCAAGACTGACCGAACCACTCTAAATCTCTAGTTTGCTTTTACCTTGAGCACTTTATCATTACTGCAAACCTCCTACATTACTACTGCCCTCTGCGCCTTTACGAACGAGTTTCTAAGCTCTGATCTTTCAGAATCTGCATTCAAACGTAAATCGTGTTTTCGTACGATCTTCACACTGCGGTTTACGCTTACATTCGGATTCCATTTATAACTGCAAATTGCTTTCTACGTAAAACGCTTTTCAAGGTTCAAAACTGCTTTTAGACGCAAAACTACATTTAGACGTAAAATTACGTTTAGACGTAAAACTGCGTTTAGACGCAAAACTGCGTTTAGACGTAAAACTGCGTTTAGACGTAAAACTACGTTTAGACGCAAAACTGCGTTTAGACGTAAAACTACGTTTAGATGTAAAACTGCGTTTTGACGTAAAACTGCATTTGAACGTAAAACTGCGTTTAGACGTAAAACTGCGTTTAGACGCAAAACTGCGCTTAGACACAAACTGCACTGTGATTATGCTTTTATATCGAAATCATTTTTTTTCGGACGAACGCAGCTTTAGCTTTTAAATTGCTGTAAGATTTCCGCTGCACTAATTCACCCCCCCCCCCTCTTAGTGCTCTCGATCCTAACAAAATTGACTAACTCATTTATCTTAATCAAATATTTTGATCAAGATCTTGACTATATTTTAACTACTTGAGTGGATTTAGATTCAATCAATCATATTTTTATTGAATTCAAGGAAAGTTAAATCTTGATCAAGTTTTGACTTTGATAACTTTAATTTTAAACTAACTTAATTGGGCTAATGTTTAGCCAAATTTTAGGCTTACAATTAAATATGGTTGACTAGTCTAATTTAAGATTTCATATGAAATTAAAAAGATATAAATTATATTTTTTATAGTTTTCTCATATGACAAATTGATAAAAAATTTATAAATGATAATTAAATTTTAATTATTATTCTTGGATATTTATTTAGTTATTTACATATATATGTTTAACATAATAAAATAATATTTATTTTTCACATAAAGATATGATTTATATTTTATCATGATTATAGTTATCATATAAGTTTTTTTCTTTTATGATTAATAATAAATAATTATTATAATTATTATTTTATTATTATTAAAATATTTTTGCATAAATTAGATTAAATGATATTTAGTGAATATTATTTATAACCTATATCCCTAAATTTTATCTGATTAATAGTTGCCAAAGTATTCAAAGATGATAGGCTTATGTGATATAAATTATAATAAATATTTTTAAATTTATAAGATATTTTAAATTAAATTTTAAATTATTATATTGATCTTATAATAGCTAAAGTGGCCTAGATCAATAACTTATAAAATTATATCAAAGAATTTATCCTATATATTAAAAAAATAATACTCATAATGACACATATAATTAGAAGATTTAGATAATATCAAAAGAAAATATATTTTGAATAATTATGTTTTAAGGTAGGACAATACTATTTTAAATAAAGTGGCCTAGATCAATAACTTATAAAATTATATCAAAGAATTTATCCTAAATAATATTAAAAAATACTCATATTGACACACATAATTAGAAGATTTAGATAATAAAAAAAAAATTATTTTAAATAATTATATGATAAGATAGGATAATACTATTTTAGATATCTTTACAGTTTAATGATTATATACATAAAGATAACAAAACTATTCTACAATGATGATATTAGTACTCCATAAATAATTTTGAGTGAATATTGAATATATCTATATTCTAAACGTGAAATATGGATGATATGATTAGTTTATTATATTTTAAAAACTTAAAACTTTAATTTTTTTATATTTTATAGTGGTACTTTCTTTTATACACTCTCATTCTTCAAGTATCCATGTAATCTTTAGTTCAAATTATTTAGAATGGTTAGAGCATGCGTAATTATCATTGGGTGTATTAGATCTTGATCTAGTATTACTTGTTATAAGGCCTATAAACTTAATTGATAAAAATATTATGAAATAAATTAATAAATAAATGCTTGAGAAAGATCTAATAGACTCAGCTTTATGTTTATAAGAATGATAATTATAAATAATATAAAGACTTCACTACAATCTGCAACTAGTGCATAGGAATATTTAAAGGCTATATAAGATAAATTTAAATCTATTAATAAGTTATTAGTTGATATATTAATGAAAGAACTAACTATAGCTCAATTTGATGATACTTGTGGGATTCAAGATTATATCTTTAATATAGATGACAAGGCTACTAAACTTAAAATATTAGGTATGAATGTATATGAGACATTCCTTATACAATTCATTCTTAATTATTTTCCTCTTCAGTTTGGCCTATTCAAGATTTACTATAATACAAATAAGGATAAATAAGACTTGAAAGAGCTCACTAGTATATATGTTTAGAAAGAATTAAGATTAATGGAAGAAAGATCTTATAATATTTTGACTACTACTTAAGGAGTTGGTAACAAAAAAAAAAAAAAAAATTGAAGCATCATCCACTAAATAAATTTATCGAGTTTAGAAATATAAATAGACCAATGAAAAGAAAGCCTTCATGGTAAAGTGCCTCTTTTGTGTCAAGAAAGAATATATAAAAAAGTATTGTATTAAATGCACAACTTGGTTCAAAAAGACAGATATAAACTTAACCTTTATATATTTCGAATCAAATATTACAGAGGCTTCTTCTAATATTTAATAGATTGATTTTAGTACCTCAACTCATATTACCAATAACATATAAGGGTTTCCTTTAACTTAAAAATCAAAAAAATATGAAAGATTCATTATTATGAGGAAAGGTGATAACAATGAGAACTTATTGCTTATGTTTACAGATGGATCATTTTATAGATCTTGTAGACACGTGCTATATTTCTACTATTTTTAAAAAATTAATTTCTCTATCTAAAATTGATGAGTTAGATATTATCTTTCTTTTAGTAATGGTAAACTTAGTATATTTTATGATTAAATAAAAATTGATTCTAGAATTCTATATGATGGTTTATACAAAATTAATTTGAATCTTGAGTTTGTAAAGACATTGATTACCTTATAATCAAATATTATATTGAAATATAGTTTTAATTATAAAAAATATTTTATATTATGGCATATATGTTTGGAGCGTATATTTAAGGAAAGAATTAAAAAATTATTGAAGAATAATATTTTGAAAGATTTAGACTTTATTTATTTTGATGTTTGTATAGATTGTATTAAAGAAAAGTAAACTAAAGAAAATTATCACAAGAAGTAAAGAACTCGAGATTATTTATATTGATATTTATGGACCATTCTATATTTCTTGTTTTAATAGAGGGAAATATTTCATCACATTTATAGATGGTCTATCAAGGTATGAATATGTGTATCTAATATATGAAAAGTCTCATATTGTTGATACTCTTGAGGTGTATATAAATGAAGTTGAGAAATCATATAGAAAAGTCAAAATTATCAAATCTGATAGTTGTAGTGAATTTTATAGTAGATATAATGAGTCCTGTTAAATTCTTTATCATTTTGCTAAATTCTTAAAGAAATGAGGTATTTGTGTCTAGTGTACCTTACTAGGTGTGTCATAATAGAATGATATTGCTGAAAGATAAAATCGTACTCTTATGGATATGATTAGGAGCATAATAAATTATTCCTCTTAACTTGAGTCAATGTAGGGTAAAGCTCTTATGACAATTATCTAAATCTTAAATAAGATTCATAGTAAGTCGATTTCATCAACTCCATTTGAGTTATGAACGGGTAGGAAACCCAATTTTAGATATGTATATATTTGATGTTGTCCTACATAGATAAGAGTCTTTAATCTATATAAAACGATTTTGGATCTAAGAACTATTTCTAGAAATTTTATTAGTTATTTAGAAAATTTTAAAAGATATAAATTTTATTACTCTAATCATAATACGAGGATAGTAGTATATGGTAATGTAAGATTCCTGTAAAATAATAAAATCAACGGGAGTGAAAAATCTTGAAAGATAAATTTTGATATAGAGGAGATACAAGTTGATACTTCTTTATAATTTTTTATTCAAGAAATTATTTTTCTCAAATCACTGAAAGAATTAATGAAAGTGAACAATAAAATAATATTAATAAACTCTCACATGATATTGATGTTGTCCCTTATTTTTTTTAGAAAAATCACAACCGTTAGTTTTGAGAAGATCTCAAAGGGAAATGAGGAATGTCATTATTGATAATTATATGGTATACATATGCGAATCGGATTATGATGTAAGAATGAAAAAAGTCCTCTTATCATTTTTACAAACCATAAAAATAGTGATTATGAAAAGTTGTATGATACAATTAAAGAAAAGTTAAAATCAATGGATCAGAATATTCTTTTGGTTAATGTAATTAATTTTATTGTATTAGTTTTATATATAGATGATATTTTACTTATCAATAGTGATATTCGTTTATTGGTTGAAACTAAATACTTCTCATTAAAAATTTTAAAATAGTTGATATAAATGAGGTAGCTTATGTTATTGGCATTGAGATACTAAAGAATAGATCTCAAGGATTGTTAAGACTATCTCGAAAGGATATATTGATTGAGTTTTAGAGAGATTTAATCTGCATCATTATTTAGCTAATGATACACTTATTACTGGAGGTGAAATATTGAGTCAAAGTTAGTGTCCTACGAATGATTTATAAATGAATCAAATTAAGGATATTTCTAATGCATGTGCTGTTGGAAGTCTATTATATGTTTAAACCTGAACAAGACCAAATACTAGTTTTATAGTTAGAATGATATGTAGATACTAGAGTAAACGAATAGAACATTAAAATCAGCTTAGCTTGAAATAATGGTATTTTTAGATACTGATTTATAAATTACTTCGATAATAAGAAGTCCACTTTATAATTTATAACTATATTAGTTGGAGGGATAATTTACAAGAATAGTGTAATGCTAATTGCATCATCAATAATAAAAACTGATTTCATGGCATATTTTGAGGCTACTAATCAAGTTTTATGATTTTAAAATATTATCTTGAGACTTAGATCAAACTCAATAGTGAAATTTTGTGACATACCATAATAGCTTTCCTTTCGAAGAATAGCAAGTATTATAGTAGTTCTAAGCATATTGGTATAAAGTACTTTATGATTAGAAAATGAGTCTAGAAATAACTAGTGTTAATTAAGAACTTGAGTTCCACTATATTAATTACTAGTCTATTCATCTAGGCCTTCTTAAATATTTGAAAGAACATATTCTTATAATTAAGTTTGTGAGTAACCCATAAGGGATATTGTGATACATATTTGAGTGAATATTATAATTGACATTATTATTTATATAATTAAAGTTATATATTTCTATTATCTTGTTTATATTTATATTTATGTACATTATAATTAAATATATTAAAAAAATTATCTTGACAAAATAAATTACAAGGGTCATTATGGACTACATTAGGAAATACTAATAATGTTGTGGCATATAGAAGGGAGTATGAAACTGATAACATATAATCGCTATCACTCATATTAGTAGTTAGACTTAATATATTATTATTATGCTTATTGGCTTATTTTTAAATTCATGACTATCTATACAATTTTTTTAAAAAATTTAAAATCTAATTAGTAAAATTATTTTTTAAAAAACTTTTGATTTATTTATTTTGATTATAAATTTATTTTATATCTTACTAATTAATAGGGTAAGTGGGAGAATGTTAGATTATATGGTCCTATCTAATTATATAAGATGTATTATAGATTGATTAAATTTTAATTAATTTTATTGACCAATAAAAATAAAGTCCAATTATAGTAGGATTATTAGGAGATGATCTTAGTGGGAGAGATTCTCCTAATTATCATCCTAGATCCTCTACTCTCACCTATAAAAGGATATGATCTCTTTGAGATCAAATTTTAGTTATTGAGATTATTGATCTATTCTCAATCTCCTCCCTTAGTGTATAATCCATCACTCACTCATAATGGTCCTATGAAGAATAGGAAATCTATTTCTCTTTGTAGATTAACATCGTAGATTTCAGATTCGACAACAATATGCCTATAAATCAGATAGACTTTTTAAACGACATTAGAAGGTATGCATAATAAATCTTTATCTATCGTTATTTGATTTCAATTCTAACATTAAAATTTTTCATATAGCAGTAGCATAATTATAGTTTTTATGCTCATGCTATCGGGTGAGATATGTGCATCATTCAAAGTGTCCCACTCGGTACTTGTCTTTGGAAGATATTACCTACAACTTGATCAAAAGTTTACTTGTCATTGGAAAATTTCACCTATAAAACTTCATCTAAAGTTAATCAGGAAGATGAGAGAAAGTATAATTTTCTTCATGTTGAATGATATGGGGTTTTGCCAAAGCTCAGATCTCCCTGTTGCTACTTCCATTTGCTTATTGTTACCTTAATCCAACTTGACAGCCAATTACACCATTTATCTGTAACTGCAGATTTATGATACTCATCCTTTGTGCTTTATTATCATAACATATAGAACAAGACTTGAGCACGATAATGTGCAGGCGAGCAAAGCATAGTATCAACCTAATTGTTGCCTATTTGCGTTGGATGCCAACCATGCCATCACCTAATCACTTGCAAGTTGAATAGCCTTCCACAACAAGTTTAAATGATGAGCCAAGGTGGGTTTTAGGTGCTTTGCTTCATGTTCCGGAGTTGTGTTCCAGTTTCACCACATGCTATTAGCAAATCATTGTATGGGTTATTGTTGGTCAGCATTCTTAAGCTGATAAAATCATTTTAGAACAATCTTTTTCTAGAAAATCAACATTATTCAAAAATCGTATCACGAACTTTTATCGTCTACCATGATGCATATGCCAATTTAAACTTAGTATGAGGAGAAAAAACACCTTAACATCGGATCACATCTCGATGAATTACAGATTCTTTTGTTAGGTGATTAGAAGCACATCTACCAAAAGAAAGAAGCAAAAGCAAGCATCAAATCTTTATTCCACTTGTTAGGGCAAGGCAATAATGGCAGTGCAACAAAGAGCCTTTGAAGTGAAGCTACTGTGAAGAATCCATTTCCTGCTTGTCTGACAAGAAAGTCGAAGCTCCTATCACACCAAACTCTCTAACCCTTCCTACTGAACAAACCCTTGTGCCTAAACAGAGAAAGGTTGTTCTTAAATCCGCACTAGAAGGTCTCATTCATCAACCGGTTTGGCCAGTGAGTTGAATTCATGAACAAATCTCTTTAAAACACACCAAAATCATTGATAGTGCAATATTAATGAGAAATGGATAAATAGAAACGAACTTACTTGTGGAGAAACTAAGGGAGAAACAGCCACTGCCACTAGTTAGGGGGAATGAAGCCTGGTCCGAAACCATTTGCCAGCACAAGAAAATGGAGTGAGAAGTTGCTCTTTGTTTGTTCCAATGGCTTCGTACCAGACGACACTCCCCTCAACTATCAGAAACAAAGAAGAGCCATCCAGCCATCACTAGAACATGCAATACTTTTCATGGCTCCTCATATACTCGAGGGAGGGAGGGAGGGAGGGGAAGTCCTCTCAGCCTCATGACTTGGAGTCCGCTTTCTGCATGACCCTCCACAGTCGTAATCACCTCAAGTTTAAATCAAATTCTTGGTTTAGTTTGGTGGAAGTCCCAACAACATGATGCATGAGGATAGCTTGGTATTTTTCATAGCATGAAAGTTAGATGCTGGTCTAAGTCAACCAAGGATTGCTCACTGCATCTAATTAGGTGATCTTAGCAGTCATAATTAGATTCAAAGCTAGGTCAACCAAGGACTCTACCAGGCATCTTGGGTAAGCTTAGTAGTCATGATTAGTTTCACCAGACCAGGATGTGTTTCTGATCCATAGAATGGATATGATGATATTCTTGGATACTATTATGCTCACTGATCAAAGTGAAGTTCTTTTAAGGTCTGACTTGAGAGTGGGGGCATTGACATGGGGCTTTATTCTCAGCTCCCAAGCAAAGGATTGTTCTTTTGCTTCCCACTGAGAAAAAGGATGGTGTGATGAGGGATGGAGCACCTTCACCAGATGGGGAGCACAAGCCAAGTTGTGATTCCAAGCTTAATTATCAAGCAACAGATGCAGATAGACCTGCCATAAAGCTCTTTTGTGTGTGTGTGTGTGTGTGTGTGTGGTTAATAAAGAAAAGGAGATTGTGAGGCGGTGGAAAAGATGGTGAGGAAGGTGTTCACTCCCAGTAGCTGGTTAGCTCTGGGAAAATTGTCAGATAAGCAAAATCTAGATCTTGACATAGCTTTTGTGCACTCAAGAGCATTCTACTTCAAGCTTCATTAGATCATAACTGCTAAAACAGCATCAGAAACAGTCGTACGACTACATGTATGTGATGGTTGTGAAGAGAGTGAGGTGCAAACCTTCCTCTTACACTGCAAGACAAAGCAAGATAAAAGATCTTACTAACATTGAACTTAAGAATATTTGATTTGATTACTTTAAACTTGATAGATCACATAACTACATAAAACGAATGTTCGTGGACAGAAAATAATACTCTTTAATGACTAAGATAAGATGGTCATTCGAATCTTACACATCTCTCACTGTTTTATGTTAAATATAAGTATTTCATCTCATCAAGATCTCTACAGCTATTTTCTGTTATATTTGTTCATTATTTTATCTCGATATGTTCTTGAGAAAAGGTTTGTAACGACTACTAGCAAGGCATGTCTAATCCTTCTTGAGATTGTTTCCAAGAAACCTATGAATGTTCGAAAAATAAATTTGGTTATCCTATACAATTGTATTGGGAAAAGACACCATAAAAAGGTGCTATAAAATATGATCATCATGAAAAGATGCATGAACTTTTGAATAGATATATATATATATATATATATATATATATATATATATATATATATATATATATATATATATAACCTATGGAATGTGTCCCTAAATAGACAGGGGTTCATAGTATTGTTTGTGCAGAGAATTTAAATTTGGAGAAATTATAATTGTGAAAAGAAAATTGCACTTGTGTGAGGACTCTCCTCCATGGTACTTCTACTACTTCTCAATCACCACTCCTCCATATTTCCTCTATTATTTTCTTTTATCAATGACGAAATTATATCATTCTTACTCACAAACATAAAAACGTTTCTCCAATATTTTAGAGAAATCTGTGTTCTAATTTAATAACCTCAAACTTTGCTCCTTTGTGATGTAAGAGATAGATCATACAACAAAAAACGTTGTATATTCTATTTTAGAGAACACGTATGTTCTAGTTTCTATTTATATAGAATATTTATGATTAATATAAGCAGTGGTTAAGTCTTAACTAACTAGAAATTGATACATACCAAATTGATGAATATTTATATATGAATATTGTATATTGATATATACCAGAAATGCAGTTTCTGTAAAAAGAGCAATGGAGCATATTTCAAGTTCACAATTTTAATTATTTTCAACATAAAGATTCTTTAATGATCTTATGAACTTTGTAGTTAATGTCAACTAGCTATATGAATGAGGAGGAATTACCTACTTATTTCTGCATGAATATTGATGAACATGAAATCTTGGATAACAACAGAAATGATTAAGTTGAGAGCTGATCTTGACACATTGCCATTTCATTGCTTGTGAAATGATTCGAGTCACCTCCCTCAAAAGGAAATGAAGAAAAAAGGACTAGGTTTTATGTCAATGCCTATAAAGTTGCTTAAGTTGCAGGGAAAACTATATTTTAAAGATCTCTCTTTATTTAGAGATTTGATTCTTCTTTGCATGTCAACTTAGACCACCTCTCTTTTAGCAAAAAAGAGAGAATCTACAAAGACGACCGGGGTAATGAAATCCATGCATAGTGTTAGCGCCAAATATATAACAATTAGCTTAATTACGAAGATTAGGTAGATTGTCTAAAAACAAGGAATTTGGGTATGTATAATGTTAAAAAAAATAGCTTTTTCGCTTGATAGTGATATCAAGGATAATCTAGTGTTTTTCGTCATAAATTTATATGGTATAAGACAGAGATCAAGTGATCCACATGGAAGGCAAAGAATAAATTATGTGGAGACATGCATAAAGCATTAATTTTGCCAAAGAAAATTTCAATTCTGGTTTATGTTTATGATAATTAACCACCATGAATATAGATATTTTTTTTCCAAATGAATAACAATTTGAACTCTTGGATATTACACTTACAAAACTGACGCAGTATTGAGGAGCAAGTTTAGAATTATTGGGCAAGTCATGCATGCACTTATACTATTGATACCAAGGTCGTCTCGCCATTTGTACTTTGTGAAAAAGAAAATTTCACAGGTATTACTAAATATAATTTTCTTGCGTCCCGCTCAATCCAGAAATAACAATAAACAGGAAAAGTTGCACTTTTTAAAATAATCTCTGACTCTCTCTCTCTCTCTCTCGCCCTCAGTAAGCTAAGAAATTCTACCCATCCTTGGCGAGGGATCATTAAGGTATAAGATGGGAGAAGGAAATGAGTCACACACTCTTTCTTTCAATATCAATGTAGGAATAGAACATGGACTTAGCAGAGATTTAAGAACTCGGGTAACGCAGGTTAGAGATGAGGCATGGAGATCACATGATGCATTTGGGTCCGGGTGAACTTATTGAAGCAATTCTCTATGCTGACCTCCTCTACCGGTCAAGTGGGTTGATTGACCAACCCGTTCAAGTCAAGGGAATCCATTCAACCCTCACGAGCTCATCATCATAACCCCCGTAAGTTCTTATTTCAAGAGGCTTCCTAATCGACTGACTCCTTGAATCAAGGTTTATTTTCTCGTGGAAAATGTATTCTCGATGAGCAAGTGTATGTCGATTTGTATATGTTACTGCAAAATAAAATAATGTTCTATTTGTAAATGAGATGGGAAATGAAGTAACCTTAATCAAAACTAAGATGTAAGACAAAAAAGTCTCCACAACCATCGACTTAACTATGGTATGATTAAAGTCGACAGCTTTGCTTAGTTTAGCTTGGCCAATCCATCGTTTGGAAGCATAAAAATTGTTATATGCTATATGTAATATGAAAACAATCTTTTATGCTAGGATTGAAATTAAATAATATTAGATCTGTTTTTAAGATGTGTACCTTTTGATGCCATCTCAAAAGGAGATCTATAAGGGCACCGTATCTAAAATCACTATCAATCTGCA
This sequence comes from Musa acuminata AAA Group, assembly GCF_036884655.1. Classification (NCBI taxonomy): domain Eukaryota; kingdom Viridiplantae; phylum Streptophyta; class Magnoliopsida; order Zingiberales; family Musaceae; genus Musa; species Musa acuminata. The sequence goes on from NC_088346.1 coordinate 22,077,156, forward strand.
AGGAGAACTGACTTTCCTTCTCCTCTCTTCTATCCTTTTCACAAGACCATTTAGATTGATGATTCATGGAGGGTTAAGAAAAAATCGTAATATCTCAACTATGTCCTCTATAAGATGCGTAACATTTATCATCTAGTCCCTAGAGGTCCTATCTATCTATAGGCGAGATCAAAAGCTTTAGGATAAGTTATTATGAGAGTTCCTCTAATCAAGGGTATCCCCTAAGGAATTATATATTAAATGAACTTCTTTTCTATTAGCCAATATATGTTATCAGAATCTAATTAGTTCCATTATATATCTTATCCAATTATAAAGAATCATAAAATCTAAAATTCTCTCACTTTCCTTATTAATCGATAAAATATAAAAGATATTCAAAATCTAAATAAATAAAATAAAATTTGTTTGAAAATAATTTTACCTAATTGAATTCCAAGAATTTTGAAAAGTATTTTATACATGGCCACGAATTTTAAAAATAAGCTAATAAGTCAAATAAACATAATAATACTATATTAAGTCCAATTATCAATGCGAATCATAGCAATTGTATATCATCAATGTCATACTCCCTTCTATGTACCATAATATTATTAGTCTTTCCTAATATAGTTCATAATGACCGATGTAATTTATCTTGTCAAAACAATCATATTATTATATTCAACTATAATATGCATAAACATAAATGTAAATAGGATAACAGAAATAAATAACTTTAATTAAACAAAAAAATATCGATAATAACATCAACTTAAACATGCATCACCATATCTTTTATGGCTAGCTCAAAAACCTCATTCTAAGAACATGCTCTTTAAATATTTTACACTGCAAAGCTTTGGTAAGTAAAATCAGCAATCATCATAGTGGTGCTTAAGTTCTTAATTAATATATATTGTTTCTTGACTCTTTCTCTAACCACCAAGTACTTTATCACGACGTGCTTGGAACCATTAGAGTACTTGTCATTCTTAGAGAAGAAAACTACTACGGTGTTATTATAGGGAAGTCTAGGGAGTGACATCATATACATAGCGGAAGAACATAAAAACAAAATCCATAATTTTTCCAAAGATGTGTTCGTCGTCGTGTGAATATTGGTACACAAAATCCATAAAACTTAAAAGCCACATATGAGATAGATTATGTTACCTAGGGAGATCATATATCTCTGAATCTCTATAGATCTGTAGGAGAGGATGAAGGAAGTCGAGCATCATCATCTCTGGCGGTGATCCACACAATAAGGCTATGACGACGCTCCTTAAATCTCCAGGCTTACTATTTGAGGAGGAGAAGGGGAGAGGAGAATAGGAGATGACAACCCAAAGAGGTCCCTTATCAGTCTTTAGTTTCCTTCTATTTATAGAGGTCCCTTATCAACTTAACCCTAATGGATCCTACAATAATGGGTAGGATCTCTATCCAAAAATCTCTCATTGGCTCTTATTGGATATTATCCAAGGATCTAATAATTCAGGGGCTTATTGGATATCTAATAAGATAGGAGCTTCGACGGATATCTCATATCCAAGCCTCTACTTGTCGCAATGCCTACCATATGTGTGTGACCCTCTAGGCCCAATATTGAGTTGGCTATGAGTCATACCTGTCAGAACTCCTTCTGACTTAGTGAATTATTATCTCCATAATAATTCACTCGACTCATCGACTACGGATATACTAGGCTACTATGCCGCAATCCCCAAACGATATAGGGGACTCCAATCCATTGAACTTATCTATCCTCAATTACCATGTACCTATAGTCACTCATCCATCTAATACCCTAGAGACTGTATACCAGGCATGGTGCTATCAGACCCATACAGTTTCTACTCGAGTTTCGCTCTAATCGAATTCTCCCGGAGAATTCTTTCTCTCTCAATCCGAATAATCCTAGCTAACGATTTGTTTAAGCAAGAACACATGAGATATTTCTCTCATGACACCAAGAGTGGATGATCCTCTATCAATACTCAATAGCCCTCGTAAGGTTAATTGCCACTCCCGATGACCAGTTGTGTTAGATTTGGAATATCCAAACCTATAAGTCCGGTATCAAAGAGTGGAGCACTCATATAGGACATCCTTGGTATCTCAAATCTAAAGACCAAGTACACCACTAGGACAACAAGGTATCATTAACTATTCAGCATCCCATGAGCAGATCAATTAGTGAACTCATTATCAAATGAGCACCTACACTGTATCCCTAGTGTCTCTACACGAGCAACTATAAGACCAATTGCCTTCATCATATGGATTAGTATATAGCAAACTAGTATGTCTGATTTATTGAATTTTATATTTTGATGATGAAACCAATTGATATGTGTTTATGATTTAATCTGTGTTTTGAGTGACGTAAGATGCTTCGATCAGGATGAGATAATTAAAGCATGAAAATTATGTTGGGGGCTGGTGGATCAATCAACGTATCGACAGAAGACTTCGGGCCATAGATTCAGGCATCGGGCCAAGAAGAGCGGATATTGCGATAAGAATATCAGAGTTACGGAGTCAACTGACCGATTGGGCAATAGGCCGTAGAAGAGGACGATGCGCCAAAGAATCGAACGAAGCGTTGAGGGACCAATGACATGCCGGACAACTTGATTATTGCTTAGTATTATTTGTCTAGATCGAAGTATATTTTACATGTGCAGGATTAACTACGATAGCAAGTCATGAAGCAAAATGAAGTCCCGGAGTCAAGATCAAGATCACATTGGGAGTTTGAGAGTTCGTCGGAAGTCTGGACGTTCATCGGAAGTTCTAGAGGAACCAACCGAGAAGTCTCGGAGCTTTCTAGAGAAGCTCATCGAAACTTGCTAAGAAGATCATCGTGAAGTCCAAGAGCTTGCCGAGAGTCCCCCGAAACATTGTCGAGAGATCGTCGGAAGATCGCCGGAAGATCATCGAAAGAATAGACTTACGGACTTTGTTTAGCTTAGAATATGTCTTAAGAATCATAGTTAGCACATAATTATGATTGGATTTGGGCCAACCCAATTAGGGGCAAGCTAGGCTCATGTAAGAACTGTGTTGGGCCCAATAAGAAGCCCAAACAATGCCAAAAAAAGTCTAACCATCATGGCACATTCTTCGAGACTATGTCAGGCGATGGTACCACCAGTCTGGGCGATTGTACCGCCCCTAATAGGGTGCCAAGCAGTGGTACCGCTAGTTTGGGCGGTGGTACCGCTCAACACTGGCCCCCAAGCGATGGTATTGCCAGACCTGGGCGGTACCACCGCCTAGGATAATGTTAGTCAAACTGACACCGGGCGGTGGTATTGCCCAACGTAAGTGGTGGTACCGCCCGTGCTTGGGGAACCCAGGATGGGAAAGTGTTAGGCTCCAAGTTTGAATTAACTTGAAGCCTATAAATACCTCTCTCATCCCTGGTTAAAGCATACAAGCACAGAGAGTTTAAAAGTAGAGAAACACTAGTGCAATCTCCTTAAATTTCCCGCCTTTACTCTTAAGTGTTAGAAATATGTAAGAGAGGAGTGTGAGTGCTTGTAAGGGTTGTCTCCTAAATCTAGTAAAAGGAGAAGAGGGGTGTAAAAGGTGATTGGCCTTCGCCTATTGAAGAAAGGTCTCTAGTGGACATTGGTGACCTTGTCGGAGGAGGAAGCCAAAAGTGGATGTAGCTCAAGATTGATCGAACCACTTAAATCTCGGTTTGCATTTACTTTCTGCTTGTTATCTTAACTGCAAACTGCTTTCATTGCTTTACATCAACTACACTTTCGCATGCTCTTAAGTTAAAGATGTTTCCGTAATGGTTTTCATCGAAATCAAATTTTATCGTACGAAAGTCTTTTTAACCGACATTGGTTTTTCCGCTGCACTAATTGACCCCCCTTCTTAGTGAGCTCTTGATCCTAACAATTGGTATCATAGCTTGGGATGGGAGTAGTTTTGAAAATGGTATTAGAGCTTGGGATGAGAGTAGTTTTGAAAATGGCGGACATTGGTTTAGAATTAGTTTTCTTGAAAATTACATATTTAAAAATGAAAATACAAAAATTATGATCATGCTAGTAGTTTTGAAAATAATCATGAAAAATATATATTTTATGATAAACAAATAAAATAATTTTGATTGAAAATATGAGATCATGTTTAATGATTTAATAATGCATAATGATGTTTTGAAACTATGTTTTGATGTCATGTATAATGATCATGCTTAATAAATTTATATTTCAAAATTATGCATGATGATTTTTGTGATTATCGAACTTTACGATCCTTTGAAAGTTCTTTTTTGACGTTAATGAATGATGCATGGATTTGGCATAAAAGAAAAGAACATGCATTTATAAAATCAATCAATAAGTTGAAACAAAAAGAGAAAATCATTTTTTTTTTAAATTTCTTTTTCTCTATCTTATCAACTTTTCACTAAGATATTGATAAAGTTGTTTGTGTCTTTCTGAATCTCTTGAAAGTAATGTTGAGATTTTGATGATTTTGTTGATTTGAATTTGAATGAGCTTTATCTTGATTTCTTACGATTATAATCTAAATTTTCTATTGAATGAATCAAGATTATTTTTTATTTAAAAGGAGATTTGTCGGAATAGTTTATGGTCTTTTAGTATTTATGATCATGATAATTATATTTTTGAAACTTTATGTAAATCAAGATTGTTAATCATGATTCTCTCGTTTTATCAAAGAGAATATTTTTCAAAATGAATCATAAGTTGTTTTCTCTTGACTTTTCAATACCGACAATTTGAGAAAATGTATCATGAATGCTTTAATTGATGAATGTTTGGTATCGTGATCAACATGTTGATAAATGCTTAAAAATTTTAATGTTTTAGTATCATGTATGATATGCTCATAATGTTGATTGATTTATTTTTCGATATCGTGCATGAAAAATGAAATGTAAGATTTTGAAAATGTGTATATTTTAATTTGAAAATATAATGATACACAAATAAGATTGATACTTACCCTCGTCATAATTTGAAAATTGATATAAAGGGTCTTCCCTTTTTTTTGCCAATGACAAAGTGGGAGAAAGAGTTGCTAACGAGCATATCTCAAAGAGAAAAATGCTAGCTTGCACAATTCAAGAATGAAGCAAAATTTTGCTAGCTTGCACTTTGCAAAGAAAGCAAAAATGACACTTCTCAAAAGAGAAGAAAGAGCTTGCTATCTTGAACATCACTAGCTTGCCTATCTTAAGAAACAAAAATTGCAAAAGTGCTATCTTGCCTATCTCAAGAAGCAAAACTTGCAACTTGCACATTGCAATAGGAAGCAAGAATCGTTAGCTTACACAAGAAAGCTATCTTGCATTTACTTTCGAAATTTTTGCTAGCTTGCATGATAATAAAAATCGATATTATGTTTTTCATGCAATGTGTTGAACTTGAATTTCCAAACACATGATAGTGGGACTTCTCCTTTTTGTTGATGATAAAGGGGGAGAAGTATGATCATACTGATGACGTGTTGCAAATATTCATGATGAAAATTGTAATAACTTGAATTCGGCTTGAATTCAAGGTTCTATTAATATAGCATATTGATAGGGAGAGTTTGTTTAAACTCCAGGAGTTAAGATTAACTCTGTCGTCGATTGGTTGTCATCATAAAAAAGGGGGAGATTGTTAAATCTCATATTTTGATGATGAAACCAATTGATATATTTTTATATTTTAATTTACATTTTGAGTAACGTAGGATGCTTCGATCAGGATGAGACAATTAAAGCAGTAAATATCATGTTGTACCGGGGGAAAACATGTCAGAAGATTGAACGTCGGGCTGGTGGAACGGTCGACGTATCGACAAAAGGCTTCGAGCCGTGGATTCGAGCATCGGGCCAAGAAGTGCGTGTAGAATCTCGGATTTTGATGCTGAAGTCAATTGTCATTTATTATCTAATCTATATATTGAGATAAGTGTATAGGATTAACTACTATAAAAGTAAGACATGTAGCAGGAGTTACGCCGGAGTCAAGACTATGATCATGTTGGGGGTTCGAGAGTTCGACGGATGTCCGGACGGTCGTCGGAGGTTCTACGGGAACAAATCCGAGAGGTCCAAGAGCTTACCAAAGAAGCTCGTCAAAACTCGCCAAGTGGATCGTCGCAAGTCCAAGAGTTTGTCGGAAGTTCGTAGGAGCATCGCTAAGGGTTCGTTGGATGTTCACCGGAAGTTCACCGAAAGCTCGTCGAAAGAAGCGATTGACGCACCGAAGCAAGTTGCAGTAAATGCCTTAGAAATATCATAGTTAGTATGATGATTAAGCTAAAAATGGGAGGTGATCCCATTAACTTAATCTTTGGGATAATTGGGCCCTTAACATACCCAAAATGGGCAGAATGGATCGACCCATTCGGACCTAGATTTCCTGGCCAGCGGTGGCACCGCCTGGGTCGGCAGTGGCATTGCCCAGGAGCTTAGTCTCCTAGGAAAGCTGGGCGGTGGCACCACCCAAGTCAAGCGGTGGTACCGCCCAGGTCGATCTCCGAGCTCTGCCAAGCAGTGGAACCATCCCTGTCAGGTGGTGGCATTACCTAGGAGCTCGGTCTCCGAGCTCTACCAGGCGGTGGCACCACCCAAGAGCTCGGTCTCTGAGATCTACTAGGTGGTGGAACCGCCCCTGTTAGAAGGTGGCACTACCTAGAGGCTCAGTCTCCGAGCTTTGCCAAGCGATGGAATCGTCCCTGTCAGGTGGTGGTACCACCCAGAGGCTAAGTCTTCGAGCTCTGCCAGGCGGTGGCACTACCCAGGAGCTTAGTCTCCTAGGAAAACTGGGCGATGGCACCACCCAAGTCAGGCGGTGGTACCGCCCAGGTCGGTCTCCGAGCTCTACCAGGCGGTGGAACCGTCCTTGTTAGGCGGTGGCATTACCTAGGAGCTCGGTCTCCCAGCTCTGCCAAGCGGTGGAACCACCCTGTCAGGCGATGGCACCGCCCAAGAGCTCAATCTTTGAGCTCTTCTAGGTGGTGGAACCGCCCCTGTTAGGCGGTGGCACTACCCAGAGGCTCAGTCTCCGAGCTCTGCCAGGCGATGGAATCGTCCCTATCAGGTGGTGGCACTGCCCAAAGGCTAAGTCTTCGAGCTCTGCCAGGCGGTGGTACCGCCAGACCCCAAAATTCAAGGAGATGATAGTTTTGAGCTCAAAATTCAAATCTGTTTAGGGCCTATATTTACCCCACCCTTTCATGCATGAAAGGGCACCAAAAGATTGATCTTACTCTATGAATTTTAGAGCTCAAAAGTTTTGTAAAGGCCAAAAGTTCTTCTCCCTCTCTTCTTCCAAGTTTTGATCATTCAAGAGTGGAGTGAAAATTCTATAAGGGTTGTCTCCTAAGCCCGTCAAAAGGAGTGAAACTATAAAAGGGTGGTTGGCCTTCGCCTATTGAACGAAGGCCTCTAGTGGGCCTAGGTGACCTCATCGGAGGAGGAAGCCAAAAGTGGATGTAGGTCAAGATTGATCGAACCACTCTAAATCTCAATTTGCATTTATATTATGTTCTCTATCTTAACTACAAACTGCCTCTTTAGCTTTACTTTAATTGCACTTCGCTTGATCTTAAGTTAAAGTAATTTTTGAATTGGCTTTCATACTGAAATCGTTTTTTTTGTATGAATGTCGTATTTCTGTTTACATTTATATTATGTTCTCTATCTTAATTGCAAACTGCTTCTAGAGCTTTACTTTAACTGCACTTCACTTAATCTCAAGTTAAAGTAATTTCCGAATCGGCTTTCATACCAAAATCACTTTTATCGTACGGATGTCCTTTTAAATCGTCAAAAGTTTTCCGCTGCACTAATTCACCCCCCTCTCTTAGTGCTCTTGATCCTAACAATTGGTATTAGAGCGGGGTTAACTCTCAAATGGATTAAAACCCAAGAGAGATAGCATACGTCGAAAACTAAGAGGGCCACTCTATTACACATCCACCCATGTTTAATGGGATGGACTACACCTATTGGAAGACCTGAATGAGGATCTTCCTTATTTCAATAGATTTTAAACTTTGGAATCTTGTCAAAAATGGATTTTCGAAGTCTTCTCTACCAATGATCAATTGGAATGAATTGGAGAAGAAGACTTTCGCTCTTAATGTAAAGGCTATGAATGCCTTATTTTGTACACTTGATAAAAACGAGTTCAACCGTATTTCGGTTTGTGAAATGGCATTTGATATTTGGCATACACTCGAAGTAACTCACAAAGGCACAAGTAGAGTGAAAGAGTCAAAAAATCAATCTTTTGATACATTCTTTTGAACTTTTCCAAATAAAACTGAGCGAGACTATTGGTGACATGTACACCCATTCATGGATGTCGTTAATGGTCTAAAAGGACTCAACAAAAGTTTTTCGGATTTTGAGCTCGTAAATAAGATTCTAAGATCCCTTCCTAAGAGTTGGGACCCTAAAGTCATTGCTATTCAAGAGGCTAAAGATTTAAATAACTTTCCTCTTGAAGAACTAATCGGGTCATTAGTGACCTACGAAATGACCTGCAAAGCTCATGATAAGCAAGAAGACATCTTTCCAAAGAACAAGAAGGATATGACACTTAGAATTTTAGAAGACCACTTAAAAGAAAACTCAAGTGATGAGAACTATGACGATGACTTGGCACTTCTAACAAGGAAATTCAAAAAATTCATTAAAAGAAACAAGTTTAAGAATGACACAAAAAATAAATTTGAACCCAAGAAAGACCAAGTTATTTGCTATGAATGCAAAAAGCTGGGACACTACAAAAGTGATTGTCCCCAAGCCAAAAAGAGAACATCAAGGAAGAAGGCACTCAAAGCAATGTGGGATGACTCGAGCGCGTCCGAAGAAGAGGAGTCCAACACCGAGCAAGTTGCTCATTGCGCCCTAATGGCCATCGGAGAGTAGTTAACAAATTTTATTGATGTAGATTTATCATTTGACGAATTATTAAATGCCTTCCATGACTTATTTGATGAATGTAAAACAATCAATAGAAAGTATAAATTGCTGAAAAATAAGCATGATAATCTTATTAGCAATTTTGATAAATTAAAAACTGAATATCATGATAGTTTAGCTCAATGTAAAAAATGCCATGATCTAGAAACTCTCCAAAAGGAGAACTTGCTACTTAAGGACACCTTAAATAAATTCTAGATTGGTAGCAAGTCTTTGAACATGATCCTTACAAATAAGGGTCACGTTCCCAAAAGAAGTGGAATCGGATTTGTGAGAAGCCCTCACCAAAATCTAACCACCATCATAAAAGGCCCTATCTTACATGTTCGACATCAAAGCAAATGCAACTTTTGTTACAAACATGGACATAAAACGTATCATTGTCCATTCAAGAAAATTAGTCTGAACAAACTGATTTGGGTTCCTAAAGGAACCATGATAAATTCTATGCAACATAATAAACAATGTAGATCAGTTTTTGAGGCACCCAAAAGTAAATGGGTACCTAAAAATTATCCTTTCTTGTAGAAACGTACACAATCACAAGCTAGGAGCAAGAGATAGTACCTTGATGGTAGATGCTCAAAGCATATGATTGGAGATCCATCTCAATTCTCTAAGTTTACTAGCATAGACGAAGGCTATATCACCTTCGGAGACAACAACAAGGGTAAAATCATTAGCAAAGGAACCATAGGTAACAAATCCAACTTCTTTGTTGAAGATGTTTTGTCAGTTGATGGTTTAAAACATAACCTCTTGAGCATTAGTCAATTATGTGATAAAGGATATATTATCAAATTCGAATCTAACACTTGCATCATTGAAAAACAATACAAAGACACATCTATAATTGCATTAAAATAAAATAATGTATACACCATTGACATCAATGATCTTTGTAGTGAAATGTGTCTCTCGATTTTGAATGAGAATGCTTGGCTTTGGCATAGGAGATTAGGTCATGCTAGCATGAAACTAATCACTCAAATATCATCCAAAGAACTTGTAAGAGGAATTCCTCATATCAAGTTCATCAAAGATAATGTGTGTGATGCTTATCAATTAAGAAAAAAAATTAAGGGTAGTTTCAAATCTAAGAATCAAATAAGCACTTCTAGGCCCTTGCAATTGATCCATATGGACTTATTTGGACCTATCTCTACATCAAGCCTAGGAGGTAGCAAATACGCCTTCGTCATTGTGGATGACTATAGTAGATACACATGGACTTATTTCTTAAAACATAAAAATGAATGCTTTAGATATTTCACCAAGTTTTGTAAACTTGTCCAATATGAAAAGGGTTCTATGATTTCATCAATTAGAAGTGATCATGGTGGTAAATTTTAAAATTATGATTTCCAAGAATTTTATGAATTTAATGGATACAATCACAACTTATCTACTCCAAGAAATCCTTAACAAAGTAGAGTAATAAAAAGAAAAAATAGAAATTTACAAGAAATAATTAGAACCATGTTGAATGAACAAAGCCTACACAAATATTTTTGGGCTGAAGCCGTAAATATTGCATGCTATATTTTGAATAGAGTTCTAGTAAGACCCTTACTCACCAAAACTCCCTATGAGTTGTGGAACAATAAAAAAACCCAATATTTCATATTTTAAAGTTTTTGGGTGTAAGTGTTTTATCTTGAATGAAAAAGATGCCTTAGGAAAATTTGATGCTAAATCCGATGAAAGAAATTTTCTTGGTTATTCTTCGATTTCTAAAGCTTTTCGTATCTTCAACAAAAGAACTTTAATTATAGAAGAATCCATTCATGTTGTTTTCAATGAGATTTCTGAAATTAAGAAAAATGATTTTGATGATGATGTTAATTTTGATTCTTTGAATTTAAATGAAACCCCTTCTGCAACTAACAACTTGGATGCATCCACTTTCAAAACATCCTTACCTAAGGATTGGAAGTATGTAGATGCTCATCCTAAGGAGCTAATCCTAGGAGACACATCTAAGGGGGTTCAAACACGTTCTTCTCTTAAAAATTTTTATGCCAACGCTACTTTTCTCTCCTAAATTGAACCTAAATATATTGATGAAGCCATGAAAGATGATTCATGGATTATCGTAATGCAAGATGAATTAAATCAATTTGAGAGAAATGAGGTGTGGAAGCTTGTTCCTAGGCCAAATGACCATTTAGTTATTGGTACTAAATGGATCTTTAGAAACAAGCAAGATGAATATGGTATTGTAGTTAGAAACAAGGCTAGATTAGTGGCAAAAGGTTTCAACCAAGGCTAGAAGAATGTATCAATTACGAAGAAACCTTCGCTCTTGTGGCTAGATTAGAAGCCATAAGAATGCTCCTTGTCTATGCTAGTAATAACAATTTTAAGTTGTTTCAAATGGATGTTAAAAGTTCTTTTCTTAATGGCTTTATTTTTGAAGAAGTTTATGTTGAACAACCTCTTGGATTTGAAAATAATAGCCTCTATAATCATGTGTTTAAATTAACTAAAGCTCTCTATGGTTTAAAACAAGCTCCAAGAGCTTGGTGTGAGAGACTTAATTCTTTTCTTATTAAAACTAATTTCACAAAAGGCAAGGTCGATATAACATTGTTTATCAAGAATTTTGAAAATAATTTTCTCATTATTTAGATTTATATTGATGATATTATCTTCGGTTCTATGAACGAATCTCTTTGTGAATCTTTTGCTAACACTATGAGTCTCTAATTTAAAATGAGTTTAATAGGAGAATTAATATTTTTCTTAGGCTTACAAATTAAGCAACTAAGCAATGACATCTTTATTAGTCAAACTAAATATACTTTAGATTTATAAAAAAGATTTAATATTGATTGCTCAAAGGCTATTAATACTCCTATGAGCACCTCCACTAAGTTAGAAGTTGATGAAAAAGCTATTAATACTCCTATGAGCACCTCCACTAAGTTAGAAGTTGATGAAAGTAGAGAAAGCTTCGATCAAAAAACTTATAGGGGTATGATAGAAAATTTACTTTACCTCACTACAACTAGACCAGATATCATGTTTAGTATAGGACTTTGTGCTAGGTTTCAATCGAACCCTAATATATCCCATCTCAAAGCGATTAAAAGAATACTTAGATATGTTAAAGGTACCATAAATCTAAGATTATGATATCAAAAAATTGAGAATTTTAAGTTAATTACTTATGCTGATGCATATTTTATTGGGTGTAGACTAGATAGAAAAAGCACATCAGGAACATGTCAATTTTTGGGACATGCCCTTGTTTCCTAGTCATCTAAGAAACAAAACTCGGTTGCACTATCAATAACTGAAGTTGAATATATTACAGCTAGTGCATGCTGTGCACAAGTTGTGTGGATGAAAAACACCTTAGAAGATTATAAAATTCATCTTAAAAATATTTCCATTAAATGTGATAACACAAGTGCAATATGTTTAACAAAGAATCACATTCAACACTCAAGAACAAAATATATTGATATCAAACATCACTTTATACGAGAGCATGTCACTAATCATGATGCAATCATAGAGTTCATTGATACTAAGCTTTAACTAGCTGATATTTTTACAAAACCTCTAAGTGAAGAACAATTTGATTTCATTAAAAGAGAATTAGGAATGATGATGTGTTCGAATGCATGAACTTATTAAATTTATTTTTCAGACTTTCTTGATTCAATGATCAAATCACTTGATTGCCATGATGATTTTACACAATTACATGCCTTAATTACATGTTGGAAATTATGTGCTTTGAATATAAAAATTTCCATGATAATAAGCATATTTTGTCTTCATGATTGTATTTGAAAATCTATAGCAAAACCTTGTCCGAATGCATGAAAGTGTTAATTTCATTTTTGGATTCTCTTAACAATTGGTGTCCTAACAATCATATTTTCTTAATACATTATTCTCTTCCGGACTTAATAAACATATGTCATATCGAGTTTGATTCATATAATTGATTTTTGACATATGGAATCATCTAGCAAATGCATCTCTCATAGACTTATCATGTGAAAAATATTTTTCAAGAAAATATTTGATGATTCCTTCTTATAAATTCCTTCTTATTCGAAAAAGAAGATATTTTTACGTGCAAGGATTTGATACATATCTTGATCCTTGTAAAAATGAAGAGTGCTTTAATATCTTACATTTTTTAACTTCATTCGAGTAAGCTCACAAATGGCTTTCCTCCTTCATGCAAAAAGATAATAACAAATAAAAAGGAAGAAGTAATGAAAGTAATCTCCATGTCATGTTTTCTTGAGATGTTTGTATAACTAGTTTCCTATCACTCATTGTTGAAAAATGACATGAACCTAGTTATGGCAAGAATAATTACTGCACTTATGATTAAAATTTGCTTATATCGTTCTCCTTTTTGTTGATGACAAAGGGGGAGAAATATATGAATTGATGCTATGAGTGCCATATTATGTTAAGATATCAAAAGAAGCTTGCATCGAAATATATGGTAAATTGATGCTATGATTATGCTATGTTTGCATCATGTTAAGATATCAAGAAATATAAGAATTGATGCTATGATTGCCATATTTGCATTATGCCATGGTTGCATCATGTTCAGATATCAAAAACTTGCATCGTAATTTTACTTGTTGATATCCTACCATGTTGTCACGGACTTAGCTAGTTTTGCCTAAGTCGTGTGGCACCATTGCGTATTCGTCCGCAAAGGCCAGCCTCCCCGAAGCCTCCCATATCCCTTTGGATACACAAAAGAGAGAACGGGTTAGAGAAAACGCCTCATTCGGGATCCACAAGCAAACATTTTGAAAAACACTTCATAAACAATACAAATTACAAATATACCTTACAAGCTCTGAACAATTGCACAACAAAGGGTCAAAATAGTCCATTATAGATCGAAAATCTCTCACACGTGTCCACATGACACAATCTTTATTTACAAGCCTAAAGCGACTACCAACCTAACTAAAATGGGACTATTAAGCCTTCGGCCATCCCTCTACATGCTGTACAAAGCATGAACATACCAAAAGACACGGACATATATAAGCATTACATCAAACATCCTGTTTAGAAGTTTGTCCGTGACATTCTCCCCCACTTATTCCTTCGACGTCCTCGTCAAAGCCTTTGTTGACATTGCAACTCCTCGCCTTTGCTGAGTCTTCAATCTTCTACTCTAGTTGCAATGCGCCTCTTAGCTCCCAATTGCTCTCCGCTGTTGTTTTTGAGTAGTCAAACCTTTAATTCGCCATGCTGCTTCAACTCGCCAATGACTTTGACTCTAGTGTGGGGTTGGCTGAGTTGTGTTGATCCCTGTTGGTTCTTGCGGATCCTCCATATGAAGGAAAAGACCATCCTTACTACGCTAGTCTCTCAAATGCCTCATGCTGCTTGAATTGGGTGGATGCTTGTTGGAGCTTTAACGAGCATCGTCTCGCAAACTTCTGAAGTTTTGGGTCCTTCCTCCACAAAATTTGCTCATTGACTCTTCTTTCACTTAGTTGTCACATCTAAGTAGGTTCGCATCACTTCCGCTTTCGATTGGCATTTCGTTGGGAAATGAAGCAGACAATCTACTCTCAGTAGCACTAGTCATCGTTGGTGAGGATTTGACAACTATTGTCTTCCATTATCTTCGAAGGGTCTTTGAACTTGTGCAAAGCTCCTCTACTGGATAGATAAGAGAATTGGGGTACTCGGTTTCGCCCATTCTCTTAAGGGTTGAGAAGGCAAAGGTTACTTGACTTCGCCCGCCTCCTCGAGGTTGTACTCCATGCATCGAGCTAGTTACTAGCCTTCGCCTGCTCTTTACTCATACTTCTGAAGCACTTGAAGTGTTTGCACTCCTTGCGTTGAGTTAGTTACTATGATTCACCTTCTCAATGCCATCGAACTTCTGGAATGCAGGAAGTTTTCACCCCAACTTGGAGTAATTCTCTCACAGGTTTGGTCGCCTCTGGGATTGTACCGTCTTCTCCATCAACCCTACTGCCTACTCCACTGAGTAGCAAAGGTACAACACCGTATACTGCCTACTTCATTCCTTGGTTATACACTCTTGCATGACCCGAAGTCCTTCACTTTCGGCTATCTTGATGAGAAGCGCATTGACACCAGTCCTATGAAGTTCCTCGGTCTCTACCCTTCAGCCTTGTCTCAGTACTTGGAGATTTCCTCTGCATGCTCCACCTCCTCGGCCCCTTTCACGACCAATCGCTCTCCCTCCATGAGAGCAAGGGATCATTAACTATCATGGAAGTCCTGCCTCTGCGGTACCATGGCGCTGCCATGCCCATAGCCCTACTATTCGTCACCTCGCATCTGCATCCCTTTTCTTCATGATCAGTAGATACGTCTCCGTGGCACTCCTTTGAGTCCACCTCCATTCTAACTGATGCTTGATTTTGGGTAGCTAAGTCCCTTTGGACTCATCGTCGCTTCGTCGCCCCTTTCGACACATTGCTTCAACACCTCTGTGTTCTCCAAGTAGCTCCCTCTGGTCGATGGAAAGACAGACTACAACTCCCGTGCATGGCCTCTGCGATCGCATTCTAGGATTTGCACCGATTCTATTCTCCGTAGCTTCCTTGGTAGTAACGTTCACTTACTCGACCTTGCCCTCTAACATGCCGAGCTCCCTTAAGCGAATTTGAGCTCTGGAGTAGTCCAACACTCCAACTGCTTCGATCATACTTCTGTATGATCAAGTCCCTCCCATGGGACTCACTGGTACTTGCATTCGAACTTTTCCCTTGGTGGAACCTAGCCCCCATATTCTGATGACCAAGGTTTTCATTCGATGCAAAATTCGATGCACGTACGAAAGACCCGCCTCTATGGTACCATGGCCTTCACTCCTTGAATCCATAGCCCTTCTTGCCGTCATATTGTTCACCGAAGTAGAGCTTCCAATAGCTCCCGATCATACCTCCATATGATCTAGTCCCTCACGGGACTATGTCGTCTGTGTCGCATTGCCACGAACTGTTCCACCACGATCCGCTGCACCATGTCGCCTCCTGGTGACATCTCCATTGTATTCTGATCCTTATGGGATGAACTCGAATTATGATCCTTCCATGTGTGGCCTCTGCCAATATATCGCAGGGTCTCTTCCACCTTCGATTTTGTTCGCTCCTTTGGCAATCGACCTTCATCCACCCACTCTTGGGTCACACCTAGATGAAGCACCGCTCTAGGATAGTCCGTTGCCTAGTAGCTCCCGAAGTCCACCGACTTCACTGTAATTAGTGCATCATTGTCTGGATCTTGGGCCTTGCCCCTACCAGCACAATCTCCGCTGTGCACGGCTTCTTTCATAGCAACTTGAATGGCAACACTATGTTATATTCTTCAAGAATACCCACCTCTGCATCCTCTTGCCTCGTACTAAGGCATTCTGAACCCAACTTCGTCTCCGCAAATTGAGTCACCTTAGTTCCTCCATCAAATACTCCTCCGAGATAAGGTGCATGTGCCCAGAAGCTCCCTTCGTCTTTGGCACCATGCAAGATGAGTCCGCTCCGTCAGAATGAATGACCTATGGAGCAACATGATCTTGCTCTTGCCTCTGCAAGAGTTGATGTCGTTGACCTCTGTCCAAGGAATGCACTATGCCTTCGCTCCATGTTCCATCTTCTATGCTGGCTCTCTTCATGCGACTTGGGTACTTCGCCAAGTTACACCCAAGTTGCTCCGCTCCTCGTTTTTGCATTTGAATCGATGGTGGCTCTCGTGCCCACCATTCCATGGGTCAGCCCTCCCTTCAGTACGATCTCCGTATCGACTCCAAGTGTGCCTTCATTTGTGTTGCTTTAGGTCAATCCCCCACTTGATTTTCCAATGCATCCACCAATGCATTCTCTCGAGCGAGATCATGCGACAACTCCTCACCGCTTCTATTAAGCTTCATGGAGTTGTTGTTTGTTGAGGTACTCCTCCTCAACATGTGAGGTCTGTCCCACATGATTCTCCCTCTAGAGAGCCGGGGCTTATCCCTCCTGGATAACTGTCCCGTTGGAGCAACATCTCTCTTCGTTTTAAAGACCACCATCCCCTTGGACTACTCCGATCTGCTGAACAAACTGTGCATTGTTCTACCTCCTGCAAACGCACTTGCTAGATTGCGACTCCACGTAAATACAGTCCCCATTGCACCACTCAAGGCCTAGCAACATGCTGAACTCGTTGCACACTTCAGCCTCCTACGGACGTATCCTTCACATGCCGAAGAGAAAATTTCAATGCTCCATAGCGCCGAGTTTCGGTCGCCTTGGGATGGCCATGAACATTCCATCGTCCGCATACAAGCCCATATATGAGTACCAAATTCTTCGAGTAAGCAGTTCCCCTCACCTCTATGAGCTTTGCATAACTCTTTTAGTCGTTGAGCAACTCATTCCACCTTGCATGGTCTCATCCTTTACCAAGCACCTCGCTTGCCTTGAGTGTTAGAAATCACTGAAACCAACTTGTGTTTCTAAATCATTATAATAGAAACACAATAAAAACTAATGTGGAAACAAAATAACGTACCTCTAGCCATTGTCGCCAATAATTTCTGCAGAGGTTTCTTCATGAACTTTGATACTTCTCGGCTCAGAACTCTCACTTTAGATGGTGTAGGAAAGCCTTTCGCTTCAAAGAGATGATTGAGCCCAGGGACCAAAATTCTCATATATATAGATGTTCTCCCATCAAGAACATTTATTATCACCAAATCATAACGTTCAAGAATTAATTCAAATTTGTAACGTTTGGACCATAATTAAGAACTTTAATGATATTAAATATTTAATTTAATAATAACGGTTTCATGCATAAAGAATAAAAAACTGAAATCATTTAAATCATAATAAATGAAGAAATTCATGATAATGAATTATGAATCATAATGAGAACAGTTATATTATTATTAAATTAAATATGTAATAATAACAGTTATATTCTCCCACTTGGTCCATACATTTATCTTAATAATTTGAATTAATTTTTCTTGAACAACTTTCTTAAGAAATAAATACACAAATCATAGCGATAAGTCCTCTAAGAGCGAGTATTATCATCCATGTATCATGATGTATTTAGTTTCTTAATCTTAATATGGCAATATTACTTAATGAATAAACCTTATGTTTATTCTTGGTCCAGTAACAATATATTTTCTCAAAATAATGTGCATATGAATGAGAAAATTACATAATATATAAGAGTTTCAATATCATTACAAAGTGGAACCAAGTCCCATTTTCTCTACATGATCCTTGAATTTCAGAGGTGGCATGCTTTTAGTCAAAGGATCAGCAATCATCAATTCAGTGCTAATATGCTCAATGACCACTTTCTTTTCCTTCACATGTTCTCTTATGGCTAGATACTTAATGTCGATATGTTTACTTCGACTTCCACTTTTATTGTTTTTAGCTATAAAGACAGTAGTTGAATTGTCACAGAAAATTCTTAATGGCTTAGAAATAGAATCCATGATTCTAAGCCCAGAAATGAAACTCTTAATCTATACACCATGTGAAGTAGCCTCAAAATAGGAGACAAACTCAACTTCCATAGTAGAAGTAGCAGTTAAGGTCTGCTTAGCGCTTCTCCAAGAAATAGCTCCACCGGCCATCATAAAAATATATCCTAATGTTGATTTACGAGAATCAACACATCTAGCGAAGTCTGAATCTGAGTAACCAATCACATCCAGATTGTCTGTATGTCTATACATAAGCATGTAATATTTGGTTCCTTGTAGATACCTCATCACTTTCTTTGCAGCTCTCTAGTGGTCCATACCTGGATTACTCTGATATCAACCTAGCATCCCCACAATAAATGTAATATCAGGTCTAGTACAGACCTGAGCATACATAAGGCTTCCTATGACAGAAGCATATGGGATGTTTTTCATTGATTCCCTTTCAAAGTTGTTCTTTGGGCATTGGTTCAAATTGAACCTATCACCTTTCACAATGGGAGCAACACTTGAGAAATCTTTCTAAAAGTTTATCAATATAGGTTTCTTGTGATAGACCTAAAACGCCTCGATGTCTATCTCTATGGATCTTATTGGCAATGACATAAGATGCATCACCCATATCCTTCATGTCAAAATTTTTAGAAAGGAATTGTTTCACCTCATGCAGTAAATCCTTATCGTTGGTTGCAAGCAAAATATCATCTACGTATAAAACAAGGAAATATATTTTACTCCCACTAACCTTCTGGTATATGCATTAATCCATGGGATTTTCAACAAATCCGAATGAAGAAATCACTTCATGAAATTTAAAATACCATTGGCGGGAGGCTTAGTTTAAGCCGTATATAGACTTCCTAAGCTTGCAAACCAAGTGTTCACCAACACTAGAGGAGAAACCTTCAGGTTGTTTCATATAAACCTCTTCCTCTAGATCTCCATTTAGAAATACCGTTTTCACATCCATTCGTTGCAATTCAAGGTCAAAATGAACAACTAATGCCAAAATTATACGTAGAGAATCTTTCTTAGATATAGGAGAAAACGTCTCTGTATAATTGATTCCCTCTTTTTGAGTAAATCCCTTTGCAACAAGTCTTGCCTTGTATCTCTCAATGTTGCCTAACGAATCTTTCTTAGTTTTAAAGACCCATTTGCAACCAATAGCCTTTGCTTCATTAGGCACCTCTACAAGATCCCAGACTCCATTGGTCATCATGGAATTCATCTCTTCTTTCATGGCATCATGCCACAAATTTGACTCTTTGCAACTCATGGCGTATGAAAATATTTCAGGATCATTTTTTGCTCCAATATTATAATCAGATTCTTGTAGATATACAACATAATCACTAGGAATTGCTTATCTTTTATTTCTAATAGATCTTCTTAATGTTGTACCAATGGTTCCTTGAGAAACTTGTGGTTCAACTAGTTGTTCAGGAGCTTGTTGTAAATCCTAAACTGCTTGATCTATTAGAATACTATCAATAACTTGTGGAATTTCAATGATTGGTTGTTCAGCACTAGTTTGTACTTGAGGAGTGCTATGAACTATAACCAATCTATCATTTGATGTGGAAGGTTGAGATTCTATATGATCATGTGCGGAAACTATGTTCTTGAAATGATCGCTCCCACTAATCACATCATCCTCAAGAAATTTAGCGTTTCTTGATTCCACAATCCTAGTTGTGTGAGATGGACAATAGAACCTGTAACCTTTGGACTTTTCGACATATCTAATAAAATACCCACTAATAGTCCTCGGGTCCAATTTCTTCTCTTGTGGATTATATATCCTGACTTCAGACGGACATCCCCAAATGTGCATATGTCACAAACTCGGTTTCCAACCTTTTCATAGTTCAAATGGTGTCCTTTGGACAGCCTTGGTTGGAACTCGGTTTAATATATACATAGTCGTCTTTAGTGCTTCAGTCCATAAGAACTTAGGAAGACTGGAGTTGCTAAGCATACTCCGCACCATGTCTAATAATGTTCGGTTTCTACTTTCTGCAACACCATTATGGTCTGGAGAACCAGGCATAGTGTATTGGGCAATAATCCCATGTTCTTGAAGAAACTTAGCAAAAGGACCAGGTGCTTGTCCATTTTCAGTATATCTACCATAATATTCTCCACCCCTATCTGATCTCACAATTTTAATTTGCTTACCACATTGGTTCTCAACTTCAGCTTTAAAGACTTTGAAGGCATCTAATGCTTCATTTTTGTTATGAAACAAATATATATACATATATCGTGAGTAATCATCTATAAAAGAGATGAAGTATTTTTGACCATGTATGTCTATGTTTGGACAACATATATCAGTATGAATTATCTCTAATAAGTCTGAACTCCTATTAGCACCCTTTTTGGACTTATTGGTCTGCTTTCCCTTAATACAGTCCACACAAGTCTTAAAATTAGTAAAATCAAGAGTACCAAGTACCATATCTTTAACTAATCTCTTAATTCTCTCTATAGAGATATGTCCTAATCTCCGATGCCATAATATAGAGGAGTCCTCATTAATATTACACCTCTTAATGCCAACGTAAACATGCATTGAACTTTGAGTATTATCATTTTGTAATAAAATACGGTAAAGACCATCAGACAAAATACCATTCCCAACATAATCAAATTTATGTAATAAATGAAATGATGTGTCTTTAAAATTAAAGGAATATCCAAATGGTACGAGTCTGGAAACAGAAATTAAGTTTCGTGAGAAACTCGGTACATAAAAGGTTCTTTCCAATTTTAAAATAAAACCACTACTTAAAGTTAAAATGCATGTTCCAATTGCTTCCACATGTGAGCCCATCTTATTTCCTGATAAGATGCTTTGCTCACTTCCCATTGGCTTCCTTAGGTTTTGCATACCCTACAAAGAGTTTGCAATATGGATTGTTGATCCAGAGTCAATCCACCAGGTGTTAATATTAACATTGACCATATTAGATTCATAACATACATATGAGGTTAGATTACCTTTCTTTTCAAGCCATTGTTGGAATTCGTGCATTCCTTCTTCATGTGTCCCTTTCTTTTACAAAAAAAATACCTTGCTTTTTTCTTGATATCAGCTTGGGGTGGTATTTTACCTTTTCCCTGCTGATGAGCTTTCTGATTGGCTTGATGTTTGTCAGTTTTGTTTTTCCCTCGAGTGGTTACTACTAATGCACTCTTACCCAATTCTATCACTAGCCTCTCTTCTTCTTGAACACATATGGTCATAAATTCATTGATTGACCATTTGTCCTTATTTGTATTGTATGAAATTTTAAACGGGCTATATTGAGGTGGAAGGGTGTTCAGAATATAGTGCACTAGGAAGGATTATGACATATTAACCTCAAGTTTCTTAAGTTGAGTCGCAATATCTAGTATTTGCATTATGTGCTCACGCACACCCTTTATGTTGGTGAGTCTAAAGGATGAAAATTTCATAATAAGGGTACTTGCTAGTGCCTTATCCGAAGTGACGAATTATTCATCAATAGCTTTTAGCAAGTCTCGGACATTTTCATGCTAGTCAATAGAACCACGTATGCCAGCAATCATCTTAGTTTTGATAAACATCACACTGAGCCGATTGGATCGCTCCCATCGCTCATATAACGTGATCCCAGTTGGAGTGCTGGTATTAGTGACTATAGGTGGTTCGTCTTTTCTTATAGCATAATCGATATCCATCCACCATAAATGGAGGAGAACCCTCTCCTTCCATATCTTATAGTTATCACCATTAAGTTCGGAAATATCACATCGAATATCAGAGAAATTAACAGTTTGAGAAACTACATAAAATCAAACATGCTTATGTCAAAATTTGAAGCTTAATAGACTAAATTACATGTTCTACCAATGTGAAACATGCCAAAAATATGAATCTCATGACATAAAAATTGCCTATGGGCTAAATTCTTAATTCAAATATATTCATATGGTCTTTATGATAAAACTATCAAATTATATTCCAATTCATAATCCCTATGGGTAAATTATGAAAATAATCTGATATTTTATCCTGATTAATTATATTAAATATAATAAAAGATCCTATGGGATAACAATTATTATATGAAATATAATCAGTCACAATATGATGTCTAATTACTTATGTGATCCTTATTTTAACTTTATATATAATTTTAATTAATTAGGGATGCTGTGGCTAATTCTTAATTAATTAAGATTATATGGATCACTAGACATTTTAAATATAAAAAAATTGCTCATAAGTATAATTTAATATAACTAAATATGCATACATAATATGAGCATTTTACCAACTAAAATGTTGAAAATGATATTTCCTCATGATTTTCAAAAAATATATCAAGAAGTTTCCAAGAAGAAACCAAAATCAAATCATTTTCATGGTATAAAAATGAAAACTCTTTCGTATCAAGGCAGAGGTCAAAAGGCTCTGATACCAAATGTTAGAAATCACTGAAACCAACTTGTGTTTCTAAATCATTATAATAGAAACACAATAAAAACTAATGCGGAAACAAAATAGCGTACCTCTAGCTATTGTCACCAATAATTTCTGCAGAGGTTTCTTCTTGAACTTTGATACTTCTCGGCTCAGAACTCTCGCTTTAGATGGTGTAGGAAAGCCTTTCGCTTCAAAGAGATGATTGAGCCTAGGGACCAAAATTCTCATATGTATAGATGTTCTCCCATCAAGAACATTTATTATCACCAAATCATAACGTTCAAGAATTAATTCAAATTTGTAACGTTTGGACCATAATTAAGAACTTTAATGATATTAAATATTCAATTTAATAATAACGGTTTCATGCATAAAGAATAAAAAATTGAAATCATTTAAATCATAATAAATGAAGAAATTCATGATAATGAATTATGAATCATAATGAGAACAGTTATATTATTATTAAATTAAATATTTAATAATAACGGTTACATTGAGCACCATCAAGTATAGTTATCAACGTTGAGCCGTAGCTCAAACTCAGCCATCCCACCCTTTGTGCACTCCATATTCTTCCAAGCTTGCCTGTTCTTGTGGTGCCTCTTGCGCAAAGGGTTGGCCATTCCTCTGAATGCCAATCTCAAATGCTCGCTCCTCCGAGCGACTCTTTTCCCTACATCTCCATGCTTATTTTCCCCCAAACGGTCGCGCGTATGCTGATTGCCCTCAACGCAGCCCCGCTAGGTCCCCCACATTTGCATGCTAATTGTTTCTATGAGTGCTTGTCCCGCTCTGATATCATCTGTCACGGACTTAGCCGGTTTTGCCTAAGTCGTGCGGCACCCTTACGTGTTCGTCCGCAAAGGTCAGCCTCCCCGAAGCCTCCCATGTCCCTTAGGACCCACAAAAGAGAGAACGGGTTACAGAAAACGCCTCATTCGAGATCCACAAGTAAATATTTTAGAAAAAACTTCATAGACAATGCAAATTACAAACAGACTTTACAAGCTCTGAATAGTTGCATAACAAAGTGTTAAAATGGTCCATTATAGATCGAAAATCTCTCACACGTGTCCACATGACAAAACTTTATTTACAAGCCTAAAGCGGCCACCAGCCTAACTAAAATGAGACTATTAAGCCTTCGACCGTCCCTCTACATGCTGTACAAAGCATGAACATACCAAAAGACACAGACATACATAAGTATTTTATCAAATATCCTATTTAGAAGTTTGTCCGTGACAATGTGGTGAAATGCTACGATTGCTAAACACTTGAAATGTTTGCGTTACGTTAAGATATCAAAAGTTTATATCGTAATTTTACATATTGATATCTTACCATATGATGAATTGCTACCATCATTCATATTTGAAATGTAAAACTTGAAAATAGATGTCAAGCCTTGGCATCATTTTCAGAGAGATAGATCATGATAGGAATCATGATGGGAGTATTGATAAGGTTAAACAATTTTAACATATCAATATGTCTCTTAAATTCAAAGGCTTTAAATTCAAGAATGACTTATCTCAAGTATGGCATATAGATGCGGGGAGTTAAGGTTAACTCCGTTATCAATTGATTATCATCATCAAAAAGGGGGAGATTGTTGAATCTCGGATTTTGATAATGAAGTCAATTATCATTTGTTATCTAATCCATATGTTGAGATAAATGTGCAGGATTAACTACTATGAAAGTAAGACATGCAGTAGGAGTTGCGCCGGAGTCAAGACTATGATCACGTTGGGGGTTTGAGAGTTCGATGGAAGTCCGGACGGTCATTGGAGGTTTTACGGGAACAAATCCGAGAAGTCTAGTTCCTTGCCAAAGAAGCTCGTTGGAACTCGCCAAGTGGATCATCACAAGTCTAGGAGTTTGCCGGAAGTCCGCAGGAGCATCGTCGAGGGTTCGTCAGAAGTTCGCCGGAAGTTTGCCGGAAGCTCGCAGAAAGAAGCGATTGACGCATAGGAGCAAGTTATAGTAAATGTCTTAGAAATATCGTAGTTAGCATGATGATTAAGTTAGAAATGGAAGGTGATCACATTAACTTAATCTTGGGGCAATTGGGCCCTTGACAAACCCAAATTGGGCCGAAAGGATTAGCCCATTTGGACCCAGATTTTTTGGCCGGTGGTGGTACCGCCCATGAGCTCAGTCTCCCAGGAAAGCTGGGCTGTGGCACTGCCCAGGTCAAGTGGTGGTACCGCCTGAGCTAGGTCTCCAAGCTTTGCCAAGCGGTGGAACCGCCCTTGTAAAGCGGTGGAACCGCCTAGGAGCTCGGTCTTTGAGCTCTGCTATGTGGTGGAACCGCCTAGGAGCTCGATCTCCAAGCTCCGCTAGGTGGTGGAACCGCCCCTATTAGGCGGCGACACCGCCCAGAGGCTTAGTCTCTAAGCTCTGCCAGGCGGTGGAACCACCCCTGTTAGGCGGTGGCATCGCCCAAAGGCTCAGTCTTCGAGCTCTACCAAGCGATGGTACCACCCAATCAAGTAGTGGTACCGCCAGACCTTGGCATTTCGGGAGATGACATTTTTAAGCTCGAAATTCAAATCTGTTTGGGGCCTATATATAGCCCACCCTTTCATGCATGAAAGGGCACTGAAAGATTGATCTTACTCTGTGATTTTTAGAGCTCAAAAGTGTTGTAAAGGCCAAAAGTTTTTCTCCCTCTCTTCTTCCAAGTTTTGATCATTCAAGAATGGAGTGAAAATTCTAAAAGGGTTGTCTCCTAAGCCCGTCAGAAAGAGTGAAACTGTAAAAGGGTGGTTGGCTATCACTTTTTGAAGGAAGGCCTCTAGTGGACGTCGGTGACCTCATCGGAGGAGGAAGCTAAAAGTGGATGTAGGTCAAGATTGACCAAACCACTCTAAATCTTAGTTTGCATTTACATTTTGTTCTCTATCTTAACTGCAAACTGCCTCCTTAGCTTTACTTTAATTGCACTTCACTTGATCTTAAGTTAAAGTAATTTCCGAATCGGCTTTCATACTGAAATCATTTTTATTGTACGAACGCCATATTTCAGTTTGCATTTATATTCTGTTCTCTATCTTAACTGTAAACTACCTCCATAGCTTTACTTTAACTATACTTCGCTTAATATCAAGTTAAAGTAATTTTCGAATTGGCTTTCATATTGAAATCGCTTTTATCATATGAACGTCATTTTAATTCGTCGAAAATTTTCCACTACACTAATTCACCCCCCCTCTTAGTGCTCTTGATCCTAATAGTACAGATATTGCACCAAGGATATTGAAGTTGCAGAGTCAACTAGCTGATTGGGCAATAGGCCGCAAGAGAGGACGATGCACCGAAGAATCGGACGATACGCCGAAAAATTGGACTAAGCGTCGAGGGACAAATGACATGCCGGATAACTTGATTATTGCTTAGTATTAATTGTCTAGGTTGAAGTATATTTTTACATGTACAAGATTAACTATGATAGTAAGGCATGAAGCAAAATAAAGTCCCGGAGTCAAGATCGAGATCAAGTTGGGAGTTCGAGAGTTCGTCGGAAGTTCAGACATTCGTCAGAAGTTCAGGAGGAACCAGCTGAGAAGTCTCGAAGCTTGCTAGAGAAGCTTATCGGAACTCGTCAAGAAGATCGTTGTGAAGTCCAGGAGCTTGCTGGGAGTCCGTTGGAACATTGCCGAGAGTTCATCGGAAGCTTGCCGGAAGAATAGACTTACGAACCTTGCTTAGCTTAGAATATGTCTTAGGAATCGTAGTTAACACATAATTGAGATTGGATTTGGGCCAACCCAATTAGGGGCCTGCTAGGCCCATGTAAGAACTATGTTGGGCCCAATAAGAAGCCCAAACAATGCCCAAACACGTCTCACCATCGTGACACAGTCTTCGAGACTATGTCAAGCGATAATACCGCCAGTCTAGGTGGTTGTACTGCCCCTGGCAGGGTGCCAGGCGGTGGTACCGCCTGTGCTCGGGGATCTCAGGATGGGAAAGTTTTAGGCTCGAAGTTTGAATCAACTTGAAACCTATAAATAACCCTTCCATCCCTGGTTAAAGCATACAAGCACAGAGGGTTTAAAAGTAGAGAAACGCTGTTGCAATCTCTTTAATTTTCCCTCCTCTACTCTTAAGTGTTAGAAATCTGTAAGAGAGGAGTGTGAGTGCTTGTAAGGGTTGTCTCCTAAACCCGGTAAAAGGAGAAGAGGGGTGTAAAAGGTGATTGGCCTTCATCTATTAAAGGAAGGCCTCTAGTGGACGTCGGTGACCTCGTCGGAGGAGGAAGCCAAAAGTGGATGTAGGTCAAGATTGACCGAACCACTCTAAAATTGTTGTGCTCTCTGGTTTACATTTATTCTTGCCATTTACATACTGTAAACTACTTTGATAGTCACTACGCTTCCTTATGCTTCCAAGTTATTAACTTTTTGAAATCAATTTTCAACGTAAACGACTTTTATCATATGAAAAGTCTTTCTAAACGGACATTGGTTTTTCCGCTGCACTAATTCACCCCCTCTCTTAGTGAGCTCTTGATCCTAACAATTGGTATCAGGGCCTAGGATAGGAGTAGTTTTGAAAATTAATTTTCTTAAAAATTAATTTTGAATCATGTAACTAGCAAGCTCCGAGACTTCTCGGCTAGTTCCTCCAGAATTTCCGACGAACATCTGGGCTTCCGACGAACTCTCGAACTCCCAACTTGATCTCGATCTTAACTCTGAGACTTCATTTTGCTTCATGCCTTGCTATCGTAGTTAATCCTACATATGTAAAAATATACTTTGATCTAGACAATTAATACTAAGCAATAATCAAGTTATCCGGTATGTCATTGGTCCCTCGACACTTTGTCCAATTCTTCGGCGCATTATCATCTCTTGTGGCCTATTGCCCAATCTGCCAGTTGACTCTGCAACTCCGATATCCTTGGCATAATATTCGCACTTCTTGGCTTGATGCTCGAATCTACAGCCTGAAGCCTTCTGTCGATACGTCGATCGTTCTATCGGCCCGACGTCTAATCTTCTTACATGTTTTCCCCTAGCACAACATGATTTTTCTTGCTTTAATTGTCTCATCTTGATCGAAGCATCCTGCGTCACTCAAAACATAGATTAAAACATAAACACATATCAATTGGTTTCATCATCAAAATACGAGATTCAACAAAGGAAAGGTTGTTGCCAGGGTTGAGAGGCAATAGTGGCGGTGTGGATAGGAGCAAGATCGTCGAGGGTGAGGAGCATAAAAGGAGTGCTGAGGCTATGCATTGCCAAGGGGTGGTCCACTGGCTGAAAATAGTGCCAGCGGCCCTTTCTCGGTTGCCCTGTTTTGGTCATCGCAAGGAGGGGAGGTTAAGCGGCTACGACTATGACCCAAGGGGAGGCGGGCGGCGATGGAGAAGGAGGTAGTGGTGGTGCCGCAATTGGGAGCAGCATCACCAACAATCACCGAGGAGGGGAGATCGAGCAGTTGTGGCTGTGACCCAAGGGGAGTCGGGTGGCAGTGGAGAAGGAGGAAGCGGTGGTGGCTCAGGTGGGAGGTGATCGGCGGTGAATGAGCGGTCGGGGCGTAGCGGTAGTGGTGGAGTCGCCTTGCAGCGGCAAGCGGCGGTGGGCTGGCCGGAAGAAAGGGTGCGTGGCTGCGGCCTCTTCATTTTTTTTTTAAAAAGAAGTGATCATTTGGGAGGGGAGGGGATCATTTTAATAGAAGTGATCAAGGAGGCCGATCCCCTCAAAACAATCAAGGAGACCAATCCCCTCGAAGCGATCATTCCCTTTTCTCCCATTTCTTCCATGATAAGACCTTAGGGTCTTATCATTTGGTATTAGAGCAGTGATCCATGACATTCTCGCTATTCTCGCTGCAGCTATCATCATCTAAAAAATCAGAAAGAAAAAAAAAAGAAAGAAAAGGTCGGTAGCCATGCACGCAATCGAGAACTCCTGCTTCCCTTGCTTCCGGCAAGCCCACCACCTCCACTGCTCTCCAGCTAGCAACCACCACCATTGCCAAGGTGATTCCACTACTACTGTTGCTTCCCGTCCGCTTGTTGCCGCTCAATCACTGTCGGCCACCTCCCAGGAGCAACCCTAGCTGCCTCCCCTTAGGTTGTAACTACAGTCGTTGGTTGCCTCCCTCCTCGCAGTGACCCTTAGTCACGCTGCTCCTAGCAGTGCCACCACTATTGCCAACTATCGTAATCCTCTCCTCGTCGATCCTAGCCCTTGGTGAGGCTTTGGCGTTGCTAGTGGCTCCTTCTGCGGTGGGACAAAGATAGAGCAACGTTGCCTTCCATCCACACCATCGCAGCCACTGCAGCAATGAGCCCTTGCAGTGCTGCCCCCAGCCACAGCACCATCACTGTCTCCTAGCCCTCAGCAATAGTGATCCCTCCACGCAGCGACCGCAATAAGCATCGCTGCCTCCCACTTAGCGATCACAACTACACCCCGACATCCTTGTAGCAACCCTTCATTCCCATAGTGCTGCCACTAACTGCGTCACAACAATAGCAACGAATAGGGCAGTGATTGTGTTAGGACTCTAGCTTGGAGAGTCCTAATTGAGAGGGATATTTATGTAAAAATGTTAGGACTCTAGCTAGGAGAGTCCTAATTGAGAGGGACATTCTGTTAGGACTCTAGTTAGGAGAGTCCTAATTGTGAGGGGCATTCCTGTAGGAGGTTTTTTCTTAGAGAAGAATTAGGAGTTGTAAGGGAATAGGAGTCTTGAGTAGGAGTCCTATTAGGAGTTGGTTAGAAGTAAGAGTCTTAAGTAGGAGTCATATTAGGAGTTAGGGTTTAGAAGCCCTATAAATAGCCATGTATTCCTTCTCTTTTCTTAACCAATAGATGAATCTTTTCTACAGCCTTTGAGCAGCAACTTGGAGGGAGGAACCCCTATAGAGTTCCAAGGAGGCCGATCCCCTAAAGAGATCAACCCCAAGTTTAGAATCTGCAAGGGTTCTAACACCTGGTATCAGAGCAGCGTTCTTGGCGTCTCGCTGCCCTTCCACAGCCATCCATCAACCCTCTACAACCATCCAGAGCAATTCCCACAATTGCTTAAAAGATCGTCACCGAATTCCATCATCATCTCCACCACCACGGATCATCCTTTGATCTCCCCGTGAATTGCAACAGGTTCTGGTTTCCTACCTTACTACTGCTGCAATTTAGTTATCCTTATTCAAAAATCCAAAAAAAAAAAAAAATCGTTCCTATATTGCTGCATAAACTTTTCGTCACAAAGTTTTCATCTCTACGACGAAAGATACATTGTAGAATTCCAGCCGCATAGCACCATCTGTTCGATCTTGCTACTGTGCTTTTTCTATCCAAATTTCTACGAAATTTTTATGACATCTTTGACACTTCTTAATAGTGGATTTCCCTTTGGTTTTATCAAAAAATTCTCAATATAAACTACTGATCTTTTATGTCCAATCTGCTGCACTTGAATTGCAGAATTCAAGCCGCATAGCACCATCTGTTTGATCTTGCTACTGTGCTTTTTCTATCCAAATTTCTACCAAATTTTCATGACATCTTTGACACTTCCTAACAGTAGATTTCTCTTTGGTTTCATCGAAAAATTCTCAATATAAACTACTGATCTTTTTTACCCAATCTGCTGCACTTGAAAATCTATGCTGCAGAAAATTTCAGCTGCATATCGTTGCCTTAACCCATCTATTTGCAAAATTTTTTGAATGAAATTTCTTATACACTTCATAGATTATCTTGGCTTCCATCTAAGATTGATCTATTAAGAAATTCATCTCTAAAAATGATTTTATGTTGCTGCAAATTTTCATCGTAACCCGCTGAAATTTTTCGACGATAATTCTGCAATTGCAACTTGCACCAATTTCCTTGCTGTTATACTGCCGAAATTTTCTTGATTAAATTAGATATCCTTGCTGTCATATAAATTGTGATTTTGCTATCAATTCCCTCCTCAATTCTCTCAAGTTTTTGGTGGAAATTACGTCGAGAAACCGTTGTTTCTTCGACGACAATTCTACTCTTATAAGACAGCACATACTTGCTGGAACTTCCACGGATTTCTGTCAAACCTTTGCTACCATCTACCACAGATCCAAAACTTTCATCCACAGCCCTAAAACTCTACTAAACCACACCCTCAAACTGCACCCAAAACAGCCACAAAACAAGCCTAAACCGCAGCCTACATCCACCAATCCACCAACCCTTTCGACCATCACTTCTCTCAACCTATACATGCCTTTAACCTGACAACAAAAGAGAGATCTTAACATCATAGATTTGGAGGAATATACTATGGCATCTAAGGAGGCAATCGATGCTAAATTCGAAGCCTTGGAGGCGCGAATGGAGGATAAGATTCGGACGCTCTTTACCGAACTCAGATTGGGCCGACTACTAAGCCCGAATAAATCACATCAAGGAGAGAGCTTTGCCCAATCACACCAAGCCCGAAGATATGACTTCCAAGAGAGGGGAAGCTCTATGACCAACCCCAACTATCCATGCATGAGAGTGGACTTCCCTAGATGGGAAGAAGGAGACCCGATTGGTTGGATCTCGCGCGCGGAGCGATATTTTCGGTACCACAAAACCGCGGATGTATCTATGGTGAAAATTGCAGCTATACATCTTGAAGGGGATGCTATACAGTGGTTTGACTGGTTTGAATATACTTATGGAGTCCTTTCATGGCGACAATTCAAAGAAGGACTGCTGATTCGCTTCAGACCAACCTATTACGAGAATATTGACGAACAACTAGCAAAGATCCAACAAACCTCCACCATTCATGAGTACCAAACCAGGTTTGAAAGGTTATCTAATCAAACTCATGATTGGTCTCAAAAACAGCTATTGTGGACCTTCACTGAGGGCTTGAAGCCAGAGATCCGAGGAGAAGTTAAAGCGCGACAACCGTATACGCTTATGGCAGCCATCTCTTTCGCACGACATCAAGAGGAGCAATTGAACCATGAAGCTCGGAGGACTAGGGTCTCTCCTCAACCAGTAATATTGAAGCCCTTAGCCCCCCCTACTGTCGACCAAGTCCCTACACTAAAGAGGTTAACAAGAGAAGAGCTTCGGGAGCGATATGCGAAGGGGTTATGTTGGCATTGTGACGAGCCGTGGAGCCGTGAGCATCGCTGTAGTAAAGGGGGACTTCTTATGATTGAACCGATAGAAGAAGAGGTCATTGAACATCCAAAAGTGAGCCTTGAACATGAAGAAGAAGATGCAGAAGAAGAGCCACAACCGACCGAAGTTACGGTACATACACTAGCTAGCTACTCAAACCCGCAAACGATGAAAATTGGAGGCCTTCTCAAACAACAACCAATCACTGTTCTCATCGACACGGGCAGTACTACTAACTTCCTAAATAGTAAGCTTGCTGTTCGGATATTATTACCTATCGAGAATCGCTGCAGGTTTGATGTTAAGGTCACCGACGGACGGATTTTGAATTGTGATCATAGGCGCTTGCAGGAGAAACTATTGCTGCAGGACCAAGAGATAATTGCAGATTTCTTCCTTCTCCCTCTTAACAATCATGAGGCCATGCTCAGAATTAAATGGTTGACAACATTATGTGATAATTCTTGGAATTTTATGAAACTAATTATGAAATTTTACAGTAAGGAGAAACAGGTGACATTGCACGGGAAACATGGGGGCAACATAACAACGATTTGCACACAACAAATGGAGAATGTTTTGCATAAAGCATGCAGCGGCTTTTTGGTACAACTTGAGCAGCAAACTAAGGGAGAGCCAACAGAATTTGAAGATCCAAATCTACTTCCTTTGCTTACTGAATTTTCAAATATATTTGACGAACCGCGCAACCTACCTCTTACCTCTCGGCATGATCATTGTATAATGATTCTTCCAGGCAAATCTTCAGCAAATGCTCAGCCATATCAGTATCCACATCTCCAGAAGTATGAAATAGAAAGGATTATAAAAGAGATGCTCGAAACAGGAGTTATTCGGCCAAGTTGCAACCTCTACTCTTCGCCGGTGCTACTTGTACGCAAGAAGGACGGAACAAGGCAAATATGTGTTGATTACCGAGCTCTCAATGGCATAATCATCAAGGACAAATACTTTATTCCAATAGTAGATGAATTTCTAGATGAAAGGGAGCACAAATCTTTACAAAGCTGGACTTTTGATCCGGGTATCATCAAATACGAGCATGCGAAGAAGACATACGGAAAACGACCTTTTGAACACACAACAACCATGAATTTTTGCTTTCTTCAACAAAAGGTGGAATATCTTGGGCATATCATATCAGAGGAAGGTGTGGCAGTGGACCCCTTCAAAATTGGAACAATGCAAAACTGGCCGACCTCGAGAAACATAAAATTGCTACATGGCTTTCTGGGTTTAACAGGCTACTACCGTAAGTTCGTGAAAAACTATGGAAAGATCAGTGCACCACTTACTTCCTTACTAGAAAAAGATGTCTTCCAATGGTTGGACAGAGCCTCCGCTACCTTCGACAAACTTAAGGTAGCCATGACGACGACGCCGGTGCTAACACTACCAGATTTCAACCGACCCTTCATTATTGAGGCCGACACATCTGGAGTCAGAATTGGAGTCATTCTCATGCAAGATGGTCGACCACTCGCATACACTAGCAAGGCATTATCTCCCTCCGATCAAAATATGTCAACATATGATAAGGAGATGCTCGCCATTGTGCGCGCAGCAACGAGGTGGAGATTGTACTTGATCAAGTGATACTTTCAAATCAAGACCGACCATAAAAGCCTAAAATATCTCTTGGAGCAGAAGATATCTTCCCCCGAGCAGCAAAAATGGGTAACAAAACTTCTTGGATTTGATTTTGAAATAACTTACAAAAAGGGGAAAGAGAATATTCTTGCAGATGCGCTTTCGCAGCTACCCGAGCAAGTTGAAGTTTCGACCGTTTCACTTCCGACCAGTGACTTCCTTGAGGATATTAAGATGGAATGGCAGGAAGATTCAGATACTAGTAAGATTATAAAAAAATTGGAGGAAGCACCAAGCCCCATGGCTCATTACAATTGGGACTCAAAAGAATTACACTATAAGGGACGCATTGTGCTTGTGACAAATTCTACTTGCATCTTCAATAGCAGATTTTGGACAAAGTTATTCTATATGCAGGGTACTAAATTGAAAAGGAGTACGACATATCACCCACAAACCAACAGCCAACCGGAAGTTTTAAATAGGTGCTTGGAGACAACCCAAAGCCACCCACCAAATATGACTACCCAAAGAGAACTCCAGACCCAGCCAAGATCCATTATTGATCGACGGATCGTGACTCGACGACGACGACCCACTAATGAAGTGCTAATACAGTGGGCGAACCTACCAAAAGATGATGCCACTTGGGAGAACTATGACGACTTGAAAATCAAATTCTCAGAATTCATGAATAATCAGCCTCGAGGACAAGGCTGCTTTGAAGAGGGCGGGTCTGTTAGGACTCTAGCTTGGAGAGTCCTAATTGAGAGGGATATTTATGTAAAAATGTTAGGACTCTAGCTAGGAGAGTCCTAATTGAGAGGGACATTCTGTTAGGACTCTAGTTAGGAGAGTCCTAATTGTGAGGGGCATTCCTGTAGGAGGTTTTTTCTTAGAGAAGAATTAGGAGTTGTAAGGGAATAGGAGTCTTGAGTAGGAGTCCTATTAGGAGTTGGTTAGAAGTAAGAGTCTTAAGTAGGAGTCATATTAGGAGTTAGGGTTTAGAAGCCCTATAAATAGCCATGTATTCCTTCTCTTTTCTTAAGCAATAGATGAATCTTTTCTGCAGCCTTTGAGCAGCAACTTGGAGGGAGGAACCCCTATAGAGTTCCAAGGAGGCCGATCCCCTAAAGAGATCAACCCCAAGTTTAGAATCTGCAAGGGTTCTAACAGATTGATGCCCTAGTCCTAACACCAAAAATAGGAGTTGAGATTACATATTTGTAGTCTTACACAATAGCCATCGATAACTCAGTGAAAGCACAAATAGAAGCATTGGAAATTAGAATTCAGAATCGACTAAAAGATACACTTGACAATTTCAAAAAGAGCATACTAGAGAGCCTCAGCAAATTTCAACAAGATGAGAGCTCAAGTTCTATGTTGCACATATATGGAAATACAGGAAAATGACCCCAAGACTGTGATATAAACTACTCACACATGAAGGTAGAATTTGTAAAATGGGAAGATGGAGATCCGACCAATTGGATCTCTAGGGTAGAAATTTTTTTTCAATTTTATAGAACTCCAGAAGAATCCAAGGTGGAAATAGCCTCAATCCAACTAGAGGGAGACGCAATCCAGTGGTATGATTAGTACGAAACTTGCTACGGAGTCTTCTCGTGGGAGCAATTTAAGAGAAGACTTGTTATTCATTTTGGACCATCTGAATACGATAATGTTGATAGACAACTCACCAAAATTTGTTAGACTTCTATAATGTTAGAATATTAGAGCAGGTTTGAAAGATTGTCAAATCAAGCTAGAGATTAGTCAGAATGATAACATCTGGATGCATTTATTGAAGGGCTTAATATGAAGATTTGATGTGCAGTTAAGGCTCGTCAACCCTGCACCATGATAGTTACGATTTCATTTGCATGCCTACATGAGGAAAAAATCAGCATGGAATATCGTCGAAACAAAGGTGTCAATAAATAGGTGATCAGCAAGCAGCACACTGTTGAATTTTGTATTTTGATAATGAAACCAATTGATATGTGTTTATGATTTAATCTGTGTTTTGAGTGATATAGGATGCTTTGATCAGGATGAGACAATTAAAGCAGGAAAAATCATGTTGTGATGGGGGAAATCATGTCAAAAGATTGGACGTCGGGCCGGTGGAATAGTCGACGTATCGAAAGAAGGCTTCAGGCCGTGGATTCGGGCAT
Source organism: Musa acuminata AAA Group (assembly GCF_036884655.1). Lineage (NCBI taxonomy): Eukaryota > Viridiplantae > Streptophyta > Magnoliopsida > Zingiberales > Musaceae > Musa > Musa acuminata. The sequence goes on from NC_088346.1 coordinate 22,112,986, forward strand.
CGGGCCAAGAAGAGTAGATATTGCACCAAGGAATCAGAGTTACGGAGTCATCTGATCAATTGGGTAATATGCCGCAAGAGAGGACGATGCGCCGAAGAATCGGACGAAGCATCGAGGGACCAATGACATGCCGGACAACTTGATTAATGCTTAGTATTAATTGTCTAGCTCAAAGTATATTTTTACATGTACAGGATTAACTATGATAGCAAGGCATGAAGTAAAATGAAGTCCCAGAGTCAAGATCGAGATCAAGTTGGGAGTTTGAGAGTTCATCAGAAGTCCGAACGTTCGTCGGAAGTTCTAGTGGAACCAACCGAGAAGTCTCAGAGCTTGCTAGAGAAGCTCATCGGAACTCACCAAGAAGATCGTCGTGAAGTCCAAGAGCTTGCTAGGAGTTCGTTGGAACATTGCCAAGAGATCGTTAGAAGTTCACCGGAAGATCGCCGAAAAAATAGACATAGGGACTTGTTTAGCTTAGCAAAATGTCTTAGGATTTCATAGTTAGCATGTAATTGGGCTTAGATTTGGGCCAACCCAATTAGGGGCTAGCTAGGCCCATGTAAGAACTATATTAGGCCCATTAAGAGGCCCAAATAGTGCCCTAATAAGTCTCACCGTCATGGCACAGTCTTCGAGATTGTGTCAGGCAGTGGTATCACCAGTTTGGGCGATTGTACCGCCCTAAGTAGGGTGCCAAGCGGTGGTACCTCCCAACACTGGGCCCTAGGCAATGATACCACTAGTCTGGGTGGTGGTACTAGGATAGTGTTAGTCAAACTGATATTGGGCGGTGGTCCCGACCAACGCAGGCGGTGGTACCGCCCGTGCCTGGGGAACCTAGGATGGAAAAGTTTTAGGCTCCAAGTTTGAATCAACTTGAAGCCTATAAATACCCCTCCCATCCCTAGTTAAAGAATACAAGCACAGAGTGATTAAAAGCAAGAAAACACTACTACAATCTCTTTAGAATTCCCTCTTCTAGCTAAGTGTTTGAATTCTGTTTAGAGAGGAGAGTGAGTGCTTGTAAGGGTTGTCTCTTAAACCCAGTAAAAGGAGAAGAGGGGTGTAAAAGGTGATTAGCCTTCGCCTATTGAAGGAAGGCCTCTAGTGGATGCTAGTGACCTCGTTGGAGGAGGAAGCCGAAAGTGGATGTAGGTCACATTGATCGAACCACTCTAAAATTGCCACGCTCTTTGGTTTGCATTTACTTCCTGTCGTTTATATACTGCAAACTGAATCTTTACTTGCCTACTGCTTTCACTTTATATTCAAACAAGAATGAGATTTCAAGTTATCTTCCGAGTTTGATTTTCAAGTTAAGTTTCCGAAATCGATCTTTAGTCAGAAACGGTTTTTATCATACGAAAGTTTTAATCGAGACATTATTTTACCACTGCACTAATTCACCCTCCCTCTTAGTGCCGACCCCTGATCCTAACAATTGGTATCAGAGCTATGGTTCTCTATTTTGGTTTAACACCCAAATAGAAATGGCTCTTTTCAGCTTTCAAGAGGGTTACTCTCTTATTCATCCTCCCTTTTTCAATAGGATGAACTACACTTATTGAAAAACTCGAATGAGAGTTTTCTTGCTTTTATTGTATCTCGATTTATGGAATTTAGTCAAAAATGATTTTCAAATGTCTTCTCTTCTAATGAACCATTGGAATGATTTGGAGAAGAAGACATTTTCTCTAAATACAAAGGCTATGAATGTCTTATTTTGTGTCTTAGATAAAAATGAGTTTAATCGTATTTCTACTTATGAAACGGCTTTCAATATTTGGCGAACTTTTGAAATCACACATGAAGGAACTAACAAAGTTAAAGACTCAAAAATTAATTTTTTAATGCATGATTTCGAGCTTTTTCGAATAAAGTCGAGCGAAACCATTATTGACATATACACCCGTTTTACGGATGTCATCAATGGTTTAAAAGCTCTTGGCAAATGTTTTTTGGATTTTAAACTCATAAACAAGATTTTACGTTCTCTTTCTAAAGATTATGATTCAAAAGTAACTACGATACAATAAGCTAAAAACCTAAACAACCTACCACTTGAAGAACTAATTGATTCGTTGATAACATATGAAATAGTGCACAATGCACATGATGAACATGATGAACAAAACCACCTTCCAAAGAACAGGAAGGATTTGGTACTTAGAACATTTGAAGACCACTCGAGCATAAGCTCAAGTGATAGTGAACATGAACTCCTCACAAATAAATTTAAAAAGTTAATAAAACAAAAATTAAAGAATAAAAAGAACGCAACTATTTTCTTTGAATGCTAGAAGAAGAACACAAATTGGGATGAATCAAGCTCCTCCAAAGATGATGAGAAAATCAAGAAAGGCGAGGTGGCAAACTATGCCTTAACGACATTCGATGATGAGGTAATCAAAACTCCCTTAATTTATTTTAAAATTACTTGATGCTTTCCATGATGCACTTTCTTTTTTATTTAGTTTAGAAAAATTATTTTTTGAAAATTACATAGTGTAATGAAAATGTAAAAAATTGGGAATCATGCTTATCCTTCTAGTAATTTTTAAAAAATAATCATGAAAATTATATGTCTTATGATAAACAAACAAAATGATTTTGAAATCCTTATGAAATCATGCTTGATATTTTAATGATGTATTAATGCAATAATGCTTGATGTTTTAAAGACATAATGATATAAGACGTAATGAAAATGTTAAACGACTTTGTATCTTGCTTGATGATTTTATATTATGCATGGCTTTTGTATTGAAAACTAAGCATAAAAGGCTAGATTCACCTAAAAAGAAAAATGCATGACTACAACAAACAAAATGATCTTGATGAAAATTGCTTTATGTTTGATGAAATCAACTTCGATGAAGCATAATGATGTAATTATGAAATAAAAATATTAAATACTTTGAAACTATGTTTTGATGTCATGCATAATGATCATGCTTAATAAATTTTAAAATTATGCATGATGATTCTTGAGATTTATGGATTATCGATTTTTACGGTAATAAAAGTAGCTTTTTTGGTTTTTAATCGTTGATGCATATTTGGCATAAATGAAAAAGGAATATTTCTATGAAATAAATCACATAAATTGAAACAACTAAAAAGAGAAAAGCGTTGTTCTTGAAAATTCTTTTTCTCTATCTTATTGTTTTTTATGAATCTCTTGAAAATAATTTTGATTTGATGATTTGAATTTGAATGAGTTTTATTCAAATCATGAACTTGATCTCTTAAAATTATTTGAGATTATTTTTGAATCAAGATCTCTTCTTTGTACTCCTATGTTTCCTTTTACTATTTACTAAAGAGGAGATCTATAAAACTAACCATAATATTGAAACTTTATGTAAATCAAGATCGTTCACCATGACTTCTTGCATTTTATTAAAGAAATTATTTAAGAATCATGTCTTTTGGTATTCAATTGGTCTTAACTTTCATGACATGATTTCTTTGTATTTATTCCTCGCATGGCTTGAAATGTTTTGGAATGATGCATGCAACATTATGATTTTTCCCTTAGATAAAAATACATGCAACACTATGATTTTTTGAAATAATATGAAAGTTGATAAAAATACATACTCTAGAATTATGATTTGGAATCATGCATGTAATGATGATTTTATATTTTATATATATGATGATTTGGTATTATGCATGCAATACGTTAACCTATGATAATGATGCATGCAATGATGAAATATTCATGATAAAATAATTATTTTGACATTCATGACTTGAATTTTCATCTATGCTATTTACCCTTGTCATGATTTGAAGATTATGGTAAAGGGAAATGAATTACACTATTGTATTGTTATTCCCTTCTATTTGACAATGACATAGGGGGAGCAAATTTTGCTAGCTTGCATACTTCAAGAAGAAGCAAAAGTGCTATCTTGCAAATCTCAAGAGAAGCAATATGTGCTAAGTTGCACATTTCAAGAAGAGGCAAAAATTGCTATCTTGAACATCACCAAAAATTTGCTACCTTGCATGATGTAAAATTTGCTAGAATTGCTAGCTTGTGATCTAAAGAGAAGCAAAGAATTGCTATCTTAAAAGAAGCAAAACATGCTAACTTGCACTTAGCAACGGAAGCAAAATTGCTCGCTCAAATATTGCAAAGGAAGCAAAAAATTGCTAGCTTGCAACTTGCATATTTCAAGAAGCAAGTGTTGCTTTCATGAACATCTCAAAAGCGCTATCTTGTATGTTGTAAAACTTACATATCAAACTTGATAGTTTGCATGTTCTAATATGATATAGCACCTGCTAAATTTTTGTTAGCTTGCATAATGATAAAAATGAAGATTATGTATTTCATGCAACAATTTGAATCTATATTTCTAAACATATGAGAATAGTACTTCTCCTTTTTGTTGATGACAAAGGGGGAGAAGTATGTTGATGTCATGCATGATTTTATTCATGACATGTTGCTTGAATTTTTTAATCCAAGAGTCTCTATCAATATGGCATATTGATAGGGGGAGTTTGTTTAAACTCCGGGAGTTAAGGTTAACTCCATCATCAATTGGTTGTCATCATCAAAAAGGGGAAGATTGTTGAATCTCGTATTTTGATAATGAAACCAATTCATATGTGTTTATGATTTAATTTGTATTTTGAGTAATGCATGATGCTTTGATTAGGATGAGACAATTAAAGCAGGAAAAATCATGTTGTGCCAAGGGAAATCATGTTAGAAGATTGGACATCGGGCCGGTGGAATGGTCGACGTATCGATAGAAGGCTTCGGGCCGTGGATTCGGGCATCGGGCCAAGAAGAGCGGATATTGCACCAAGGATATCGGAGTTGCAGAGTCAACTAGCCTATTGTGTAATAGGTGCAAGAGAGGACGATGCGTCGAAGAATCAGATGAAGCGTCGAGGGACCAATAACATGCCGGACAACTTAATTAATACTTAGTATTAATTATCTAGATCGAAGTATATTTTTACATGTGCAGGATCAACTATGATAGCAAGGCATGAAGCAAAATAAAGTCCCGAAGTCAAGATCGAGATCAAGTTGGGAGTTCGAGAGTTCGTCAGAAGTCCGGATGTTCGTCGGAAGTTTTGGTGGAACCAACCGAGAAGTCTTAGAGCTTGCTAGAGAAGCTTGTCGGAACTCACTAAGAAGATCGTCATGATGTCCATGAGCTTGCCGGGAGTCTACCGGAATATTGTTGAGAGATCATCGGAAGTTTGCTGGAAGATTGCCAGAAGAATAGACATAGGGACTTGTTTAGCTTAGCAAAATATTTTAGGATTTCGTAGTTAGCAAGTAAATGGGCTTAGATTTGGGCTAACCCAATTAGGGGCCAGCTAGGCCCATGTAAGAACTATGTTGGGCCCAATAAGAGGCCCAAATAATGCCCCAATAAGTTTCATCGTCGTGGCACAATCTTCGAGACTATGTTAAGTGATGGTACCGCTAGTCTGGGCGGTGGTACCACCCAGCACTGGCTCCCAGGCAGTGGTACTACCAGACCTGGGTGGTGGTACTTCCCAGGGTAGTGTCAGTCAAATTAACACTGGGCGGTTGTACCGCCCAACGCAGGCGGTGGTACCACCCGTGCTCGGGGAACCCAAGATGGGAAAGTTTTAGGCTCCAAGTTTGAATCAACTTGAAGCCTATAAATACCCCTCTCATCCATGGTTAAAGAACACAAGCATAAAGTGATTAAAAGCAAAAAAATGCTGCTGCAATCTCTTTAGAATTCCCTCCTCTGGCTAAGTGTTTGTAAGGGTTATCTCCTAAACCCAATAAAAGGAGAAGAGGGGTGTAAAAGGTGATTGGCCTTCGCCTATTGAAGGAAGGCCTCTAGTGGACTCCGGTGACCTCGTCGGAGGAGGAAGCCGAAAGTGGATGTAGGTCACATTGACCGAACCACTCTAAAATTGGCGTGCTCTCTGGTTTGCATTTACTTCCTTTCATTTACATACTACAAACTAAATCTTTACTTGCCTACTACTTTCACTTTATATTCGAACGAGAATGAGATTTCAAGTTATCTTCCGAGTTCGGTTTTCAAGTTAAGTTTCCAAAATCGATCTTTCATCGAAAATGATTTTTATCATACGAAAGTTTTAATTGAGACATTATTTTACCACTGCACTAATTCACCCCCCCTATTAGTGTCGACCCCTGATCCTAACACACACCCCATCTACTCCCAATCGAAATCCTATCACTTGCAAACTAACCCAAGAAGAACTTAAAGAAATATCAACGAAGGGTTTGTGCTAGCATTACGATGGAAAGTGGAGTAAGGAGCACTGATGCACACCCCATCTACTCCTAGTCGAAATCCTATCACTTGCAGACTAACCCATGAAGAACTTAAAGAAAGATCAGCGAAGTGTTTGTGCTGGCATTGCGATAAAAAGTGGAGTAAGGAGCACCGATACAAATAGAGAAAACTTTTGATGATTGAGCCGATCAAGGAGGAACCAAAAGCAGAAGAGTTGGACTCCAATTATGAAGGTGTGAAAACTAATGAAGATATTAAAGCTATCACACATATAGTGCATGCATTAGTTGACTACGCTAACCCACAAACTATGAAAATTAGAGGAACTCTGAAGCATCAACCTGTCACTATTTTGATTGATACGTGCAGCACTAATAATTTTATAGATAAAAAGTTGTAGCTCGATTAGCTTACCACATTGAAGGCTGTGACAGATTCGAAGTTAAAATCACTGATGGACAGATTTTAACTTGTGATAGCAAATCTCCAAAGATAAAATTGATTATATAGGGCTAGGATTTTATTGTAATGATTACTACACTAAAAGACCGACTTGTTGCTTACACTATCAAAAAGTAGAGACCATACCAACTTGATCAATGGGCTGTGATGTGTTATAGATAGCCTATGACTGAAGTGCTGAAAGAGAAGCTCCCTAAGTTTGATGTTGCTCAGCCTTGAGGATAAGGCTGATTTGTAGAGGGAGGAATTATTATGACCCTTTTTCTGAGCTTTTGAATAATGTTTATTGAGTCTATTTAGTTCAATTATTTATTGAATCTATTTAGTTTAGTTAGAGTCGGGTAGAGATTTATTTAATATTTAATTATTATTAAGAGTCCAAGTCCGTGTGAACTCTAGGTGGAACTCTATAAATAGTGATATAACCCTTTTGTTTAAATCAATCAACTAATCAATGAAATGTTATTCCAATATGTGGATAAACCCTAGGAGGCTGATCCCCTCGAAGTGATCAAGGAGGCCGATCCTCTCGAAGCGATCAAGGAGGCTGATCCCCTCGAAGTGATTATTCCTATTATCTTCCTTCTTTTACGATAAGACTTTAGGGTCTTATCATTTGGTATCAGAGCCTTATTATACTTATTTGGTTCTTTGGTTTGAAACTACATTTTATTTGTTTTCCTAGTTGACATGCATCACACACATTATCTTTAATGAACTTAATGTGAGAAATTCCTCTTACAAGTTCTTTAGATGAGATTTAAGAGATTAGTTTCATGTTAGCATGACCTAATCTCCTATGCCAAAGCCAAGCATCATCATTTAAAACCCAAAAACATATTTCATTACAAAGATCATCAATGTTGATAGTGTATATATTATTTTATTTTAGGACAATCATAGATGTGTTTTTGTGTGATTTTTTTATAATACAAGCATTAGATTCAAATCTAACAATATATCCTTTATCACACTATTGACTAATGCTCAAAAGGTTATACTTTAAGCCATCAACCAACAACACATCTTCAATAAAAAGGTTGGATTTATTACCTATGATTCCTTTGCCAATGATTTTACCCTTGTTGTTGTCTCCGAAGGTGACATATCCTTCATCTAGGCTAGTGAGCTTAGAGAATTGAGATGGATCTCTGGTCATATGCCTTGAGCATCCACTATCAAGGTACCATCTCTTGCTCCTAGCTTGTGATGGTACATTTTTCTAAAAAAAAAGATGATTTTTAGGTACCCATTTGACCTTGGGTGCCTCAAAAATCGATATATATAGCATATCATATTGCATTGAGTCATTTGAGATTCTTTTAGGAACCTAAATTAATTTATGTGGACTATATCTCTTAAGTGGACATGTTCATGTTTGTAAAAAAAGTTACATTTGGTATGAGTTGATACATGTAAGGTAGGGCCTTTAACAACGGTGGTCGGATTTTGGTGTGAGCTACTCATAAATCCGATTCCACCTCTCCTATGAACATGACCCTTATGCAAGGATCATGTTCAAGGACTTGCTATCAACCTTAATTTTTTCTAAGATTTCTTTAAGTAGTAAATTTTCCTTTTGAAGTATTTCTAGTTCATCACATTTCGTACATGGAGCTAAATTATCATTGTGCTCAACTTTTAATCTATCAAAATCACTAACAAGAGAAGCATGCTCTTTTTTCAATGATGTATTTTTTTACTAATTAATTTACATTCATCAAATAAATCATGAAAAGCATTTAATAGTTCATCAAAGGATAAATTTGCATTAAATGAACTACACACCTCATCTTTAATAGCCATTAGTGCATAGTGAGTAACTTACTCAGTGTTGGTTGGCTCCGCTTCTTCGGATGCACTTGAGTTGTCCTAAGTTGCTTTAAGTACCTTCTTCTTCTTTAGTTGCTTCCTCTTTGCTTGGGGATATTCACTTTTGAAGTATTCTGGCGTCTTGCATTCATAGCATATAACTTGTTCTTTCTTGGATTCAATTTAATTTTTAGTATCATTTTTAAATTTATTTCTTTTTATGAATTTTTTGAACTTTTTGATCAAGAGTGTCAAGTTTTCACCAAAGTCCTCATCACTTGAATTTTCTTTCAAGTGATCTTTTTGAGTTCTTAGTGTCATATCCTTCCTGTTCTTTAGAAGGTTGTTCTCAAGCTCTTCATGAGCATTACAAATCATCTCATAGGTCATTAATGACCTGATTAGTTCTTCGAGAGGAAATTTATTTAAATCATTGGCCTTTTGAATGGCCGTGACTTTTGGGTCCTAAATCTTTGGAAGGGATCTTAAAATTTTATTAACAAGTTCAAAATCCGAGAAACCTTTATTAAGTCCAATTAGACCATTGACAACATCTGTAAATCGAGTATACATGTCTCCAATGGTCTCACTCTGTTTCATCCAAAATAACTCATAATTGTGCACTAAAAGATTAATTTTTGACTCATTTACTACGTGAGTAACTTCGAGCATGTACCAAATATTAAAAGTCATTAATAAATCAACACTCGATTGAACTCATTTTTATTCAAAGCACAAAACAAGGCATTCATAGCCTTGGCATTTAGAGCAAAAGTCTTATTCTCCAACTCATTCCAATCGTTCATTGGAAGAGAAGACTTTTGAAAATCATTTTTGACAATGTTCCATAGCTCAAAATCCATAGAAATAAAAAAGATCCTCATTCTAGTCTTCCAATTGTGTAATCCATCCCATTGAACATGGGAGGACATGTGATTGAATGACTCTCTTGGTTGTCGGCAAATACTATCTCTCTTGGGTTTCAAACCAAATGAGAGTGACCTTGCTCTGATACCAATTGTTAGGATCAAGAGCGGCACTAAGAGGGGAGGGTGAATTAGTGCAGTGAAAAATTCTTCAATTTCGTATAAAATTTGGCTCAATTCAAATCATTTCAGAAAGATATTGAACTTAAAACTTTCGTAAGAATGTAAGGAGAAGCTAAAGGAGGTTTGCAGTGAAGTAAATTACACAAAAGGAAAAGCAAACCAGAATTTAGAGTGGTTCGGTCAATGAGACCTACATCCACTTCGGATTCCTTCTCCGTCGAGGTCATCGGCGTTCACAAAAGGCCTTCCTTCAATAGGCAAAGACCAATCACCTTTGATAGCTCTTTCTCCTTTTGTCGGGTTTAGGAGACAACCCTTACAAGTCTCACTCCTCTTTCTTAGATGGATACAAGGTTAAGAGGGAGGAGTAGAACTCTTCTCACTTTTACAACACTTTTGACACCCTAAACACTTTGAATTTTTCATACATATAATATCACTTTGTTACCCTTTCATGCAGAAAAGGGTGGGGTATTTATAGGCCCCAATGACTTAAAAAATGGAGCCAAAAAGTATCTCATCCCGGATTTCTAGGGTACTAGCGGTACCACCGCTATTATTGGGCGGTACTACCACCTCCAGTCTGATAGAGGGCAATACAATCGATCAGTCTAGGCAGTACTATAGCCTGACAGAGCTCAGAGACTGAGCTATGACAGTACCACTGCTTGACAGAGCTTGGAGATCGAGCTATAATGGTACCATTGACTGATAAGGGCGGTACCATCACTGGCAGCATTAACTACTGGCGGTACCACCGCTGGTAGCATTAACTACCAACGGTACCACCACTGGTAGCATTTACTACCGACGGTACCACCACCCAGTCTGGGTGGGGCCACCGCCCAATCTGGGTATTACCATCGCCAGACCACCTACGAGACTGTGTCTTCCAAGTGGTGCCACCGCCGGCCATGATTTCAAGTGTTGAATGGGCTGTTCAATTCGGCCCAAATTAGCCCTATTAAGGGCCCAATTGGCCCCTAACTAAGTTAGTGAGATTACCTCTCAATCTTAACTTAATTTTTGATCTAACTATAATAACTAAGACATAATCAAAGCATTCTTTCTCCGGTACATCAATTGCTCTTTTAACGAGCTTTCGGCGAACTTTCGATGAACTCCCAGTAATGATCCGGTGGACTCCCGGCAAGCTTCCGGACTTTACGATGATCTTCATGGTGAGTTTTGACAAGCTTCTTTTGCAAGCTCCTAGCCTTCTTGGTTGGTTTCGGTAGAACTTTCAATGAACGTCCGGAATTTCGGCTAACTCTTGAACTCCCAACGAGATCTCGATCTTGACTCTAGCACAACATATGCTTTATGTTTTACTATTGTCGTAGTTAATTCTGCATACTTTTCTTAACATATAGATTTGATCAAACAATTTACAATTGATTTTATCATCAAAATCCGAGATTCAACAACCACAAGCCATCCTCGACCGTAGAATCGTGATGCGTCATCGACGTCCCTCAACTAAAGTACTAGTGCATTGAAATAATTTACCACTTGAAGACACCACATGGAAATCATATGAAGAGCTGAAGATCTGGTTCCCTGAGTTTATAGAACCTTAGCCTTGAGGACAAGGCTGATTTGGAGAGGGCGAGCTTGATAGGACCCTAGTAGGGTTGAGTCCTACTCGACCAAGAAGCAGCTAATAAAACCCTATGAGATTATAATAAACCCCACCTAGCCGCCTCTATCCTATAAAGAAGAGTGGCTAGGGTTTATATTTGGGCTTTTGGGCTTCCTAGCCGCCACCCCCTTTTATTAGGCTGGTTGGTTAGGGTTGAGGGCAAAAAGGGTAACTCACTTAGAAAGCAACCCCTAGGGCTAGGGTCTGGAGCCCTATATAAGCATGTAGCCTCCATCCCTTTGAGAATAAGATCTATCTACAATTATAGCCATTTGGCTGACTTCTATGAGGGTGGAATCACTATAGCGTTCCAAGGAGTGATCTCCCTCAAAGTTCAATCTACATAGAATTCCTTTGGGGTTCTATCAGTCGGTAAACATGAGGCAATTAGATTGACTCACGTGGCCTTCCATCATTATAAGTAGTGACTGAATCTTGATGTAGGTTGAATTGGTTGAGTCTCTCGAGACTCACCTATATCATGATTCGTTTTCTTGCCTATGACATAGAGATATCACTAGTGTCCTGAAGAGATGGTATGCTTTGTTGAGTCCCTCGAAAGTATATCATCGAATCAGACTCATCTTATAACGATGGTATTGACTTAACTGAATATCATGGTTGGTCGAGTCTTTCGAGACCATAGTGGTTCGGAGGCCAAACAGGATAGGAATTATAAGGAGTTGTGATCGACAAGAATTTCCTACCTTTTGAGCTTAGTGTGATTGGTCGAGTCCCTCGAGATTACACTAAGACGTTGATTGGATCCCGATCTTGACTAAAATTCTGCCGGAGACTTTCGTTTCACATACTGAGGGTGTCACATGACACTAGAAAAATAGTAAGAGTAGATTAAGATAGAAGTCAATATCTTGTTTATTTATTTTTCTATAAAATTTACATGCTATTTATTTCTATTGCATCTTTATTTTCAGAAAATGTCACTTTCAAATCCCTTATGTGGCATACTTAATCTCAACCACCTCACCAGTCCGAATTATAAGGATTAGCTCCGTAACTTAAGAATTATTCTCACGATGGAGAAAATCGCATACGTCCTTGATGTAATGATGCCTATGCCTGGGAAGGGGCAAGCGACGATGAAATAACTCGCTATGTAAAGTACATATATGACTCCACACTTGCTCAATGTTACATGTTGGGCTCAATGACTCCTATGTTATAGAGAAAACATGAAAAGATAGATGTTAGATCCATTATTCTACATGTCCACAAACATTTTGAGGAATAGGGAAGGACTCAACAATATGAGATATCCAAGAGCCTCTTCCATGCTAGAATGACTGAGGGGACACTAGTTCAAAACCATATCCTAAAGATGATTGAGTGGATAGAGAAACTCACAAGTCTAGGAATGGTTCTAAAGGATAACTTTTGTGTGGATCTTGTGCTTCAGTCCCTACTAAATTCTTTTCTATAGTTCATAATGAATTTTAATATAAACAAGCTTGAGGTAACTCTCTCTAAGCTCCTCAATATGTTAAGGAAGGCAAAGAGCACTATCATAAAAGAGAAGCCAATTCTCTATACTAGTGAGACTATAAAGGAAAGGATGACAGAAAAGTCCCTTAAGAAGGGCAAGGGCAGATAAGGTAAAGCAAAGATTGCTAAGTAAGACCAGGCAAAGGAAAAAGGCTAGTGCTTCCACTACAATAAAGATGGGCACTGGAATAGGAACTGCAAAGAGTACCTTGTAGAGAGGGCGAAATAGAAGCTTAGAGAAGCTTCAAGTACAATCATGATCAATCTTCATTTGTCAAACTCTTATGATAACACATGGGTATTGGATACCGATAGTGCTTATCATATTTGTAATTCATTGTAGGTTCTGGCAAGACCTAGAATATTGGTGAGAAGCAAGATGAACCTCTAGATGGGCAATGGAGCAAAAGTTGTTGTAGTAGCTGTTGGTAAGGTCACCCTACATCTACTTGGTGAAACTGTTATTACATTAGATGCATGCTATTTTGTTCCTTTTATTATCAAAAATATTATTCCAATTTCATATTTGATAGTTAGTGAATATAAATTAGTTTTTGAGGATAATGGTTGTTCAATACTATTAGATGATGAGATCGAGAGGAACATTGCATAATTGTTTGTTTATACTAGACACAGCTCCACTTATCATGAATGTAAGTGTGTCTAAGAGGAAACAAGATGAGATGAATAGTGTATAACTGTGGCATTGTAGGTTAGGTCACATCCATGAGGGAATGATCCAAAAGTTGCTAAAGGATGGATATCTAGATCCATTCGACTATGAGTCATATATAACTTATGAGTCTTGCCTTTGTGAAAAATTGACCAACTCTCCTTTTAGTAGAACTAGAGAGAGAGTCACTAAGCTACTAGAACTCATACATAGTGATGTATGTGGATCCATGTCAACTCATGTCATAGGTGGTTACTTCTACTTTATTACTTTTATTGATGATTTCTTAAGGAATAGACATGTTTACTTGATGAAATATAAGTTTGAGGCCTTTGAGAAATTCAAAGAGTATAAGAATGAAGTGGAGAACTAGATTGGAAAGAGTATTAAGACTCTTCGATCAGATCATAGATGTGAGTAATTGTAACATCCCCCATTTTTGAAAATTTTATAGATGCTTGTTTGTAAATATGAGGATTAGCTAATAATTCATTTATATTAAATAATTTTATATTAGAAGTTTATGGCTAGGGACCTAAATGTGAATATTAAAAATTGATATGATTTATGAAAGATTCAGATTTAAGTTAAAAAAAAAATGGTGGACATGTGTCACTAGCTAACCTAAGGTTGTTACCACCTATGTTTGTTCTAAGGATGACACATAAGCCCTTTCATGCATATTTGACACCTTGCAACCCTTGTATTAATCAAACCCAAGTAATTAGATGAGAGATTAAAGAAAAAAGCTTAAGTTTCTGCAAACAACATTAGTTTGAAAAGAGAAAGGAAAGAGAAGAAGAAGAAGAAGAAGAAGAAGAAGAAGAAGAAGTGTTCTAATCCCATCCTATAGAAATCCTAATTTCTGTTTTTATTTTAATTCTACAAAATTTGAAAGATTTCAGCTGAGAACCAAATATTTCTTTCGTTTTGATATAAAATTATGAATGTGTAATTTTTTGGTAATCTGATCTCTATGTATTTTTTTGGACCTAAATTTTAGTACTAAACTCTGATTTAGGCAAAGCCTAATCCATTTGAAAGTAGACTTAAAGACCTTTATTTTGATACCTAGATTGAATGATTTGGAGTTTAAATACCTACTAAGACTTCTGTTTCAATTAACCTTACAAATTCTACAAAATATGAACTATAATTTTTGACCTCTTATTATTTAACTGCTTATAACTTTCTGTTGGGAACTTAGATTCATACAAAGTATAATTTATTGGAAACTAGACTTAAAATTCTTCTTGTGCTTACTTGATTTGAAATTTTTAGTGTACAATTACAAACTAAAACATCTATTTTCATCGACCTTGTGGATTCAGTAAAACAGAGCTGATGTTTTCAGATCTTTCACTATGAAATTATTTATAACTCTCTATTGTAAACTCCAATTCTTGCAAAACTTAATTTACCTAAAATTATTTATAATATCTTTTGAATAACACCTATTTTGTATAAATTAGAGCATAATTGGTCATCCAAAAAATTCATACAAAGTGCCTCTCAAATTCTGCCAGAATCAAGCTTTGGTCGATTTCACCTCTTCTTGTTTCTTCTATTTGGAAATTGATTTCAGCAAAAACCCGACTTTAGTTGAGCTTTACTTTATTGCCTTAAATTCTTATATACTCTTGTCCTTCAATTATTTATATACCTACATCTATCTTGTAAAGTTCATGTTTGCATCGTAATGTTTTGTAAAGGCACATGCATTCTATTTTTTCGCATGTGTTTAAATTCGCCTCTTCTTGTTTCTTCTCCTTGGAAATCAATTTTGGAAAAAATTCTTACTTTAGTTTAGCTTTACATTACTGCTTTAAATTCCTATAGACTCGTATCCTTTAATTATTTGTATACCTGATTTCATTATGTAAAGTTCATGTTTGTATCGCAATGTTTCGTATAAGCACATGCATTCCGTTGTTCTGCATGTGTTTTTCGATATATCCGAATTTTATTGTTCACTATCCTTTTGTACTTCGGTGCTTGTGGGATAAATATGAACTTTTGCCAGAAATGGTAAAGAGAGTTATGCTTAGAGCCCATGATGCTCTATCGGCCCCCCTATGACTTCACTTAGACATGGGTGGATGGAGCTCCCAAACGTGGGAGACTTATGTTTGGTGGTCATTTAGAAATAGATGGACCATATTATGTTATAATCCTACTTCACCTTCTATGTGTTTGACATGATATCCAAAGCTTTGGCTGTATTTCTATGCATGCTTTGGATAAGAATGAAATGAATGCAACGTCATGTGACATTTAAGCTTTTGTTCATGTTATGTTCTTTTACATATTCTAAAATATTTATATGTCTTTGTTATGCCTTGAAATATACCATATTCCATAGATATGTTCCTTCTGCCGATGATATGCTCTAATTACCTTTCCTTGATTATATGAACAAAATATGCTTCGAACGAAACGACATTGTAATATTGCATTCAAACAAAACATGCTTCTGTTTCATCTTGTATCTTTGCTTTGTATTTTGATTCCTTATTTGTTTGAAAATTATCCTCTTTGCTATGAATATGTTAGTCACTTGCTGAGCTTTATATGCTCACCCCGTTGCTATATAAATTTTTCAGGATAGCTTATCGCTCGATAAAATGTGTAAATTGGGTCGAGGTAGTGGAAAGCTAAAAGATTTTGGGGCAAATCTTTCATACTTGATAAGTTGATGTTATATAAGTTCCTTTTGTGTGTATCAACGATAAATCTAGATTGATGTATCTTGTAAATATTTGAAAAGTACCCTTCATATCAGGATTTTAAGAATGTTAAGTTTAAATTGTGTAATGATATAAATATATGGTACATGTTGGTTTTGTGATTGTATAGATTCTCATGCTTATGGATTTATGATGCGGTTATGGTTTAGTTGAGTTGGCTTTGGATTTTATGAATCATTAAGTGATATGATGGTATGATGATAAACTGCATAGGTTTTATAAATTATGGATTATAGAAGTGAATTTTGACTTGAATGTTTTCTTAATGGCCTCAAATATATATTTAGATCTTAAATTATTTGTTGAATTATAATATTATTGATTTTGAGTTAGGTTTACATCTCTTGAATTAGGAGTAAATTCAAGGGGCATGATAGTAATTGAGTATAGAGTTCACCTAGTTCGTCAAGGACTATGAGATTCTATCCCAATGGATACCTCCTTATACACCTCAGCTCAATGGTGTATCTAAAATAAAGAATCGTACACTATTAGACATGGTGCGGTCCATGATGAGTTTCGCTGACCTACCCATCTTATTCTGGGGATACACCTCAGAGACTATAGCTTATCTTCTGAATAAAGTTCTAACTAAGTTGGTAATATCTATACCATATGAGATATAGAAAGGTAAGAAGTCCGATCTTAAGGTTGTTAAGATTTGGGGCTGCCCTGCCCACGTTAAAAGATATAACCCTGATAAGTTGGAATCGAGGACGGAGCGATGCAAGTTTGTGCGATACCCTAAAGAAACTTATGGGTATTATTTCTGTCATTTTGAAGAACAAAAGGTCTTTGTACCCACGAGAGCAGTGTTCCTTGAGAAGGAACACATTTTTGGCGGAGATAGTGGAAGCAAAATAGAGTTGAGCAAGGTTGGAGAACCTAGCTCAAGCACCATTTCACAACCCGAATCTGTTTACGTACCTAGCACACAAGTTCCAACTTTACATAGGTTCGATAGAGTATCCCATCCTCCTGAGAGATATATAGGACATATTAGAGGAGAGGATGTTGAGGATATTAATCCTCAAACCTACGTGGAGGCTATTACGAGTATAGAATCTGAGAAGTGGCAAGAAGTTATAAATTCTGAGATGGATTCCATGTACTCTAGCAAGGTTTGGAACCTAGTTGAAGCACCCGAGGGTATTGTATCCATCAGTTGCAAGTGGATCTTTAAGAAAAAGATCGGAATATATGAAAATGTAGAGACCTATAAAGCAAGGCTAGTGACTAAGGGATATTGTCAAAGGCAAGGTGTTAACTATGATAAAACCTTCTCACCCATAGCCATGCTAAAATCCATCTAAATTATATTAGCTATTGCAGCACACTATGGTTATGAGATCTGGCAGATGGATGTAAAAACTGTGTTCCTCAATGGTAACCTCGAGGAGGAGGTGTATATGATACAACTTGAGGGATTCGTGTTCAAGGACTACCCAAATAAGGTGTGTAGGTTACTTAGGTTCATTTATGAACTAAAACAAGCTTCTTGAAGTTAGAACATAAGATTTGATGAGGCAATCATATTTATGACTTCATTAAGAATGACGATGAGCCTTGTGTATATAAGAAGGTAAGTGGGAGTGCTATCACTTTCTTGGTATTATATGTGGATGATATCCTGATCATTGGGAATGATGTAGGAATGCTATCTATAGTAAAGACTTGGTTATCTAGATACTTCTCAATAAAGGACTTAGGGGAAACATCTTATACCTTTGGGATTTAGATCTATGGAGATAGATCCAAGAGGAAGCTTGGCTTATCCCAGTCCTGGTATATAGACACTATTGTCAAAAGGTTTGGCAATGAAAATTCCAAGAAAGATCTCATACTAATGAGACATGGGATATTGCTTTCTAGGAGTATGTCCCTAAAGACTCCTAAAGAAATGACGAACATGGATAAGATACCCTATGCCTTAGCGATAAAGTCTATCATATATGTCATGCTATGTACTGGGCCTGATATAGCGCATACTATAAGTGTCACGAGCAAGTATCAGGCGGATCTAGGCTTGGAGCATTGGAAATAAGTAAAGTGTATCCTTAAGTACTTAAGAAGGACTAAGGATCTTTTACTAGTATTTGGAGGTAGTAGCCTCAAGGTTGAAGGCTACATAAACTCAAGTTTCAAATCCGATATCGATGATAGCAAGTCGAATTCGAGGTATCTGTACACCTTGAATGGAGTAGCAGTTTGCTAGAAGAGTTCTAAGCAAGATACTACTGCTGACTCAACTACAGAGGCGGAGTACATTGCTATAGTAGAGGCAGCAAAGGAGGGAGTCTGGATGAAGAAGTTCATCATAGATCTGAGAGTTGTGCTAGGTAGTGAGGAGTCGATTCCCTTATATTATGATAACTATATGGTGATTATTTAAATGAGGGAACTTGGGTCTTATCAGAAGTATTCTGAGGAGGTTCTAGCTTATTAGAGAGATCATGGACCGAGGAGATGTAGTAGTGAAAAGAGTTCCATCCAAAGATAATACCGCAGATTAACCAACAAAGTCATTGTCTCATATTATCTTTGAGCGTCATAGGAGTTTAATGGGGATCAGACACATAGGTGATTAACTTTAGGTCAGGTGGGTGATCGACTATATGTATATATGAATATATGTATATATATATATGTATATATTTATATGTATATATGTATATGTATATATGTATATATATGTATATATATACATATATAGATATAAATATATACATATATATATATATACATATACATATATATATATATATATATGCATATACATATACATATACATATGTTTATATACATATATATATATACATATATATATATATACATATATATATATATATATATATGTATATATACATATATATATATATACATATATATATATGTATATACATATATATATATATATAGATATATATATATATGTATATACATATATATATATATGTATATATATATATATATAGTGAAGTCCATGGATTTGTGCAATAAGAATCGGATCGTGATGAAATTATGATAATAAGATCGATTCGCTTTTAATCACAAACCCTAAATAATCCTAGTCATAGGTTACTCAAGAGGGACATTGAGATAATCATGTTAGGATCAAGAGCTCACTAAGAGGGGGGTGGGGGGGTGAATTAGTGCAGTGGAAAAACTAATGCCGGTTAAAAAGACTTTCATACGATAAACTTTGATTTCGATGAAAACCGTTTCGAAAAGATCTTTAACTTAAGAGCATGCGGAAGTGTAGTTGATGTAAAGTGATGAAGGTAATTTTCAGTTAAGATAACAAGCAAAAAGTAAATGCAAATCGAGATTTAGAGTGGTTCGGTCAATCTTGACCTAGATCCACTTTTGGTTTCCTCCTTTGACGAGGTCACTGACGTCCACTAGAGGCCTTCCTTCAATAGGCAAAGGCCAATCACCTTTTACACCCCTCTTCTCCTTTTTCCGGGTTTAGGAGATGACCCTTACAAGCACTCACACTCCTTTCTTACATATTTCTAACACTTAGAGTAGAAGAGGGAAATCTAAGGAGATTGCAGCAGTGTTTCTCTACTTTTAAACTCTCTGTGCTTGTATGCTTTAACCAGGGATAAGAGGGTTATTTATCAGCTTCAAGTTGATTCAAACTTGGAGCCTAAAACTTTCCCATCCTAGGCTCCTCGGGCACAAGCGGTACCACCGCCCAGTGTTAGTTTGATTGATACTATCCTAGGTGGTACCACCGCCTAGGTCTAGTGGTACCATCGCTTGGGGGCCAGTGCTAGGCGGTTTTATCGCCCAGTGTTAGTTTGATTGATCTATCCTAGGTGGTACCACCGCCTAGGTCTAGTGGTACCATCGCTTGGGGGCCAGTGCTAGGTCGTACTACCGTCCAAACTAGCAGTACCACCGCCTTGTACCCTGCTAGGGGCAGTACAACCGCTCAAACTGGCAGTACCACCTCTTGATCCACGACGGCAAGACTTCTTTGGGCACTGTTTGGACTTCTTATTGGGCCCAACATAGTTCTTACATGGGCCTAGCTAGCCCCTAATTGGGTTGACCCAAATCTAATCTCAATTTTGTGCTAACTATGATTCCTAAGACATATTCTAAGCTAAACAAAGTCTGTAAGTCTATTATTCTGACGAGCTTCTAGCGATCTTCCGAAGATCTTCCGACGATCTCTCGGCAATATTCCGGCAGACTCCCGACAAGCTCTTGGACTTCACGACGATCTTCTTGGTGAGTTCCGACAAGCTTCTCTGGCAAGCTCTGAGACTTCTCGGATGGTTCCTCCAAAACTCCCGATGAATGTCCGGACTTCCGACAAACTCTCGAACTCCTAACGTGATCTCGATCTTGACTCCGGGACTTCATTTTGCTTCATGCCTTGCTATCATAGTTAATCTTGCACATGTAAAATATACTTCGATCTAGACAATTAATACTAAGCAATAATTAAGTTGTCCGGCATGTCATTAGTCCCTCGACGCTTCATCCGAATCTTCGGCACATCATCCTCTCCTACGGCCTATTGCCCAATCGGCCAGTTGACTCTGTAACTCCGATATCAATGGCACAATGTCCACTCTTCTTGGCCCAATGCCTGAATCCATGACTCGAAGCCTTCGATCGATACGTCGACCGATCCACCGGTTCGACGTCCAATCTTCTAACATGTTCCTCTGGCTCAACATGATTTTCCTGCTTTAATTGTCTCATCCTGATCGAAGCACCATGCATCACTCAAAACATAAATTAAATCATAAACACATATCAATTGCTTTCATCATCAAAATATGAGATTCAACAATCTCTCCCTTTTTTATGATGAAAACCAATCGACGACGGAGTTAACCTTAACTCTCAGAGTTTAAACAAACCCCCCCTATCAATATGCCTTATTGATAGAAACTCTTGGATTTAAAAATCCAAGCATGTCATGATCAAATCATGACATGACATCAACAAAAAGGAGAAGTTCAGTCTATCAAATGTTTGGAAATATAAATTCAACTCATTGTATGAAAAACATAATATCAAGTTTTATAATCATGCAAGCTAGTAAAAATTTAAGTTTTGCAAGTTTGTAAATTTTGCTAGATATGCTAGTTCAGCATGTTTGTTTTGCATTGTTCAAGATAGCATGTTCTATAATATGCAAGCTAACAATGTTACAACATTTTAGAACATGCAAACTAGCAATTTAGAGATGTTCAAGAAAGCAACTCTTGCTTCTTGAAATATGCAAGTTTGCTAGATATGCACGTTAGCATGTTTTGCTTCTTGAGATAAGCAAGATAGCACTTTTGCAAGCTCTTTCTTCTCTTTTGAGAAGTGTCATTTTTTGCTTCCTTGATAAGCAAGATAAGCAAAATTTTGTTTCATTCTTGAATTGTGCAAACTAGCATATTAGAGATGTTCAAGAAAGCAACACTTCCTTCTTGAAATATGCAAGTTTTACAATATACAAGCTAGCAAATTCAAAGATAGGCAAGTTGGCATATTTGCATTTCTTTGCGATAGGCAAGATATCAAGTTCTTCTCTTTGCAATATGTAAGCTAGCAAATATTTGCTTCCTTTGCAATGTTTGAGCTAGCATCTTTTCTCCCCCTTTGTCATTGTCAAAAAGAAGGGAAGACCCTTTATATCAATTTTCAGATTACGATAAAGGTAAGTATCAATCTTATTTGTACATCATTATATATTAAAACATGCACAATTTCAAAAACCTTATTTATCATGTATGATACTGAAAAAAAATCAATCATCATTATGAGCATATCATACATGATACTAAACCATTAAAATTTTTAAGTATTTATTAACATTTTGATTATGATACCAAACATTCATCATTCAATATGGTATCATTTCAGAACATGATAATTGTTGACTTTCTTATAAAAAAAAATCATAGTATTGCATGCATCAAAATAATATCATGAGTGTTTCATGCATTCATACCATCACATGAAGAATATAAAAAAGAACTTGGTGATGAGATATAATTTATAATGTCAAAGAATTTTATATCATAAAATTCAAGTCATAAACCTCAAAAGATGTCAAATAGCATATCATGGTTTATTAGAGTTAGTCTTCTTTTTAGTGAATAGCAAAAAGAATAGTCGGAGAGCAAGATCTTAATTCATGCATATCAAATCTTCAATCATCAAAATCATGATTCATCTAGAAAATTCTCCTCTTTAAATATTCAAAGAAATATCTTAGGAGATCAAATAATAAAAGATATTCAAAGAAAATTTTAAGTCATGAATTTCAAAAAAGATGTTCTCTTTAGTAAATCGTAAAAGAACCTTAGGAGAAAAAGATTTCAATTCATGCATATAAAATCTTACCTAAGCATAAGAAATCTCAATTTACAAATTTTGATAAATCAAGATAAAGCTCATTTAAATTTAAATCATCAAGTCAAGATCATTTTCAAGATGTTCACAAAAGTGATACAAATAGATTCATTAATCTCCTTTTTAGAAAAATCGATAAAGTCAAAAAAATAAATTTTTCAAAGAGAAACCTTTCCTCTTTTTAGTTGTCTCAATTCATGTGATTTATTTTATTTTTGCCAAGTAAATACATGCATCATTTTTTAAACCGAAAAAGCCACTTTTATTACCGTGAAAATCGATAATCTATAAATCGCAAGAATTATCTTGCATAACTTTAAAATTTCATGCATAGAATAAAATCGTCAATCATGGTATCGAAACTTTTAATGTTTTCATCATTATGCATTATTACATCATTAAGCATGATTTCATTAAACATGAAACATCTTCAATCAAAATCGAGAAATAATACGTAAATGATACACATTATTTCTTCTTTAAAACATGCATAGGATTTATCATTAGATTTAAATCTAATATTTTATTTTTTTATCGCAAAACATTTAGTTTTCATTATCGTTTTAAAAAAAACATGATTCCTAATTTTTTACATTTTCATAACATTATTAAACTTATAATTTTCAAGAAAAATAAATTTTCTAAACTAAATAAATAAAAAAATACATCATGGAAAGCATCATATAATTTCAAAATAAATTAAGAGAGTTTCGATTACCTCATCATTAAAAGCCGTTAAGCGTAGTTTGTCACCTCGCCTTTGTTGATTTTCTCCTCGTCTTCGGAGGAGCTCGATTCATCCCAATTTCTGTTCTTCTTCATGCGTTCAAAGCAAGTAGTTTCATTCTTTTTATTCTTTAATTTTTGTTTTATGAACTTTTTAGATTTCATTTGTAGTTCAAGTTCACCATCACTTGAGCTTATGCTCAAATGGTCTTCAAATGTTCCATGTCCCAAATCCTTCGTGTTCTATGGAAGGTGGTTTTGTTCATCATGTTCAATATGTGCATTGTGCACTATTTCATATGTCATCAATGAACCAATTAGTTCTTCAAATGGTCGGTTGTTTAGGTTTTTAGCCTCTTGTATCGCAGTTACTTTTGAGTTCCAAACTTTAGAAAGAGAACGCAAAATATTGTTTACAAGTTCAAAATACGAAAAACTTCTACTAAGTGCTTTTAAACCATTGACAGCATCCATAAAATGGGTGTACATATCAACAATGATTTCGCTTGGTTTCATTCGAAAAAGTTTGAAATCTCGATGACCTTGTCGAAGGAGGAAGCCAAAAGTGGATGTAGGTCAAGATTGACCGAACCAATCTAAAATTGTCATGTTATTTGGTTTGTATTTATTCTTGCCATTTACATATTACAAACTACTTAGATAGTCACTACGCTTCCTTTCGCTTCCAAGTTATTAACTTTCCGAAATTGGTTTTCAACGTAAACGACTTTTATCATACGAAAAGTCTTTTTAAACCGATATTGGTTTTTCCGGTGTACTAATTCACCCCCCCTCTTAGTAAGCTCATGATCTTAACATCCTTTTGCGGTGCGACAGAAACAGAGCCCTCTATTGCTGCGGCCCCCCGTCGATCCTTGCCATCATCGCTGCTCCCTGGCCACTAACCTCCTCCTCTCCAGCACTGTCGCCCCTGCTTCCCAGCAACCCGCACCCCTACTGCAGCCCGCCACACCACTGCATCATTGTTGTAGCCTCAACCCCCTTGCTTTGCACCATTTCCATAGCCTCCTTGCCATCGTCGCCGCTACTTCCCAACCGGCGATGTCTGCCACAGATTCCTCTTCTCCACTGTAGCCTAAAACCAAACCACTTCAACCCCTTAACCCCCTTACTCTGCACCATTGCTGCAGCCCCCTTGCTCTGCATCAATGTTGCAGCCGTCGGTTGCCACTACTGCAGCCTCAACCTCAGTTGCTTCAATGCCAACTCCCTCTTGTTCTGCCTTCTCTACTGCAATTGCTAGTTGCCATCACTACAGCCTTAACCCGGCTGCTCGGCGATCGCTTCCTTGGGTCACAGCAGTTGCAACCATCGCCTTTCAGCCTCGGCTCTCTCATCTCACATAGCGACAGAAACATAGGGTAGCAAATCTTCCTCCATCGCAGCCATCATAGTGGTGAGCCCTTGGCGGCGCTGTCCCCAACCGCACCACCATCAGTACCTCCCAGCCCTTAGTAGTAGCGATCCCTCCACGCAGTGACCGCAACAAGCATCGCTGCCTCCCACATAGCGACCGTAGCTACATCCCCGCATCCTCGAAGCAACCCTTCATTCCTACAGTGCTGCCACCGACTGCCTCACAACAACAATACCGAATAGGGCAGTGATTGATGCCCTAGTCCTAACACCAAAAATAGAAGTTGAGATTACAAATTTGCTATCTTACGCAATGGCAACCGATAACTCAATGAAAACATAAATAGAAGTATTGTAAATCAGAATTGAGAATCAGCTGCAACAAACACTTAATGATTTAAAAAAGAGCCTACTGGAGAGCCTCAACAAATTTTAACAAGATGAGAGCTCAAGTTCTACATTGCATAGATATGGAAATACAAGAAAGGGGCCCTAAGATTGTGACACAAACTACTGACACATGAAGGTAGAATTTCCAAGATGAGAAGATGGAGATTCGACCAATTGGATCTCTAGGGTAGAAATTTTTTTTTGTTTTCACATAACTCTAGAAGAATCCAAGATGGAAATAGTCTCAATTCAACTAGAGGGAGATGCAATCTAGTAGTATGATTGGTACGAAACTTGTCACGGAGTCTCCTCATGGGAGCAATTTAAGAGAAGACTTGTTATTCACTTTGGACCATCTATATATGAGAATGCTGATGGGCAACTCGTCAAAATTTGTCAGTCTTCTATAGTATTGGAATGTCAAAGTAGATTTGAAAGATTATCACATCAAGCTAGAGATTAGTCGGAACGATAACTTCTGGAAACATTTACTAAAGGGCTTAATCTAGAGATTTGGTGTGAAGTTAAGGCTCATCAAACCCGCACCATGATAGTTGCGATTTCATTTGCATGCCTACATGAGGAAAAAATCAGCATGGAATATTATCAAAACAGATGTGTCAATAAATAGGTGATTAGCAAGCAGCACACCCCATCTACTCCCAGTTGAAATCCTATCACTTGTAGACTAACCCGAGAAGAACTTAAAGAAAGATCAATGAAGGGTTTGTGCTGGTATTGCGATGAAAAGTGTTGTAAGGAGCACCGATACAAATAGGAAAATCTTTTGATGATTAAGCCAATTGAGGAGGAACTAGAAGCAGAAGAGTTGGACTCCGATCATGAAGGTGTGAAAACTATTGAAGATATTGAAGCCATCACATATACAATGTATGCCTTAGTTGGCTACGCTAACCCACAAACTATGAAAATCAGAGGAACTTTGAAGCATCAGCCTGTCACTATTTTGATTGATATGTGCAACCCTAATAATTTTATGGATAAGAAAGTTGCAGCCCGATTAGCTTACCACATTGAAGGCTGTGATAGATTCGAAGTAAATATCACTAATGGATGTATTTTAACTTGTGATAGCAAATGTTCAAAGATAAAATTGATTATATAAGGCCAGAGTTTCTTGCAACGATTAATACACTGAAAGACTGACCTATTGGTTATACTATCAAAAAGTGGAGACCATACTTACTTGATCAATGGGTTGTGATGCGTTGCAGATAGCCTATGACTGAAGTGCTGAAAGAGAAGCTCCCAGAGTTTGATGCTGCTCAACCTTAAGGACAAGGTTGATTTGAAGAGGGAGTAATTGTTAGGACCCTTTTTATGAGCTTTTGAATAATATTTATTGAGTCTGTTTAGTTCAGTTGTTTATTGAGTCTGTTTAGTTTAGTTAGAGTCAAGTAGAGGTTTATTTAATATTTATTTATTATTAGAGTCTAAGTCCTGGTGGACTTTGGGTGGAACTCTATAAATAGTGATGTAACCGTTTCTTTCTAGAAATCAGTAAATCAATCAATGAAATATTATTCCAATCTATGGACAAGGAGGCCGATCCCCTCGAAGTGATCAAGGAGGCCAATCCCCTCGAAGCGATAATTCTATTTTCTCCCCTTTCTTCCACGATAAGACCTTAGGGTCTTATCATTTGGTATCAGAACAGCGATCCTAGGCATTCTCACTATAGTGCTGCTGTAGGCATCATCAGAAAAAAAAAAAAAAAATTGTGAGAGAGGGTGAAGCCGGCAACCACGCATGCTGTTCCTTCTCAATTGAGAAGGAACCTTTGCTTCTTGGTGCCGACCACCACTGCCTCTTCTCCACCACTGGTGCTGCTTCCTGATCGGCGACCATCGTCGCTGCTGCTCCTTGTCCAGCACCCACCACTACCGCTACGCCCCGGCCAGCAACCTTCTCTCCTTGCTTCCCCATCTCGCTCAAGCAAGAAGGATGGGGCCACTGTTTCCTAGCCAACGAACCACCCCTCGAAGAGATCATCCTTGTTTATCTTCCTTCTTTTACGATAAGACTTTAGGGTCTTATCATTTGGTACTAGAGAAAGTTTGAAAGATTATCAAATCAAGCTAGAGATTGGTCGGAATGATAACATCTTGATACATTTATTAAAGGGCTTAATCCGGAGATTCGGTGTGAAGTTAAGGCTCGTCAACCCCGCACCATGAAAGCTATGATTTCATTTGATAAGGCTCTGCTTGAAACATGAAAGACTAGATGTTATTTAGAGCTAGCAAGCAAATCCAAGCGGTAGGCAACTGGTCCAATGCGTTCTAATATCTTATAAGGCCCAAAAAACTGAGGAGATAGCTTCATAGAAGATCGAACCTTTATGGAAGTTTGCTTATAGGGTTGAAGACAAAGGAAAACCCAATCACCCATTGTAAATTCTCGTTTACTTCGGTGTTTATCAACTTGTTGTTTTATTCTTGTTGTGCGGTTGTGAGGTTATCCTTTAAAAGCTGAATACTCTTGTTTCTATCCATCAATTCCTTGTCCACTTGATCAACGTTAGAAGAACCGGGTATATATTTTGTAATTGTAGGTGAGGGTTGACCATAAACTGCTTCAAATGGAGTCATTTTAATAGAAGAATGGTAAGAGGTATTATACCACCACTCTGCCTAGGGAAGCCATTTAATCCATTCCTCCGGCTTGTCGCTAGTAAAGCATCAGAAATAATTTTTTAGTCACCTATTTACCACTTCAGTTTGCCCATCTGTTTGTGGATGATAAGCAGTGCTCATATTCAGCTGAGTACCTTGTAAACAGAAAAGTTCTGTCTAGAAGGAGCTAGTAAGAACCTTGTCTCTATCAGTAACAATGGAACGGGGACTCCTATACAATTTAGCTATGTTTTCTACAAAAATACGAGCAACACTTACGGATATCATAAAGCATAGAAATGAGCATACTTTGCAAGCCTATCCACGACCACAAGTATAGTACTTTTTCCTTGAGATGGTGAGAGTCCGTCAATGAAATCCATAGATATATCGGTCCAAGTAGCATCAGGAATTGGAAGGGGCTATAGTACGCTTGGGGTGGCTACTGTCTCACTTTTGTAATGCTAGCAAACATCACATTCTGTAACAAATTTCTTGATGAAAATTTTCATATCTTTTCAATAAAAAAGTTGTCGAACTCGCTTATAAGTGCGGAGAAATCCCGAGTGACCAGCAATTGGTGATGAATGGAACTCCTTCAGAATTATCACATGGCAAGAAGAAGATGGGGCAACCACTATTCGGTCTTTATAGCTCAAGTCCATCGAATCCCAACTATAATTTGAGAAAGAACCTAGGGCTTATAATATTTTTGTGATATTTTAGATCTTAGGATTATCTGACCATTCCCTTCTGATAACTTCCAAAGTCTCGCAAATAGGAATAGAAATAGCTACTAGTTTAGCTTGCTCTAGAAGGGATGAGAGGGTATCTACTACTAAATTCTTGCTCCCCTTTTAATGAATGATCTCATAATCAAATCCCAGTAACTTTGTGACCCATTTCTGCTGCACTAAAGAAGAAATCTTTTATTCTAGAAAATATTTGAGGTTTTTGTGATCAGTGCATATTTGAAATCGTCGACCAATTAAGTAGGGTCTCTATTTTGTGACTGCATATATTATGGCTAACATCTCCTTACCATAAATGGATAAACTCAAATGGGAAGGGGAAAGAGCCTTACTAGTATAAGCGATAGGCCGACCTTCCTATATTAATACAGTCCCTAGTCCAGCTCTAGAAGCATCAGATTCAATCACAAACAACTTATTAAAATTGGATAGAGCAAGCATTGTTGTTGTAGTCATTGCAATTTTCAAGAAATAAAATGCCTGAGTTACCTCTTTTGACCATCTAAATGCATCTTTCTTCAGAAGTGACATCAAGGGAGCACTGATTTTGCCATAATTCTTCATAAACTTTCGATAATAGCTTGTTAGTCTCAAGAACACCCTTAAAGCTTTGATTGACTTTAGAATTGTCCAGTCTATCATCACTTGGATTTTTGAAGGATCAATTGCAACACCCTTTTGAGATATGATATGACCGAGGTACTCAACCTCCGGTTGCCCAAAACTGCACTTGGATTTCTTGACAAAATGACCATGCTCACAAAGAATATTAAAGATAATTTATAAATGTAATAAATGACTTTCTAAGGAAGGACTGTATATTAAAATATCATCAAAGAAATCCAAAATAAACTTATGGAGATGAGCTCGAAATATATCATTCATTAAACTCTAGAAGGTAGAGGGCGCATTGGTTAACCCAAAAGGCATTACTAGAAACTCATAATGGCTGTTATGTGTCTTGAAGGAAGTTTTTTGAACATCACTTTCATGTACTCTGATTTGATGATATCCCGATCGTAGGTCCAATTTAGTGAAGACCTGAGCTCCTCCCAATTCATCCAATAGTTCATCCACTACCAAAATAAGATATTTATCTTTTACGGTAATATTATTGAGTACTCGATAGTCGACACATATCCGTCATGAGCCATCCTTCTTTCTGATCAATAAAACTGGGGAGGAATATGGGCCAACACTAGCTAGTATAACTCCTGTTTTGAACATCTCTATGACAATCCTCTCTATCTCTACCTTTTGGAAATATGGATATCTATAGGGTGGACATTGGTTGGTGCCTTCCCGGGTAATGGTGGGATCCGATAATCATGACATCTAAGAGGTGGAAGTCCGTGTGGCTTTGCAAATATATTTGCAAACTCTATTAGCAATGATTCAATATTTATAGTCAGGATATTCGCTATCGTTTGCTCTTTAATGTTCTTAATTGCACTAAGAATCCGATGTGTGTCTTCCGGAGGACCTACTCCATCCGATGGCTAGTGATAGTTGTAACCTTACCTCCGCATCTTCCTTTGAGAGTCACCTGCTTTCCATTAATAAAGAACTTCATAATTAGTTTAGAAAAATTTCAGAAAACATCACCTATGGTTGATAGCCATTCAATTCCAAGCACCACTTCATAGTCTTCTAAGGGTAATAAAAAGAAATCCATAAGTAATTCTTATCCTCGCAAAGTCAGTTTTATCTTTGAGCACTTGCTGTCATAGGTTAAAATCCGTCAATCGGCAACCTTGACTTCAAATTTGTCACAACATTCGATGTGGTAAGCTAATCGGGCTGCAACTTTCCTATCCATAAAATTATTAGTGCTACCCATATCAATCAAAACAGTGATAGGCTAGTGTTTCAAAGTTCTCCCAATTTTCATAGTTTGTGGATTAGAGTAGCCAGCCAATGCATGCATTGTATATGTGATGGCTTCAACATCTTCATCAGTTTATACATCTTCATGATCGGAATCTCACACTTCTGCTTTCGATTCCTCCTCGAACAGTTCAATCATCAAAAGTCTTCCTTGTTTGCATCGGTGCTCCTTACTCCACTTTTCATCACAATGCCAACACAAACCCTTCATTAACTTTTCTTTGAGTTCTTCTCGGGTTAGTCTGTGAGTGTTATGATTTCGACTAGGAGTAGATAAGGTGGATTGCCTACTAATCACATGTTTATTGGAACCTCTATTTCGATGATATTCCACACTGATTTTTTCCTCATATAAGCATGCAAATGAAATCATAGCTATCATAGTACGGGGTTGACGAGTCTTAACCTTACATCGGATCTCTGGAATAAGCCCTTCAATAAATGTACCCAGAAGTTATCATTCTGACTAATTTCTAGCTTGGTTTGATAATCTTTCAAACTTACTATGATATTCTAACTCTATAGAAGTTTGACGAATTTTGACGAGCTAGCCATCAACATTATCATATTCGGATGGGCCAAAGCAAATAAGAAGCCCTCTTTTGAACTACTCCTACGAAGAAACTCCGTGGCAAGTTTCGTATTAATTGTACCACTGGATTGCATCTCCATTGAGTTAGATTGAGGCCACTTCTACCTTGGATTCTTCTAGGGTTCTGTGAAATGAAAAAAAATTTCTGCCTTAGAGATCCAACTAGTCGGATCCCCATCTTCCCATCGTGAAAATTCTACCCTAATGTATGGGTAGTATGTGTCACAATCCAAGGGCCTTTTTCTTATACCTCCCAATCTATTCAACATAGTACTTAAGCTCCCATCTTGTTGAAACCCACTAAAGTGCTCCAACAAGCTATTTTTAAAATCATGAAGGGTTTCTTGTAGCTGATTCTCAATTCTAGTTTCCAACACTTTCATTTGTGCTTTCACTAAGTTATCGATAGTCATTATGTATGACTGCAAATCGGTAATCCCCAGTTCTTGTTTCTAATGTCTGGTCAAGGGCATCCGCACTGTGGCTGTGAAGCTACCGAGGAAATGAACACCAAGGGCAGTGCTACGGTCACTATGTGGAGGAAGAGGTGCTGCCTTGTGTTTCAGTCACTACGTAAGATGAGAGCATCGGGGGTTAGAAGGCAATGATTGCAACTATTGTGACTCACGGGAGCGATCACTGAATAGTCAGGTTGAGGCTATGATGATGGCAACCATGACTATGGCAGCGGAGGCAGAACAAGAGGGAGTGGTTGTTGAAGTGGTCGGGGTTGAGGTTGTAGTGGAGAATAGGAATCGACGGTGGCACTACGGGGAACAAGGGCAATCGGTGATTTTCCCTCTTTTTGTCACCGGAGCAAGGGGGAGGCTGCGAGGATCATGGTTGGGTGGCAAGTGGCGGCATCATTGGCTAGGCAGTAGCCATGACGGTGGTGGCAGCCGACATTCACAACAGCAAGGGGACCCATGACTGTGACGGTGGTGATTGCCTTGTTTCAGTCACCAAGGATGCATTGCAAGGGGGAGCAGCGGTTGGGAGGTGAGCAACGGTCATTGCATGGTGGTTGGCAGTGGTGGTGGGTCGGCTAGAAGGCGACGGTGCTCGAGGGGAAGATAAGTGGTGGTGGCATGGTTAGAAACAAGGGCAGCAAAGGTGAGTTGCTTATGATTGCCTTGTTTCGGTTACAAAGGATGCAGAGCAAGGGGGAGTGGCATTTGGGAGGCGAGCGACGGTCATCGCATGGTGGCTAGTAGTGGTGGTAGGTTGGTTGGGAGGTGACGGTGCTCGAGGGGAAGATAAGTGGTGGTGGCATGGTTGGAAACAAGAGCAGTAGAGGTGAGTTAGTTGCCCTATTTTGGTCGTTGTGAGGAGGGAGGCAACTAGCGACTATGACTGCGACCCAAGGGGAGGTAGCTAGGATTGAGGTTACGAGGCGGTTGGTGGTGATCGAGCGGCGACGAGCGACCGGGAAGTAGTGGTAGCGGTGGAGTCACCTTGGTGGCGATGGTGGTCACTGGCCGGAGAGCAGCGGCGGTGGTGGGCTTGCCGGAAGTAGGGGAAGCAAAGGTTCTCGATTGGGTGCATGGCTGCCAGCCTTTTTTTTTCTATTTTTTTTGTTTTCTTGATAAGATGATAACTACAGCGAGAATAGTGAGAACGCCGAGGATCGCTACCCTAATACCAAATGATAAGACCCTAAGGTCTTATCATGGAAGAAAGGGGATAAAAGGGAATAATTACTTCAAGGGGATCGGCCTCCTTGATCGTTTCAAGGGGATTGGCCTCCTTTAAGTTGAAAGAAAGATTGCCACTTTGATACCAATTGATAAGGCTCTAATACCAATGGTAAGACCCTAAAGTTATATCGTAAAAGAAGGAAGATAAACGGTGTTGATCACTTCGAGGGGATCGGCCTCCTTGATCACTTCGAGGGGATCAACCTCCTTGATCACTTCGAGGAGATCAGCCTCCTTGATCACTTCGAGGAGATCAGCCTATTAGGATCAAAGCGGCACAAAGAAGGGGGGGGGGGGGTGAATTAGTGCAGCGGATCAAAACTTATAAGTTTGAAAATGATTTCGTAAATGCGTAGAGAACTCGATTCGACAAAGAATGACTTGGTAAAAATAGCTCGAGTAAAGTAAGGCTTGCTGCTATGTAAATAACGATTTTAGAAAGGTAAACACTCACACATTTAAGGAACACACCAATTTAAAGTGGTTAATTAGATGACCTACATCCACTTGCGAAGCCTTCTATGATGAGGTTCCCAACTTCCACTAGCAAATCACTTTGAAGAGGAAGGACAAATACCCCTCTTATAACCTTTTACAAGTGGTTCACACTCTTACAGATTTTCAAAGAGAAAGAGGGAGGTGAACACTTAAGCTATTGAAAATAAGACTTGCTAAAGACTTTACTAAGGCTTTATCTCAATCTCTTACTTCTCAAAGGTTGTATTCTCTATTGAGAATTGATGGGTATTTATAGGCCCCAAGAGGATTTAAATTTGAACTCTAAATTTGAATTGTTTTGGGTTTCCCGGTGCTAGCGGTGCCACTGCCTGTTAGTGTCTGACACTAACAATGTACTGGCGGTGCCATCGTCGGAACTCTCGGGTTCTAGGCGGTGCCACTGCCTAGTTCGACAGTACCACCGCCCGACCTTACGGGTCACTGGTTAAGCTCCTAATTTAGCCCAAATCAGTCTATATTATGGCCTAGTTGGCTCCTAACCAGGTTATAGGATTAACCCTTTATCCTAACCCTAATTACATGCAAACTATAAAATTAAGACATAGGCCTAAGTAAGTTTTTAACCAGCAACGTCGAGTTTCCTTCTGACGAGCTTTTTGACGAACTTCCGGTGGACTTCCGATACACCCTTGGATTTCTTCCGGTGGACTCCTAGTAGGCTCCCAGTCTTGTGGCGAGTTCAGCGAGTCTTTGGCAAGTAGCCGAACCTTCTTGGTGATCTCTGTGAACCTCGGACGATGTCTCCGGTGGACTTCCGAAAACTTCGGCGTGTCCCTGATTTCTTCTCGGTTGGTTCTGGCAGCACTTTCGATGAATCTTCGGACTCTCGGCAGACTCTTGAACACCCATCAAACTTGACTCTAGTAGACTTGCTTTATGTCTTCAAGCTATCGTAGTTAATCCTGCACACTTAACTCAATAATATAGATTAGATCAATTAACCCATCAATTGATTTCATCATCAAAATCCGAGATTCAACAATCTCCCCCTTTTTGATGATGACAATCAATTGATGACGAAGTTAAACATAACTCCCCTTATCTACATGCCATATAATGAGAAGATAAAAACTCTTGAATTCAATCTCTTAGAATTCAAGCCTAAACCGATAAGTTCTATCCGTTGAACTTATTGTTATTTTCTATAAGCAAGACCAAATATGAAACTTTGTATTTCTCATAATTTTAAGCTATAAAAATTATTTTCAAGTTGAATGATAAAAGATAATTATCATTTCGACAAGAGATATAAACTTTCAACATAAATCTCATGATATAAATGTAAGGCATGATTTCATATGATTATGAGATGAAATGACAACCAATCTAAAAACTTTTATATTACGATATCCTCAAAAAGTTTTGTGATGCTTATAAGATATTTTTATGATGCATATAAGACATTTTCATTACACAACATATTAGCTTTTGCAATTCATATAAGTCATGCTATCACATTGGCATAAGTCATCAATCTTTTGCTCATTCTTCTCCCCTTTTGTCATCAACAAAAAGGAGATGAGACTTTAAGCGTACAATTTGTGATCATAAAATCATTAGAAAATGAGTTCAGCATAAGGATTGATCATACAAAATTTATCTCATTAGAAAAATTCAGCATTCATACAAAAAGGAGATGGTAAAATGACAAAGCTTTAACTTTACATTAAGATTAACCTTACAAGGATCGCATGTCAAGGTAGTAGAATAAGAAGGCATATCGATTAATCCTTAGGAGGAAATCCATAGTTCTTATACATGACATCTACTTTTGATTCATTTGTCGTAGTTCCCTCAAAATTTTAGCTTGTTGTAATTGAATTTGATCTTGCTATGATTTGAGTTGCTCTTGTTGTGATTTGATCAGATGTAATTCTGCCATAATGAGATCTTCAGAAGATGAAGCAAGAGCTAATTCTGAAGGTGCTACACCAAAAGGACTAAGAGGAGGAGATTCATTTCCCATAAAAATTGGTGTTTCAGGGTGTTCTACTGGTGGGGGAACTGGATCAGTCCTTCTAGGTTGCCTAACCCAAATACCATTGCTAAAAGTGCACCTAAGTCTTTTGAGCAGGTTTCTATTGATAGTGGTAAATCGATCAACTTGAATTATTTCTTCATCGAGTAAGACACAAATATTATGGGTAAGTATTAATCGAGTGACTAACCCCCCCATATGGTAACATTATCTCTTTAGCTATTATGTCCTGCATATGTTATCGGATTAAGTATCCAAAACAATTATGTTGGCCGGTCATTATCCAATACATAGTGCTTAGCTCTATTTGACTAATTTTATCATGATGAGATTATTTGGGAAGTAGTATGCTAGTCATAATGTGATGACGAAATTTAGAGTTAAAGGGCAATAAGTGCTCGCAACTTTTGGGAATCATGCCTAAGTTTGGATTTGCAAAAATAGTTTCTAAGGGTTCGGAGTAGGTTGCTCCTATTGCAATGATATCCCATTTATTTCTAAAATAATAGCCCCTATCCTTTTCGGTAATTCCAATTAATTCGCATATAGTGCTATCAAAGATTTGAATCTATGTTCCTAAGAGGTAGGTAGTTAAGCTATCATTGTCCACACATAAGTTTGAGTAAAATAACCTAACTAACCTAGGATAAATTGGTTCATTGATTTGTAAGATAGGTAAGGCATCTAAATGTGCAAACCATCTAATGGGTTCTAGGTTTATAAGTTTCTAAGTTTATCTAGATCAACATGTTTACCCTTATGTATTATTCTTATTTCGAAATTAGGAAACCTAAGAGCTACTTTGTTAGATCTAAAAAGGTTTTGGTAATAGGAATCTCCTTCCACCCTCTTCCCTTTTGTTCTTGATGATCTCTTAGGAACCATATCCAATCAAGATGATAGATCAAGAAAAAACTGTAAAGAGAAGGCCAAATAATGAGAGGAAGAAAGAAAGATTTCATATTTTATCTTATGGAGATTTCCTTAGGAGGTAGAGAGTTTGATCCAACAAGAATCCCTCTCTTAGGCTTCTATAGGTTAGAACGAGGGTGAGAGAGGTTTAGAGTGTTCTAGGGAGGGTTCTCACGAGTTGGGGGCAGTTCCACTACCAACCCTAACTCATGTACTTATATGAGGATTCTTGGGTAGTGCCATCGCCAATCCGAGTGGTGCCACCACCTGGGGACCGAGCGCCCAAGCGGTGCCACAGCTGGCATGCCAAAATTTTTTTTTCTTTCCCTCCTATTTTTTTTTTAAATTTTCAAAGGTGTTTGATTCAAGATAGAATAGGGTCTTGGATTGCTCTTTAAGATGTCATTTGGAATAAAAAAACAAAGAAAAAGTCAAATCCACGAAAACTGAAAAGAGGATGAAAAATTTCGAAAAATACATATAATCAAGCTCATTCACAAGGACAATTTAACATGCTTAGTTCCCTTCAAATAAAGTCAAATTGATCTTCATTTAAGGTTTTTGTAAAAGTGTCTGCTAATTTATGCTTTGTATCAATAAACTCTAGAATGACATTATTGTTAAGGATATGATCGTGTATAAAATGATGCATAATGTCGATATGCTTAGTTCTAGAGTGTTAAATTAGATTTTTGGTAAGACAAATAGCACTTGTATTATCACATTTTATAGGAATGCTCTTCAAGTAAATTTCAAAGTCTTCCAATGTATTCTTCATTCAAACAACTTGTGCGCAGCATGCACTTGCAGCTGTTAGGATCAAGAGCACTAAGGCGGGGGGGGGGGGTGAATTAGTGCAACTAAAATCTTTCAACGATAAAACACGTTCGAACGATAAAAATGATTTCGGTGTAAAAGTAGATTCTAATATTACTTTAACTTAAGATCAAACGAGATAACGTTAAAATCAATCTATGAAGAGAGTTTGCAGTTATGATGAAAACCAGAATATAAGCGCAAACTGAAATACGTCGTTCGTACAAAGAAGCTGATTTACGTCCAAATGCAGATTCGTAAATCACTTGATTAGGTGAGATGCAGTTTAAGCAAGGATATAAAGGCAGTTTGCAGTTATGATTGAAATCAAAACGTAAACGCAAACTGAAATATGATGATCGTACGAAAAAATAGATTTACGTCTAAATGCTGATTCGGAAAGTGCAAAGCTTGAAACCTGATCATATATGCGCAGAAAGTAGTAAGCTTTAGAGGAGGTTTGTAGTAAAGATAATATGCTCAAAGTAAATGCAAACCGAGATTTAGAGTGGTTAGGTCAATCTTGACCTACTCCACTTTTGGCTTCCTCCACCAACGAGGTCTTCGACATCAACTAGAGGCCTTCCTTCAATAGGCGAAGGCCAACCACCCTTTTACAGTTTCACTCCTATTGATGGGCTTAGGAGACAACCCTTATAGAATTTCCTCTCCTCTCTTTATAACTCAGAACATGGAAGAACAGAGGGAGAAGAACTTTTGGCCTTTACAACAATTTTGAGGTCTAAGAATCACAGAAAAAGATCAAGATTTCGGTGTAAGTTCATACTCTTTCAGTGCTGAATGGGTGGAGTATTTATAGGCCCTAACCCAGTTCAAATTTGGAGCTCAAAACTATCAATTCCCGAAATTCCGGGATCAGGTAGTTGCACCTCCTGACTGGAGCGGTTGCACCGCTTGGCAAAGCTTGAAGACTGAGCCTCTGGGCGGTGCTACCTCCTGTCAGGGGCGGTTGCACCACCTAACAGAGCTCGAAGACCGAGCTCAGGCGGTTGCACCTCCTGACTGAGGCGGTTGCACCGCCTGGCAGAGCTCGAAGACCGAGCTCAAGCGGTGCCACCTCTTGTTAGGGGAGGTTGCACTGCCTAGTCTCACTCGGAGATTGAGCCCAAGCGGTGCCACCGCCTGGCTGGAGCAGTTGCACCTCCCAGTCTCGCTCGGAGACTGAGCCCAAGTGATGCAACCTCCTGCCTTGGGCGGTTCAACCGCCTGGTAGAAATCAGGGTCCGAATGGGTTGATCCATTCGGCCCAATTTGGGTTTTTCAGGGGCCCAATTGCCCCAAGATTAAGTAAATAGGATCATCTCCCATTTCCAACTTAATCAACTTGCTAACTATGATTTTTCCAAAGGCATTTACTGCAACTTGCTCCGGTGCGTCAATCGCTTCTTCCGACGAGCTTCCGGCGAACTTCCGTCGATCATCCGATGAACCCTCGGTGATGCTCCTGCGGACTTCCGGCAAACTCCTGGACTTGTGATGATTCACTTGGCGAGTTCCGACGAGCTTCTTTGGCAAGCTTATGGACTTCTCGGATTTGTTCCCGCAGAACCTCCGATGACTGTCCGAACTTCCATCGAACTCTCGAACTGCCAACGTGATCATTGTCTTGACTCCAGCGTAACTCCTACTGTATGTCTTACTTTCATCGTAGTTAATCCTGCACACTTATCTCAACATATAGATTAGATAACAAATGACAATTGACTTCATCATCAAAATCCGAGATTCAACAATCTCGCCCTTTTTGATGATGACAATCAATTGATAATGGAGTTAACAATCAATTGATAATGGAGTTAACCTTAACTCCCCCTGTCTATATGCCATACTTGAGATAAGTCATTCTTGAATTCAAAACCTAAGAATTCAAGAGACATATTGATAAGTTAAAATCATTTGAACTTATCAATACTCCCATCATGATTCCCATCATGATGTATCTCTCTGAAGATGATGTCAAGGCTTGACATTCATTTTCAAATATAACAGGTTTGAATGATGGTAATAGTAGCAATTCATCATATTGTAAGATATCAACATGTAAAGCTGCGAAGTAAGATTTTGATATCATTACATGATGTACACATTTCAAATATTTTAGCATATATTGTATTTCATCACGTGGTAAGATATCAACTCGTAGAATTTCGATGCAAGTTTTTTGTTTGATATCTTGACACGATACAAACAAGGCATAATGAAAATTAATCATAGCATCTGTTCATATATCTCTTGGTGATACAAGCATGGCATAATCATAGCATCAGTGTTTATAGCATCAATTCATATATTTCTCCCCCTTTGTCATCAATAAAAAGCATGGTAGTTGTGATACCAGGAGAACAATATAAGCAAATTATCAAGCATATAAAGGAAGGAATGATACGTAGATTGCTTTGAATACTTCTTCCTTTTTTTGTTATAATCTTTTTGCATGAAGGAGGAAAGCCATTTGTGATACCAGCTATTTGCGAGTGTTTACTTTGAGTCAAGATATGTGTGTGAAACAGCTTTTTGCAAGTAAAAATACTATCATCCATATTTCAAGATGGAATTCATAAGCAGGAATCATTCATTCAAATCCATTCAAATCCAATTGTTGAGCGAATCCGAAAATGATATGAACTGTTTCATGCATTCGGACAAGACTATGCTACAGATTTTCAAATACAATCATGAAGACAAAACATTTTTGTATTCAACATATAATTTCCAACATGTTATTTAGGCATGTAATGGCAATCAAGTGATTTGATCATTCAATAAAGTCCGAAAAATAATTTTAACTAGTTTATGTATTCGGACACATCAACATTCCTAATTCTCTTTTTATAAAATCAAATTGCTCTTCACTTAGGGGTTTTGTAAAAATATCAGCTAGTTGATGTTTAGTATCAATGAACTCTATGATTACATCATGATTAGTAACATCATCTCGTATAAAGTGTTGTCTAATATCAATATGTTTTGTTCTTGAGTGTTGTATAGGATTCTTTGTTAAGCATATTGCACTTGTGTTATCACATTTAATGGGAATATTTTTAAGATAAACTTTATAATCTTCTAAGGTGTTTTTCATCCATACAACTTGTGCACAGCATGCACTTGCTGCAATATATTCAGCTTCGGTTGTTGATAGTGCAACCGAGTTTTGTTTCTTAGATGACCAAGAAACAAGGGCATGTCCTAAGAATTGACATGTTCCTGATGTGCTTTTTCTATCAAGTCTACAGCTAGCAAAGTCCGCATCAGCATAAGCAATTAACTCAAGATTCTCTGATTTTGGGTACCATAATCCTAGATTTATGGTACCATTAAGATATCTAAGTATTCTTTTAACTGCTTTGAGATGAGATATCTTAGGGTTTGATTGAAATCTAGCACAAAGTCCTACACTGAACATGATGTCTGGTCTAGTTGTAGTGAGGTAAAGTAAACTTCCTATCATACCCCTATAAGTTTTTTGATCGAAGCTTTATCCACTTTCATCAATTTCTAACTTAGTGGAGGTGCTCATAGGAGTGTTAATAGCCTTTGAGTTATTCATATTAAACTTTTTTAGTAAGTTCATAGCATATTTAGTTTGACTAATAAAGATGCCATTGCTTAGGTGTTTGATTTGTAAGCCTAAGAAGAATGTTAATTCTCCCATTAAACTCATTTCGAATTCAAGACTCATAGTTTTAGCAAACGATTCATAAAGAGATTCATTCGTGGAACCAAAGATAATATCATCAACATAAATCTGAACAATGAGAAAATTATTTTCAAAATCCTTGATG
The DNA here is from genome assembly GCF_036884655.1 of Musa acuminata AAA Group. Taxonomy (NCBI): domain Eukaryota; kingdom Viridiplantae; phylum Streptophyta; class Magnoliopsida; order Zingiberales; family Musaceae; genus Musa; species Musa acuminata. The sequence continues at coordinate 22,153,615 of NC_088346.1, forward strand.
AATAATGTAGTATCAACCTTGCCTTTTGTGAAATTATTTTCAATAAGAAAAGAACTAAGTCTCTCATACCAAGCCCTCGGGGCTTGTTTTAAACCATAAAGAGCTTTAGTTAATCTAAACACATGATTAGGGAGGTCATTATTTTCAAATCCAGGAGGTTGTTCAACATAGACTTCTTCGGAAATAAAACCATTAAGAAAAGCACTTTTAACATCCATTTGAAACAACTTAAAATTATTACTACTAGCGTAGGCAAGGAGCATCCTTATGGCTTCTAATCGAGCCATAGGAGCGAAGGTTTCTTCGTAATCGATACCTTTATCTTGGTTGAAACCTTTGGCCACTAATCTAGCCTTGTTTCTAACAACGATTCCATTTTCATCTTGCTTGTTTCTAAAGACCCATTTAGTACCAATAACTAAATGGTCATTTGGCCTAGGAACAAGCTTCCACACCTCATTTCTCTCAAATTGATTCAATTCATCTTGCATTGTGATAATCCATGAATCATCTTTCATGGCTTCGTCAACACATTTGGGTTCAATTTGGGAGAGAAAAGCGGTGTTCGCACAAAAATTTTTAAGAGAAGATCGTGTTTGAACCCCCTTTGATGTGTCTCCTAATATTAGCTCCTTAGGATGAGCATCTACATACTTCCAATCCTTAGGTAAGGATGTTTCGGAAGTGGATGCATCCAAGTTGCTAGTTGGAGACGGGGTTTCATTTAAATTCAAGGAATCAAAATTAACATCATCATCAAAATCATTTTTTCTGATTTCGGAAATCTCATTAAAAACAACATGAATGTATTCTTCAATAATTAAGGTTCTTTTATTGAAGATACGAAAAGCTTTAGAAACCGAAGAATAACTAAGAAAGATTCCTTCATTGGATTTAGCATCAAATTTTCCTAAGTTATCCTTTACATTCAAGATAAAACACTTACACCCAAAGACTTTAAAATATGAAACATTGGGTTTTTTATTGTTCCATAACTCATAAGGAGTTTTGGTGAGTAAGGGTCTTACTAGAACTCTATTCAAAATATAGCATGCGGTGTTTACGGCTTCGGCCCAAAAATATTTGGGTAGGCTATGTTCATTCAACATGGTTCTTGCCATTTCTTGTAAATTTCGATTTTTTCTTTCTACTACTCCATTTTGTTGAGGATTTCTTAGAGTAGAGAAATTATAGTTGTATCCATTGAGTTCACAAAATTCTTGGAAATCATGGTTTTGAAATTCTCTACCGTGATCACTTCTAATTGACGAAATCATAGACCCCTTCTCATTTTGAACAAGTTTACAAAACTTGATAAAATATCTAAAGCATTCATTTTTCTGTTTTAAGAAGTAAGTCCATATATATCTGCTATAGTCATCCACAATGACGAAGGCGTATTTGCTACCTCCTAGACTTGATGTAGAGATTGGTCCGAACAAGTCTATATGGATCAATTGTAAGGGCCTAGAGGTGCTTATTTGATTCTTAGATTTGAAACTACCCTTAATTTGTTTACCTAATTGGCAAGCATCACATGCATTATCTTTGATGAACTTGATATGAGGAATTCCTCTTACAAGTTCTTTAGATGATATTTGATTTATTAGTTTCATGCTAGCATGACCTAATCTTCTATGTCATAGCCAAACATCCTCATTCAAAACTGAAAAACACATTTCATTACACAAATCATTGATGTCAATAGTGTATACGTTATTTTGTTTTAATGCAATCATAGACATATTTTTGTGTGGTTTTTCAATGATGCAAGTATTAGATTCGAATCTGACAATGTATCCTTTATCATATAATTGACTGATGCTCAAGATGTTATGTTTTAAACCATTAACTAACAAAACATCTTCAATAAAGAAGTTGGATTTGTTACCTATGGTTCCTTTGCCAATGATTTTACCCTTGTTGTTGTCTCCGAAGGTGACATAGCTTTCGTCTATGCTAGTGAGCTTAGAGAATTGAGATGGATCTCCGGTCATATGCCTTGAGCATCAACTATCAAGGTACCATCTCTTGCTCCTAGCTTGCGATGGTATAAGTTTCTACAAGAAAGGATGATTTTTAGGAACCCATTTTCTTTTGGGTGCCTCAAAAATAGATCTACATTATTTATCATGTTGCATAGAATTTATTATGGTTCCTTTAGGAACCCAAATTAATTTGTTTGGACTAATTTTCTTGAATGGACAATAATGCGTTTTGTGTCCAAGTTTGCAACAAAAGTTGCATTTGCTTTGGTGTCGAACATGTAAGATGAGGCCTTTTATGAAGGTGGTTGGATTTTTGTGAGGACTTCTCACAAATCCAATTCCACTTCTTTTGGGAACGTGACCCTTGTTTGCAAGGATCATGTTCAATGACTTGCTACCAACCTCGAATTTCTTCAAGGTGTCCTCAAGTAGCAAGTTTTCCTTTTGGAGAGTTTCTAGATCATGGCATTTCATGCATGAACTTAAACTATCATGATATTCAGGTTTTAACTTATCAAAATTACAAGTAAGACTATCATGCTCCTTTTTTAGCAATTTATATTTTCTACTAATAATCTTGCATTCATCAAATAAGTCATGGAAGGCATTTAATAATTCATCAAATGATAAATCTGCATCTATTAAATTTGTTACCTCCTCTCCGATGGCCATCAAGGCATAATGAGCAACTTACTCGGTGTTGGATTCCTCTTCTTCAGACGCACTCGAGTCATCCCACGTTGCTTTGAGCGCCTTCTTCTTTGATGTTCTCTTTTTGGCTTGGGGACAATCACTCTTGTAGTGTCCCGGCTTTTTGCACTCATAGCAAATAACTTGGTCCTTCTTAGGTTCAAGTTTATTTTTTACGTCATTCTTAAACTTGTTTCTTTTAATGAATTTTTTAAATTTTCTTGTTAGAAGTGCCAAGTCATCGTCACAGTCCTCATCACTTAGTTTTCTCTCAAGTGGTCTTCTGAAGTTTTTAAGTGCCATATCCTTCCTGTTCTTTGGAAGGATGTCTTCTTGCTCTTCATGAGCTTTGCAAGTCATCTCGTTGGTCATTAATGACCCGATTAGTTCTTCAAGAGGGAAGTTGCTTAGATCTTTCGTCTCTTGAATAACAGTGACTTTAGGATCCCAACTCTTACGAAGGGATCTTAGAATCTTATTTACGAGCTCAAAATCTGAAAAACTTTTTCTAAGTCCTTTTAGACCGTTGACGACATCCGTGAAACGGGTAAACATGTCGCCAATGGTTTCACTCGGTTTCATCCGGAAAAGTTCGAAAGAATGTAACAGAAGATTGATTTTTGACTCTTTCACTCTACTTGTGCCTTCGTGAGTCACTTCGAGTGTTTGCCAAATATCAAATGCGGTTTCACAAGTTGAAACACGGTTAAACTCATTTTTATCAAGTGCACAAAATAAGGCATTCATAGCCTTTGCATTAAGAGCGAAAGCCTTCTTCTCCAATTCAATCCAATCGATCATTGGAAGAGAAGGCTTTGAAAATCCGTTTTCGACAAGATTCCAAAGTTCAAAATCCATAGAAATAAGAAAGATCCTCATTCGGGTCTTCCAATAGGTGTAGTTCGTCCCATTGAACATGGATGGACGTGTAATAGAATGGCCCTCTTGGTTTCCGGTATATGCCATCTCTCTTGGGTTTTAATCCATTAGAGAGTTAACCCTGCTCTGATGCCAATTGTTAGGATCAAGAGCACTAAGAGCCCCGGGGGGTGAATTAGTGCAGCGGAAATCTTTCAACGATAAAACACGTTCGAACAATAAAAACGATTTTGGTGTGAAAGTCGATTCTAAGATTACTTTAACTTAAGATCAAGCGAGATAACGTTAAAATCAATCTATGAAGGAAGTTTGTAGTTATCATGAAAACCAGAATATAAGCGTAAACTGAAATACGTCGTTCGTACGAAGAAGCTGATTTACGTCTAAATGCAGATTCGTAAATCACTTGATTAGGCGAGATGCAGTTTAAGCAAGGATATAAAGGCAGTTTGCAGTTATGATTGAAATCAAAACGTAAACGCAAACTGAAATATGATGATCGTACGAAAAAACAAATTTATGTCTAAACGCTGATTCGGAAAGTGCAAAGCTTGAAACCTGATCGTATATGCACAAAAAGCAGTAAGCTTTAGAGGAGGTTTGTAGTAAAGATAATATGCTTAAAGTAAATGCAAACCGAGATTTAGAGTGGTTCGGTCAATCTTGACCTACTCCACTTTTGGCTTCCTCCACCGACAAGGTCACCGACGTCAAATAGAGGCCTTCCTTCAATAGGCGAAGGCCAACCACCCTTTTACAGTTTCACTCTTTTTGACGGGCTTAGGAGAAGAACTCTTTTGGCCTTTTACAGTTACATAATTTTCTCTCCTCTCTTTACAACTCAGAACTTGGAAGAATAGAGGGAGAAGAACTTTTGGCCTTTACAACAATTTTAAGCTCTAAGAGTCACAGAAAAAGATCAAGATTTCGGTGTAAGTTCATGCTCTTTTAGTGCTGAATGGGTGGGCCCCAACCCAGTTCAAATTTGGAGCTCAAAACTGTCAATTCCCGGAATTCCGGGATCAGTCGGTTGCACCTCCTGACTGGAGTGGTTCCACCGCTTGGCATAGCTCGAAGACTGAGCCTCTAGGCAGTGCTACCTCCTGTCAGGGGCAGTTGCACCTCCTGACAGAGCTCGAAGACCGAGCTCAGGCGGTTGCACCTCCTGACTGAGGCGGTTGCACCGCTTGGCAGAGCTCGAAGACCGAGCTTAGGAGGTGCCACCTCTTGTCAGGGGAGGTTGCACCGCCTAGTCTCACTCGGAGACTGAGCCCAGGCGGTGCAACCTCCTGCCTTGGGCAGTTCAACCGCTTGGCAGAAATCAGGGTCCCAATGGGTTGATCCATTCGGCCTAATTTGGGTTTTCCAGGGGCCCAATTGCCCCAAGATTAAGTTAATGGGATCACCTCCTATTTCCAACTTAATCAACGTGCTAACTACGATTTTTCTTAAGACATTTACTGCAACTTGCTCCGGTGTGTCAATCGCTTCTTCCGGCGAGCTTTCGGCGAACTTCCGTCGATCATCCGATGAACCCTCGGTGATGCTCCTACGGACTTCCGGCAAACTCCTAGACTTGCGACGATTCACTTGGCGAGTTCCGACGAGCTTCTTTGGCAAGCTTATGGACTTCTCGGATTTGTTCCCGCAGAACCTCTGACGACTGTCCGAACTTCCGTCGAACTCTCGAACTCCCAACGTGATCATTGTCTTGACTCCGGCGCAACTCCTGCTGCATGTCTTACTTTCATCATAGTTAATCCTGCACACTTATCTCAACATATAGATTAGATAACAAATGACAATGACTTCATCATCAAAATCCGAGATTCAACAACAGCTATGTATTCGGCTTCCGTCGTAGATAGTGCAATCGAATTTTGTTTCTTAGAAGTCTAAGAAACAAGTGCATATCCTAAAAATTTTCATATTCCGGATGTGCTTTTTCTATCTATCTTGCATCCGTCAAAATCGGCATATGCATATGCTATTAAATCGAATTTATTGAATTTCGGATGCCACAATCCTAAATTGGGAGTTCCTTTAAGATATCTAAAATTTCTTTAACACTTTTAAGATAAGATAATTTAGGATTAGATTGAAACCTAGCGCAAAGTCCTACACTAAACATGATATCTAGTCTAGTCACGGTGAGGTAAAGCAAACTACCTATCATTCCCCTATACATTTTTTTATTAAAGTTTTCACAATTTTCATCCATATCTAACTTAGTGGAAGTACTCATAGGAGTGTTTATCGCTTTTGAACCATCCATGTTAAATTGTTTTAACAATTCTAATGTATATTTAGATTGATTAAGAAATATACCATCACTAAGTTATTTAATTTGTAATCCTAAAACGAAGGTTAATTCACCCATAGGCTCATTTTAAATTCATGACTCATACATTTGGCAAATGATTCACATAGTGATTCATCCGAAAAACCAAAAATAATATCGTAACATAAATTTGAACAATAAGAAAATTATTTTCAAAATATTTGATAAACAATGTAGTATCAACCTTGCCTTTTGTAAAATTATTTAAAATAAGAAAGAAACTAAGCCTTTTATACCAAGCTATAGGAGCTTATTTTAAGCTATAGAGAGCCTTAGTCAATTTAAATATATGATTAGGAAGAAGAGAATTTTTAAATCCGGGAGGTTATTCAATATACACTTCTTCGGAAATAAAACCATTCAAGAAAGCACTTTTGACATCCATTTGAAATAGTTTAAAATCATTACTACTAGCATAGGCAAGGAGCATCCTAATGGCTTCTAATCTTGCCACAGGAGTGAAGATCTCTTCGTAATCGATACCTTCTTCTTAGTTGAAACTTTTGGCTACTAGTCTAGCCTTGTTTCTAACCATGATACCGCATTCATCTTGCTTGTTTCTAAAGACCCATTTAGTACCAATGACTAAATGGTCACTAGGTCTAGGAACAAGCTTACATACCTCATTCCTCTCAAATTGGTTCAATTTCTCTTGCATTGCAATAACCCATGAATCATCTTTCAAGGCTTCGTCAATGCATTTAGGTTCAATTTGAGAAAGGAAGGCAGCGTTAGCATAAAAATTCTTGAAGGAAGAACGAGTTTGAACCCCTTTTGATGTATCTCCTAAAATTAGCTCCTTTATATGAGCATCTACATACTTCCATTCCTTGGGTAAGGAAATTTCGGAAGAAGGTATATCTAAGTTGCTATTTTGAGCAGGGGGTTCATTTAAATTCAAATTATCGAAAACAAGATCATCATCAAAATCATTTTTATTTAACTCAAAAATTTCATTAAAAACTACATGAATAGACTCCTCTATAACTAAGGTTCCTTTCTTAAAAACACGAAAAGCCTTAGAAATGAAAGAGTAACCAAGAAAGATGCCTTAATCGGATTTAGCATCAAATTTTCCTAAGGCATCCTTTTCATTCAAAATAAAGCATTTGCAACCGAAAACTTTAAAATAAGAAACATTTGGTTTTTTGTTATTCAATAATTCATAAGGAGTTTTTGATAGAGATGGTCTTATTAGAACCCTATTCATGACATAGCAAGCCGTATTAATGGCTTCGGCTCAAAAATACTTAGGTAGACTATGTTTCTTTAACATGGTTCTTGTTATTTCTTGTAAATTTCTATATTTTCTTTCAACTACCCCATTTTATTGAGGATTTCTCGGAGTGGAGAAGTTATAATTATATCTATTGGATTCACAAAAACTTTGGAAGTCATGGTTTTGAAATTCGCCACCGTGATCACTCCGAATTGATGAAATCATGAAGCCTTTTTCATTTTGAGTAAAGTTACAAAATTTAGAGGAACATTTGAGACAATCACTTTTATGAGCCAAGAAATAGGTCCAAGTGTATCTACTATAGTCATCGACAATTACAAATGCATATTTGCTTCGTCCTAGACTCATTGTGTCAATTGGTCCAAATAAGTCCAAATGGATCAATTGTAATGGTCTAGTGGTGCTAATTTTTTTTGTTTTGTTTAAAACTAGTTTTTATTTGTTTACCTAGTTGACACGCATCACCTACTTTGTTCTTAACAAACTTCATATTGGCAATCCCTCGTACTAACTCTCTAGATGAGATCTTAGCTATTAGTTTCATACTTGCATGGCCTAATCTCCTATGTCAAAGCCAAGCATCATCATTTAAAGTGGAGAAGCATATTTAATTACTCAATTCATCAAGGTTGATGGTGTAGACATTATTTTGTTTTAAAGCAATCATTGACATGTTATTGTTTGTTTTTTCAATAATGCATACATTAGATTCAAATCTAATGATGTTTATTGCATAATTGACTAATACTTAAGAGATTATGTTTTAATCTATCAACTAGCAAGACATCATCAATTGAAAATTTTAATTTGTTACCTATAGTTCTCTTGCCAATAATTTTGCTTTTGTTGTTGTCTCTGAAGGTGACGTACCCTTCTTCTTTGCTAGTGAGCATAGAGAAATGAGATGGATCTCCAATCATGTGTCTTGAGCATCCACTATCAAGATACCATCTTTTGCTCCTAGCTTGTGGGTTTGTCTACAAAAGAGGATGGTTTTTAGGTACCCATTTGATTTTGGGTGCCTCAAAAATTGATCTACCAATTTTGTTATTCATCATTGAACTATTTATAGTTCCTTTAGGAACTCATATCAACTTATGTGGACTAATTTTTCTAAATGGACATTTGTAAGCAACATGTCCGGATTTACAATAAAAGTTGTATTTCAAACGAGGTGAAATATATATTGTGAGTCCTTTAATGAAAGTGGTAGGATTTTGGTGTGATCCTCTCACAAAACTAATTCCACTTCTATTTGCGACGTGACCCTTGTTTGCAAGGATCATGTCCAATCCCTTACTACCGACCTTAAACTTGTTTAAGGTCTCTTAAAGTAGCAAATTTTTATTTTTTATTGCTTCTAAGTGTTCACACTTAGAGCATGGAGGAGTTTGAAGACTATCAAGCTTATTTTGTAGTAAGACATGCTCTTTCTTTAATAGATTAAACTTCTTACTAATAGTTCTACACTCATCAATTAATTCATGAAAAGCAATAGAAAGTTCATCGAAAGATAAATCTTCATTAATTAAATCACATACTTCTTCTCCTAAAGCCATTAACGCGAAGTTTGCCTCCTCTTTATTGCTAGCTTCTTCACTTTCGGAATCACTTAAATCATCCCAAGTCGCTTTGAAAGCTTTCTTCTTCTTCGGTTGCTTCTTCTTGGCTTAGGGGCATTTATTTTTGAAGTACCCTGGATTTTTACATTCGTAGCATATTACTTGGTCCTTTTTATATTCAAGTTTATTTTTAGTCTTATTTTTAAATTTGTTCTTTCTTATAAATTTTTAAAATTTTTGAGTTAAAAGTGTAATTTCATCATCACTATTCTCATCACTTGATGTTCCTTTCAAGTGGTCTTCTTATGATGTAAGCAACATATCCTTCCTGTTCTTTGGAAGGGGGTTCTCGAGCTCTTCATGAGCATAGCACGTAATTTCGTAGATCATTAGAGACCTAATAAGTTCTTCAAGAGGAAATATTTTAAGGTCCTTGGCCTCTTGAATGGCCATGATTTTTGGATCCCAACTCTTTGGAAGGGATCTTAAAAGTTTATTTACTAGTTCAAAGTTAGAAAAACTTTTACTAAGAGCTTTGAGTCCATTGATGACATCTGTAAAATGGGTGTACATATTTCCGATGGACTCACTTGGTTTCATTCGGAAAAGTTCATAAGAGTGTACAAGAATGTTGATTTTGGATTCTTTCACTCGGCTAGTGCCTTCATGAGTGACCTTAAGAGTTCTCGAAATATTAAAAGTCGAATCATAAATTGAAACGCGATTAATTTCATTCTTGTCCAATGCACAAAGTAAGGCATTCATAGCTTTTGCGTTTAAAGCAAAAACCTTCTTCTCTGATTCATCCCATTCGCTCATCGGAAGAGAAGATTTTTTAAATCAATTTTTGACAATAGTCCAAAGCTCGAAATCTATGGAAATGAGGAAGATCCTCATTCGAGTTTTTCAATATGTGTAATCTGACCCATTAAACATAGGCGGACGTATAATGGAATGACCCTCATGGATGCCGGAGTAAGCCATCTCTCTTGGGTATTAAACCAAATATGAGAGTGAACCTAGCTCTGATGCCAATTGTTAGGATCGGTGTGGCACTAAGAGGTGGGGGGGGGTGAATTAGTGCAGCGGATTAAAACTTGTAAGTTTGAAAATGATTTCATAAATGCGTAGAGATTTCGATTCGATAAAGAATGACTTGGTAAAAGTAACTCGAGTAAAATAAGGAGATGAAAACCAAAAGCTTGCTGCTATGTAAATAACAGTTTCAGAAAGGTAAACACTCAAACATTCAAGGAACACACCCTCTTACAACCTTTTACAAGTGGTTCACACTCTTATAGATTTTCAAAGAGAAAGAGGGAGGTGAACACTTAAGCTATTGAAAACAAGATTTGCTAAAGACTTTGCAAAGGCTTTATCTCAATCTCTAACTTCTCAAAGGATATATTCTCTGTTGAGAATTGAGGGGTATTTATAGGCCCTAAGAGGATTCAAATTTGGGCTTCGAATTTGAATTGCTTTTGGGTTTCCCGGTGCTAGCGGTGCCACCGCTTGTTAATGGCGGTGCCACTACCTACTAGTGTCTGACACTGACAGTGTACCGGTGATGCCATCGCCGGAAGTCTTGGGTTCTGGGCGGTGCCACCGCCTAGTCCAATGGTACCATTGTAGTCTTGGGTTATGGGCGGTGCCACCGCCTAGTCCGATGGTACCACTGCCTGACCTTTCGGGTTTTGGGTGGTGCCACGACCTGACCTTACGGGTCACTGGTTGGGCTCCTAATTTGGCCCAAACCAGTCTATATTAGGGCCCAGTTGGCCCCTAACCAGGTTATAGGATTAAGCCTTAAACCTAACCCTAATTACATACAAACTATGAAATTAAGACATAGTCCTAAGCAAATTTTTAACCGGCAACGTCGAGTTTCCTTCCTGCGAGTTTTTCGGTGAATTTCCGACAGACTTCTGATACACCCTTAGATTTCTTCCGATGGACTCCTAGTAGGCTCCCAGTCTTGTGGCGTGTTCAGCGAGTCTTTGGCATGTAGCCGAACCTTCTCAGTGATCTCCACGAACCCCCGACGATCTCTCCGACGGACTTCCGAAAACTTCGGTAAGTCCCCGATTTCTTCTAGGTTGGTTCCGACAGCACTTCCGATGAATCTTCGGACTCTCGGTGGACTCTTGACCACCCATCAAACTTGACTCCGGTAGACTTGCTTTATGTCTTCAAGCTATCGTAGTTAATCCTGCACACTTAACTCAATAATATAGATTAGATCAATTAACCCATCAATTGATTTCATCATCAAAATCCGAGATTCAACACAGCCTTCTAGGGTTTGTCCATAGATTGGAATAACATTTCATTAATTGATTGATTGATTTAAAAGAAAGGGTTACATTACTATTTATAGAGTTCCACTAGGACTTGGACTCTTAATAATAATTAAATATTAAATAAATCTCTACGTGACTTTAACTGAACTAAATAGAATCAATAAACAACTAAACTAAACAGACTCAATAAACATTATTCAAAAGCTCAGAAAAAGGGTCCTAACAAAGCACCTCTAGACTATTGTAATTGATCTATATGGACTTGTTCGGACCAATTACTACATCAAGCCTAGGAGGTAACAAATACACCTTTTTTATCGTGAATGATTATAGTATATATACATGGACTTACTTTTTGGCACACAAAAGTGATTGCTTTAGGTATTTCTCTAAGTTTTGTAAACTTGTTCAAAACGAAAAGACTTTTATAATTTCATCAATTCAAAGTGATCACGGTGGTAAATTACAAAACTATGATATCCATGACTTTTGTGAATCTAATGGATACAACCATAATTTCTCTACTTTGAGGAATCTTCAACAAAATGGGGTAGTAGAAAGAAAAAACAAAAACTTACAAGAAATAACAAGAACCATGTTAAACGAATATAGCCTACCCAAATATTTCTGGGCCGAAGCCGTAAATACGACATGCTATGTTATAAATAGGGTTCTAGTAAGACTATTACTTTTCAAAACTCCTTATGAGTTGTGGAACATCAAAAAACCCAATGTTTCATACTTTAAATTTTTCGGGTGTAAATGTTTTATTTTGAATGAAAAAGATACCTTAGAAAAGTTTGATGCAAAATCTAATGAAGGAATTTTTCTTAGTTATTCTTCTATTTCTAAGGCTTTTTGTATCTTTAACTAAAGAACTTTGGTTATAGAAGAATCTATTCATGTAGTTTTTAATGAAGTTTTCGAAGTTAAGAAAAATGACTTTGATGATGATATTAATTTTGATGCTTTAAATTTAAATGAATCCCTTTCTCCATCTAGCAACTTGGATGCATTTCTTTCGAAACATCCTTACCTAAGGAATGGAAGTATCTAGATGCTCATCCCAAGGAGCTAATCATAGGAGACACATTTAAAGGGGTTCAAACTCACTCTTCTCTTAAGAGTTTTTGTGCCAATGCCACTTTTCTCTCCCAAATTGAACCTAAATGCATTGACGAGGCCTTGAAAGATGATTCATAGGTTATCGCAATGCAAGGAGAGTTAAATCAACTTAAGATAAATGAGGTGTGGAACCTTGTTCCAAGGCCAAATGACCATTTAGTTATTGGTACTAAATGAGTCTTTAGAAAAAAGTAAGATAAATTTGGTATCATCATTAGAAAAAAGGCTAGATTAGTAGCCAATGGTTTCAACTAAGAAGAATGTATCGATTATGAAGAAATCTTCACTCCCGTGGCACGATTAGATGCCATAAGGATGCTCCTTACCTGTGCTAGTAGTAATAATTTTAAGTTATTTCAAATGGATGTTAAAAGTACTTTTCTTACTGGCTTTATTTCTAAAGAAGTTTATATTGAACAACCTCTTAGATTTGAGAATGATAATCTCCCTAATCATGTGTTTAAATTGACTAAAACTATATATGGATTAAAATAAGCCCCAAGGGCTTAGTATAAGAGACTTAGCTCCTTTCTTATTCAAAGTAATATCTCTAAAGGCAAGGTCGATACTACATTGTTTATTAAAAATTTTAAAAATAATTTTCTTATTATTCAAATTTACGTCGATGATATTATTTTTGGTTCTATAAATGAATTTCTATGTGAATCATTTGCTAAATGTATGAGCCTAGAATTTGAAATGAGTCTAATGGGGGAACTAACATTCTTTTTAGACTTGCAAATCAAACAACTTAATGATGATATTTTTATTAGCCAAATAAAATATGCATTAGACTTGCTAAAATGATTTAATATGAATAGTTCAAAAGCTTTCAACACTCCTATAAGTATCTCCACTAAATTAGACATTGACAAAAGTGGAGAAAGCTTTGATAAAAAAGTTTATAGGAGTATGATAGGTAATTTCTTATACCTCACCACAACTAGATCGGACATCATATTTAGTGTAGGACTTTATGCTAGGTTTCAATCTAATCCTAAGATATCTCATCTTAAAGTAGTTAAAAGAATTCTTAGATATCTTAAAGGAACCACTAATCTAGGATTATGGTATCCAAAATATGAGAACTTTGAACTAATTGCTTATGCTAGTGCAGATTTTACTAGATGTAGAATAGATAGAAAAAGCACATTTAGAACTTGTCAATTCTTAGGTCATGCACTTGTTTCTTGGTCTTTCAAGAAGCAAAACTCGGTTGCACTATCTACAACTGAAACTGAATGCATATCTGCGAGTGCATATTGTGCATAAGTTATATGGATGAAAAATACATTAGAAGATTATAAGATACACCTTAAGAACATTCCCATTAAATGTGATAACACAAGTGCAATATGTTTAATAAAAAATCCTATTCAACACTCTATTACTAAATATATTGACATTAACCATCACTTTATATGAGATCATGTCAATAATCATGATGTAATCCTATAGTTTATTGATACAAAACATCAATTAGCTGACATCTTTATAAAACCTTTAAGTGAAGAACAATTTGATTTTATTAGAAGGGAGTTACGAATATTAAATTATCTAAATGTATTAATTTGTTGTATTTCTTTTCTGGACTATCCTTCTCTTAATGTATTTCATGAATGGGGCTTTCATGACTCTATTTCGTTTTTATCTTCCTTGGTATCAAGTTTACTCCATACCCTTTCTCCATCACTTAATGATTTTTGATACACTTAATCACTTCATGGATTTCATTGATAAATACATCTCTCATGGGTTTATCTCTTGTGAATTTTTAATGAGAAATGGATTTGACTTGTGAATTTCTTTTTCATATGATGCTCCTCCTTATTCTTCTCATGAAAGATGAATTTTATAAATTCCAATGGATATCTTGATCCTTGAAAGATAAATTTTAGTATGTAATAATCACTTGCAAGAATGGGGATATGATTTCATATGATCCTTTTCATGAATCCCTTCCCTTTGATTAAAGCATGTTTTAACGAAAACTTATTTAGTATTTTTTACTTTACAAATTTGGTTCTTAATGGATTTCTTCCTTACTTTCCTTCTTCATGCAAAGTTTTGATGACAAAGGGGGAGAAGTTGATGGAATCTCTCTCTTTAATGTTAATAATTTTTTATGTTGAGAACTTTTGAATGTTACCAAACAATGAAGCAATATCGATTAGATAAACTAGTATAAAACTTGCTTGAATTTTTACCACACTTGCATTGTTGAATTGTTCTCCTTTTTGTTGATGACAAAGGGGGAGAAATGATACCAAAATATGGTAAATTGATGACATATTAGCATTGTAAATATATGTAATATATCTTTTTGTAAATGGTTATATGCTAACCATTTGAAACATATCAAAATGAAAATTGTAACACATCACAAATGCTTGAAATGTTTCATGAATACTTGATAAATGTCTTTAATTATGATAAGATATCGTGAGCTTAACTTGCTATTTTACAATCGATAACTTGCCATCTTATCATGGAATGATGACTTGCTATCTTACTAAATTTCATATTTGAAATTCGTATCCATGATGATTATCATTGGATTTGAAAATTGATGTCATGCCTTGACATCATTTTGACAAATACATGGTATCATATTTAGAATTGGTAAATCATGATAAGTATCATGATGTGCATATTTGATAAGTTTAACATAACCTATCAATTTGATACATGAATTCAAGAATGTCTTTTCTTAAGTATGTTATATAGATAGGGGGAGTTAAGGTTAACTCCATCATCAATTGATTGTCATCATAAAAAAAGGAGAGATTGTTGAATCTCAGATTTCAATAATGAAATCAATTGTAAATTGTTTGATCTAATCTATATGTTGAGAAAAGTGTGCAGGATTAACTATGACAGCAGTAAGACATAAAGCATGTGTTGTGTCCGAGTCAAGATCAAGATATCGTTGGGAGTTCAAGAGTTCGCTAGAAGTCTAAACGTTCGTCAGAAGTTCTGCCGGAAACAACCGAGAAGACCAAGAGCTTGCCCAAGAAGCTCATCGGAACTCGCCAAGAAGATTATCGTAAAGTCTAGGAGCTTGCCGGGAGTCCGTCGGAACATTGCTGAGAGTTGGTCGGAAGTTCGTTGGAAGCTTACCTGAAGAGCAATTGGCGTACTAGAATAAGAATGCTTTGATATTGTCTTAGTTATTATAGTTAGATAAAAAATTAAGTTAGGATTGTGAGGTAGTCCTAGTAACTTAGTTTGGGGCCAACTGGGCCCTTAATAGGGCTGGTTTGGGCCGAATTGAACAACACATTCAGCACCTGAAATCATGGTCGGTGGTGGCACCACCTAGAAGACCCAGTCTCCCAAGTGGTCTAGGCAGTGGTACCGTCGGTAGTTAATGCTGCTAGTGGTGGTATCACCCTTGTTAAGCGATGGTACTGCTAGAACTCAGTCTCCAAGCTCTGTTAGGCGATAGTACTACCAAGATTTAGTGGTTGTACTGCCCAGTGTTAGATTAGATGTGATAGTACTGCCTAGTAATGGCGGTGGTACCGCTAGTATCTCGAAAATCAGAGATGAGATACTTTTTGGCTCCATTTTTGAAGCCATTGGGGCCTATAAACACCCCACCCTTTTCTACATGAAAGGGTAACAAAGTGTTATTTTATGTGTGAAAAATTCTAAGTATTTGGGGTGTGAAAAGTGTTGTAAAAGTGAGAAGGGTTCTCCTCCTCCCTCTCTTAGCCTTGTAACTATCCAAGAAAGAGTAGTGAGACTTGTAAGGGTTGTCTCCTAAACCCGTCAAAAGGAGAAAGAGCTATAAAAGGTGGTTGGTCTTCGCCTATTGAAGGAAGGCCTTTAGTGGACGCTGATGACCTTAACGGAGGAAGAATCCAAAGTGGATGTAAGTCTTATTGACCGAATAACTCTTAATCCTGGTTTACTTTTCCTTTTGTGTAATTTACTTTCCTGCAAACCTCCTTAAGCTTCTCCTTACATTCTTAAGAAAGTTTTAAGTTTAACATCTTTCCGAAATGATTTGAATTGAGATAAACTTTATACGAAATCAAAGAATTTATCGCTACACTAATTCACCCCCCCCCTCTTAGTGCTACTCTTGATCCAAACAGTGGTTGGGCTTGAATATCTCCATCATCAATGGTGTTGGGCAGTTGGATCTACTAGTCATAGGTGCCCAACAAGCCAATCACGTGAGTGATGACACGTGTGATTGATATGGAATCTTTTTGCTTATTATATTTTAGCATTTATCACTTTATATTGACTATTGTATATATGCATGTATATATTATGATGTCCTTGGATCTCTACAATGGGAATCGGATCGTGATGAGACCACGATAATGAGACCGATTCACCTTTAAACACAGATCCTAAATAATCTCGATTATAGGTTACTAGAGAGGAACATTGAGATAACCGGACAAACTGGTATACTATATACCCGTCCATATGATAGATGCAGTTAGTCTCATAGCTACTCGTGTGGGGACACTAGGGATACAATATAAGTGCTCATTGAAGAATGAGTTTACTAATTGATCCGCTTATGGAATGCTAGATGGTTGATGATGCCTTATTGTCAAACAGCGATTCTATAGTCCTAGTGGTGTATCTGGTCCTTAAACTTGAGACACTAAGGATGTCCTGTATGAGTGCTCCACTCTTTGATACCAGACTTATAGGTTTGGATGTCCCAGATTTAGTACAGTTGGTCATTGGGAGTGACAGTCGACCTTACGAGGGCTATTGAGTATCGATAGAGAATTATCCACTCTCGGTGTCATGAGAGGAATATCCCATGTGTTCTTGCTCAAACAAATCCCTAGCTAGGGTCATTTGGATTGAGAGAGAAAGAGTTCTCCAAGAGAATCCGATTAGAGTAAGACTCGAGCAGAAACCATATGGGTCTGACAACACCATGCCCGATATACGCTCTCTAGGATATTAGATGGATAAGGAACTATAGGTAAACGGTAACTGAGGTCAAGGACAGATAGGTCCGATGGATTGGATTCCCCATGTATCGTCTAGGGACTTTGGCATAGTAGCCTAGTACGTTCATAGTTGATGAGTCAAGTGAATTATTATTGAGATAATAATTCACTGAGCTAGAAAGAGTTCTGACAGGTATGACTCACGGCCAGCTCAATATTGGGCATAGAGGGTCACACACATATGGTAGGCATTGCGATGAGTAGAGGTTCAGATATGAGATATCCACCGGAGCCCCTATCTTATTGGATATCCAATAAGCTCCTGAATTATTGGATCCCATGAATGAGATCTAATAAGAGCCCATGAGAGATTATTAGATAGAGATCCACTAATCTAAAAGCTTGGGTAATTGGATGCAGATCCAATACCCAATAGGGGAGGATCTATTAGGGTTTGACAGGGGACCTCTATAAATAAGAGGGATTTTGTTGGTGGGTTCGCCCATTGTATTAGCACTTCAGTAATGGGTCATCGTCATCGAGTCATGATTCGTCGATCAATAATGGCATTCGATTGGGTCTAGAGTTCTCCTTGGGTAGTTATATTTGGTAGATGGCTTTGGGTTATCTCGTTTTGTCTCAACTTGAGCTTTAAATACGACATATAGAAGACTGGATGTATTCAGGAGCTGGCGAGTAAGTCCAATATGTATGCTACTACTCCAATGTGCTCCAAAATTTGATAGGGTCTATAGAACTGAGGTGAAAGCTTCATAGATGCTCTAGTCTGGATTGATGTTTACATGTATGGCTGAAGTCATACGAAGACACAACCTCTTACTGAAAATTCTCTTTCACCTCTGTGTTGATCATATTATTGTTTCATTCTTGCTTAAGCTGTAGTGAGATTATCTTTTAGCAACTTTAGCATTTTGTCTCTATCCTATAGTTCTCCTTCTACTTGTTCTACTTTAGAGGTGCCCAACATATATTTTGGGATCACAAGGGGAGGTCGGCTATACATAGCCTCAAAGGGAGTACATTTTGTGGATGAATGATAAGTTATATTATACCACCACTAGGCCTAGGGAAGCCACTTTGTCCACTCTTTTGGCTAGTCATTAGTGAAGCATCTGAGGTATGTCTCCAAGCACCTGTTCACCACTTTAGTCTAGCCGTCGATTTGTGGGTGATACGTCATACTCATTTTCAATTTAGTGCCTTGTATATGGAATAACTCTGTCCAAAATCTGCTCATGAAGACCATATCATGATTAGTTACAATACATCTCGGTATCCCATGCAATTTTATAATATTCTCCATAAAGATTCGAGCAATATTAGAAGTAGTGTCGGGATTACGAATAGCGCAAAAGTGAGCATACTTTGTAAGGTGATCCACCACGACAAAAATTATTCCTTTTCCTTGTGATGAGGGAAGACCTTTGATGAAGTCCATTCATATATCAGTCCATATTGAGTTCGGGATGGGTAAAGGTTGCAGCTTTCTGGGATTTGCCATTGTCTCGCCTTTATGTCGCTGACATACATCACATTGTGCTACAAATTTATCAATAATATTTTTCATCCCTACCCAATAAAAAATTTGCTTAATTCTCTTATAGGTTCTAAGGAACCCAGAGTGCCTGGTTGCAGGTGTGGAATGCATCTTTTGAAGGATTGTCTTTATGCAAGTAGAATTAGGCACAAGCACAATGCATCCTTTATAGTGCAATTCTTTTGAGTCCCAATTGTAATGAGCCAAGGAGCTTGTGTTTCCTTCAGTGTTTTTATAACCTTACTAGTCTCCGGAACTTCTTGCCATTCCATGTCACGCCCCTCAAAAAAATATCCATGATATTAAAATTTTTATCACAAACTAATCCAGGATCCAAACTAACATTTGAGGACACTAAAAACCATTCTATCAAATTCACATCTATAAAACCTGTGCAGTTTATAATCATATATCACATCACTAGATAATTCATATTTATGGCAACCCATGCCAACTTAACAAACATGAACAATATTTATAAATCCACAAGCTATGTAATTTATACAATCATAACTCCAACCATTTACCACAAGTTCATATCATCGTAAACTAGATTTCACATTCCAAAATTCCAAATAAGAGAGATCTTCCAACACTTTTACATAGTATATCCATTTCGATTCATCAACAACATTTCATTATATACAAAATATACTTATACAATAATAACATAATAACCAACAAGACTTGCCCATAATTCTGAATAGCTCTCCACTGCCTCAACCCAATTCAAAACATCTCAAAGAGTGACAACTTGACCTGAAAGATTTATATAACAATGGAGTGAGCTAAAAATAGCTCAGCAAGTGACAAAGCATATTCAGAACAAAAGAAATAGATTCAAACAAGATATCATAATGCAAGGCAGAATACAAGAATTCTTGAGGATACCACCTCATTAGATACAATATCATAAGTGTCATGTCATTCGAAACATATTTGGTTCATAACAGATGGAGCATAGAGTAATTGGAGCATATCAATAGAGTATGAGATGTTCAAGAGCATATCAATAGCAAATAGGATATTTCCGAACATATCAGTTCTTAGCAAATGGAGCACAAAGTAATTGGAGCATATCAATAGCGTACGAGATATTTCGGAGCATATCAATGGTATGCGAAGCATTTTGATATATATCAATGGCATAGAAACATTTTGGAGCATATCAATACAAAATATGAAACAGAAGCTCAGACGTCGTACCCTAGCATAGTGCATGTGATGTTTAACTCAGTGGTGGCTCCACGCCATGATGAGTTCTCGACTCCATCCACGGGTAGCCCTTTCCTACTCGAGCCCTCTCATCCTACCCAAGTGCTAGGTCGGCTCTGAATTTTATATCAAACAGATAGAAGGCGAAGTAGGATTCCATATATAATATGGTCTATCCATTTCTGAATGACCACCAAACATAATCTAGAGCATCGCGGGCTCTAAGCACATACTCTTTACCATTTCTAGCAAAGGTCTAAATAATCTCACAAACACCAGAGTACAAAAGGGTATTTTGAACAATAAATTGTGACATATCGGAAGCACATGCGGAACAATGAAATTTACATGTGCCTTTATGAAACATTATGATACAAACATGAAGTTTACATAACAGATTTAGGTATCCAAATACATGTAGGACAAGAGCATACAAGAATTCAAAGCAGTAATATAAAGCTCAATTGAATAAAAAAGCTAAAGGATATTAATTTTCAAAGGAATGAAACCACAATATAAGAAATCGACGAAAGCTCGATTTCTAGCAAAATACAAGAGGCACATTGAACAAATGATATCAAACTATCAATCGTGCTCCAATTTTACTCATAAAATATATCATTGGAAAGATATTTCAATCTAGTTTCTGATGAAATAAATTTTGTACGAATTAAGGTTTCCAACAAGGAGTTACCATAGATTTAGTAACCCAAGATCAAAGAACAAATCTTAATTTTTACAGAATTCACAGGGTCGGTTTCAACAGAAAACTGGGCAGGCAAACTTACTCTGAATTCCTAAAATAAGCTATATAAAAAAAAGTTTCTGAGTCTATATTTTGATCAAATAAGTTTTGTCTAAATTAGAGATCAATACATGAAGTTATAACTATAAAAAGGTAGAAAGGTCAGAATCTCAGAAGTTACACAGATTCGAATCGTTACGTCTAAATAGGAGATATATCAAATGCAAGGCTAGAACAATTCAAAGTTCCTCATATTCAAAGCAAATGTAGAGATAAAATTACAGTAAGGAAAGATCAGGACACTTGCAATAGGAAAGAATTGAAAGCTTGCAATAGGAAGGATCGGAACACTTGCAATAGGAAGGATCGGAACATTTGCAAGAGAAAAGATTTAGGACACTTGAAAGAGAAAAGATCGGGACACTTGCAATAAAAAGGATCGAAACATTTGCAATAGAAAGGATTGAAACACTTGTATTAGAAAGGATCAAAACACTTGCAATAAGAAAAAATAGAACAATTACAGGAGAAACGATCGGGAAACTTGCCTTTCAAAGATTTTGATCTAAAGATCTAAAGAAGGTGTCAGCCCAAATCTTTCTACTTTTCCTTCGTGTCCTCTCCTTGTTTCATTTTCTACATGTCTTCTTTGTTTCCTCCACAATACAGCTCATGCAGAATATAGAGACATAGTCACCTGCTCTCTCTTACTCTCATTCCTTCGTTTTCTTTTTCGAACGCAGTTATCATAGCCATTGCCACTGCCACAACCACAGTCGTAGCCACGACCGCAGTTGTTGTCACAACCGCAGCCCTTTCCCCTACACTACTTCCTTCCTCTCTTCTCTCATTCCTACTTTTTCTTTCCCAAACATAGCTGCCGCAGACGCAGCCGCCACCACCGCAGTCGCAATCACGGCCACAGCCCCCTTTTTTTTGCCTTTCCTTTCTTTCTCTTCCCAAAAGTAGCTACTGCAGCCAACACCGCTGCCGCAGCTACCGTAGCGAACGTCGCAGCCGCAGCCACGACCGCAACCACCACACCCGCAGCCTCTTCTTCCTCCCCTGCTTATCTTCCTCTCCTTCTTCTCTTCCAACTGCAGCTGCCATCGCCGTAGCCGCAGCTCCTTCTTCCCCTTCTCTTCTTCCTCTCCTTCCCTTCTTCCTTCCTCTTCCTCTTTCCCTGCCACAGCTGTAGCTGCCACAGCCGTAGCCGCAGCCGCAACTGCTTCTTTTCCTTCTCCTCTTCCTTCTCCCTCCTTTCTTCTTCTTCCCTCTTTTTTTTCTATTCTTCTTTCTTTTTTTCTCTGTTCTTCCATGCAGCTGCCTTCTATGGTTCCTTAAGAACGAAGGCAGAGAGGCTCAAACGGTAGAATTTTTAATTTTATGTATTTTATAGTTTAGTCCTTGTATTATTATATTTACGATTAGGTCCTCAGGGTTTACAAATAGGTCCTCAGATTTTTTTTTTTTTAACAAATCCCCCAAATCTTATAAATAAGTTCTCAAATTCATAGACTCCTTTATCAAATTTTAAATAGATACTTACATTACAAGTAGAAACTTATACGAAAATTTAGAAATGAGGGATGTTACATTCCATCTTAATATCCTCAAGGAAGTTGCTAGTCGAAAATGAAACGGTCGAAAATTCAGCTTGCTCGGGTAGCCACGAAAGCGCATCTGTAATAATAATATCTTTCCCCTTTTTGTAAGTTATTTCATAATCATATCCAAGAAGCTTTGTTACCCATTTTTGTTATTCAAGGGAAGATATCTTCTGCACCAAGAAATATTTTAGGCTTTTATGGTCGATCTTGATTTGAAAGCGTCGCTCGATCAAGTATGGTTTCCATTTAGCCATCGCATACATAATCGCGAACATTTCCTTGTCGTAAATAGTCATCCTGAGATGAGAAGGAGATAATATCTTATACCAATAAGGTATAAGCGAGGGGGTGGCCATCTTGCTTTAGTATAGCACCAATTCTGACTCCGGAGGCATCGACTTCAATAACAAAAGTCTTGTTGAAGTCGGGTAGCGCTAGTATAACCGTTGTCATCATTGCGGCTTTAAGTTCGTCGAAGGCAATGGTGGCTTTGTCCGACTATTGGAACATATCTTTTTTCAACAAGGTAGTAAGGGGTGCACTGATCTTTCCATAGTTTTTCACGAACTTGCAGTAGTAGCCTATTAAACCGGAAAAATCACGTAGCGATTTTATGTTCCTCGGGGTCCGCTAGTTTTGCGTTGCTTCAATTTTGGAGGGGTCCACCGCCCACCTTCCTCTGATATGATATGCCCAAGATATTCTACCTTCTATTAAAGAAAGCTGCACTTTGATTTTTTGACAAAATAACATGTTCTCATAAAATCGTCAAAACAAGTCGTAAGCATTCAAAATGACTTTCAATAGAAGGGTTGTAAATAAGGATATCGTCGAAGAAACCTAGCACAAACTTATAAAGACAATTCTAGAAAATATAATTCATAAGGCTCTGGATGGTGAAGGGAGCATTGGTGAGACCAAAGGGCATTACCAAAAACTCGTAGTGGTCGTTGTGTGTTCGAAAGATAGTTTTCAATATGTCTTCTTCGCACACTCGTATTTGATGATACTCAGATCGAAGGTCCAGCTTTATGAAGACTTGTGTACCTTTAATTCATCCATCAATTCATCTGCTATTGGAATAGGGTATTTTTTCTTGATAGTTATGCCGTTGAGAGCTCGATAATCAATGCACATTCACCATGTTCCGTCCTTCTTTTGTACGAGAAGCACTAGTGAAGAGTAGGGGCAACTTGGCTGAATAACTCTTGTTTTGAGCATCTCTTTTACAATTCTTTCTATTTCATTCTTCTAGATATGTGGATACCGATATGACCGAGTATTTGCTGGAGGTTTGCCCAAAAGAATTGGTATACAATGATCATGTTGACGGGTAGGCGATAGGTTGCGCGGCTCATCAAATATATCTAAAAATTCAACAAGCAAAGGAATTAGGTTTAGATCTTCAAATTCAATTGGCTCTCCCTTAGTTTGCTGCTCAAGTTGTACCAAAAGGCTGCTGCATGCTTTGTGTAAAACCTTCTCCATTCGTTGTATGCAAATCGTTGTTACGTCACCCTCACATTTCCCATGTAGTATCACATATTTCCCCTTACTATAAATTTTCATAATTACTTTCACAAAGTTCTAGGAAATATCACCTAATGTCATCAGCTATTCGATGCTGATCACAGCCTCATAATCATCAAGAGGGAGGAGGAAGAAATCTATAATTATCTCTTGGTCCTACAGTAACAGTTTCACCCACGGGTACCTGTGGTCACACTTCAAAATTCATCCATCGGCGACCTTAACGTCAAACCTGCTGCAATTCTCGATAGGTAAGGCTATCTAGGCAGATACCTTGCTATTCATAAAATTATTAGTGCTCCCAGTGTCAATAAGAATGGTGATAGGTTGTTACTTCAGAATTCCTCCCACTTTTTATCATTTGCAAGTTCGTGTAACCGGCAAGGGCGTGCATCGTAATATCAACCGGTTGCTGTTATTCATCCATGACCTCTTCCTCATGCTCTTGGACCTCTTACTCCATGTCTTCAAGAGGTTCAATCACTAAGAGGCGACCCCTTTTGCGGTGATGATCGCGGTTCCACGGCTCGTCGCAATGCCAACAAAGACCCTTTACTGATTGGTCATCCTCCGAGCATCTTTTTTAAGCTATTCTTCTTGTATTCGGGCGAAAGAAATCAGAACTGTCATGGTACGGGGCTGCCGCGCCTTAACCTCCCCTTTTATCTTTGGCTTGAGTCCTTTGATGAATGTTCTTAACAATTGATGGTCAGTCTAATCGTAAGCAAGGTAGAAAAGATTCTCAAACTTGGTTTGGTACTCTTGAATCGTAGAGGTTTGTCGAATCTTTGCGAGTTGGCCATTGATATTTTTATACTCCGTAGGTCCGAAATGATTCAGCAGTGCATTCTAAAATTGATTCCACATATGAGCCCCATGATTGTATTCTTTCCAATTATATCATTGAATAGCATCTCCTTCAACGTGGATGATAACAATTTCCACCATAGCATTATCGAATTCTTTCAAGTAAAATTTGGCACAAGCACAATGCGTCCCTTATAGCACAATTCATTTGAGTCCCAACTATAATGAGCTATGGAGCTTGGTGCTTCCCCCAATTATTTTATAATCTTATTGGTCTCTGGATCTTCTACTAATCTCTCTTGATATCCTCAAGGAAGTCGCTGGTTAGAAGTGAAATAACCGAAAATTCAGCTTGCTCATGTAGTTGCAAAAGCGCATCTACAACAACATTCTCTTTCCCCTTTTGTAAGTTATTTCATAATCATATCCAAGAAGCTTTGTTACCCATTTTTGCTACTTGAGGGAAGATATCTTCTGCTTTAAGAAATATTTTAGGCTTTTATGGTCGGCCTTGATTTGAAAACGTTGCCCGATCAAGTACGGTATCTATTTGGCCATCGCATACACAATCGCGAGCATCTCCTTGTCATAAATAGTCATCTTGAGATGGGAAGGAGATAATGCCTTACTGGTATAAGTGAGAGGGTGCCATCTTATATTAGTATAGCACCAATTTCGACTCAGGAAGCATCGGCTTCAATAACAAAAGTCTTGCCGAAGTCGAGTAGCGCTAGTACGAGCGTTGTCATCATTATGGCTTTAAGTTCGTCGAAGGTGGTGGTAGCTTTGTTTGACCATTGGAAAGCATCTTTTTTCAGCAAGGAAGTAAAGGGTGCATTGATCTTTCCATAGGTTTTCATAAACTTGCGGTAGTAGCCTGTTAAACCGAGAAAGCTACGTAGTGATTTTATTATCCTCGGGGTCGGACAGTTCGATATTGCTTCAATTTTGGAAGGGTCCACCACTACAACTTCCTCTGATATGATATGCCCCAGATATTTCACCTTTTATTGAAGAAAGCTGCACTTCGATTTTTTGACAAAAAGAACATGTTCTCACAAGATCATCAAAACAAGTTGTTAGTACTGAAAATGACTTTTAAGAGAAGGGCAGTAAATAAGGATATCGTTGAAGAAAATTAGCACAAACTTATGAAGATAATTCCAAAAAATATCATTCATAAGGCTCTAGAAGGTGTAGGGAGCATTAGTGAGACAAAGGGCATTACCAAAAATTCGTAATGGCCGTTGTATGTTCGAAAGGTGATTTTCAGTATGTCTTCTTCGCACACTCGTATTTGATGATACTCAGATCGAATATCTAGCTTTGTGAAGACTCATGCTCCCTTTAATTCATCAATCAATTCATCTACTACTAGAATAGTTTATTTGTCCTTGACATTTATGTTGCTGAGATCTCAGTAATTAACACATATTCGCCATGTTCCATCCTTCTTTCGTACGAGTACCAGTGAAGAGCAAGGGCTGCAACTTGGCTGAATAACTCATATTTTAAGCATTTCTTTTATAATTTTTTCAATTTCATCTTTTTAGAGATGTGGATACCAGTATGGCCAAGTATTTACTGGAGGTTTGTCTGGAAGAATCCGTATACAATAATCATACCGACGGGTAGTAGGTAGGTTGCACGGTTCGTCAAATATATCTGAAAATTCAGCAAGCAAAGGAAGTAGGTTTGAATCTTCAAATTATATTGGCTCTCCCTTAGTTTACTACTCAAGTTGTACTAAAAAGCCACTACATACTTTGTGTAAAACCTTCTTCATTCATTGTTTGCAAATTATCGTTACATTGTCCCCACGTTTCCCGTTCAGTATCACCTGTTTACCCCTATTGTAAAATTTAATAATTAGTTTCACAAACTTTCAAGAAACATCACATAAGGTCTTTAGCCATTCGATGCTGAGCATGGCATCATAATCATCAAGAGGGAGGAAGAAATATGCAATTATCTATTGGTCCTATAGCAATAGTTTCACCTGCGGGCACCTATGATCACACTTCAAAATTCGTTCGTCGGTGACCTTAATGTCAAACCTACTCTAATTCTCGATAGGTAAGGACATCCAAATAGCAACCTTGCTATTCATAAAATTATTAGTGCTCTCGGTATCAATAAGAACGATGATAGGTTGTTGCTTTAGAAGTCCTCCCAGTTTCATCATTTGTGAGTTCGCATAATCGACAAGGGCATGCATTGTAATATCAACCGGATGCTGTTCTTCATCCGTGACCACTTCTCCCTACTCCTGGATCTCCTCCTCCATGTCTTCAAGATGTTTAATCAAAAGGAGATGGCCCCTTTTGCAGCGATAATTATGGTTCCACAGCTCGTCGCAATGCCAACAAAGACCCTTTACTGATCGGTCACGTAGTTCTTCTCTTGTCAATTTTTTTAGCAGTGAAGGACGGTTGGGAGCAAAAGGAGGTTTATATGCCATAGGCCTAAGAGAGGTTCTCATCCTCTGAGCATCTTGGTTGAGCCGTTCTTCTTATTCGGGTGAAAGAAATTGTAGCAATCATAGTACGGGGCTGCCGTGCCTTAACCTTGTTAGGAACGAGTTGGCACTAAGAGGGGGGGGAGGGGGTGAATTAGTACAACGGTAAAAATATCAATTTTGAAAAATATTTATTCATTGAAAATCGATCAGAAAGATGTTAACTTGAAAGCATATGAGAACATAGTGAGAGTAAGAAATCAGTTTAGAATGTAAAGTAGATTGCAGTAAAGGAAAATTACAAAACAGAAATGCAAACCAATTTATAGTGGTTCAGTCGTTGTGACCTACATCCACTTCACCGATTCCTCTTCTATCGAGGCCACCGGCATCCACTAATGATATTCCTTCAATGGGCGAAGATCAACAACCCTTACAATTCGATTCTCCTTTTAATAGGTTTAAGAGAGAACCTTTATGTAACATCCCCCATTTTTTTAAAAAAATTTAGTAAAAGGTTTGTTTGTAAAAATAAGGATTATTTAATAATTATTTTATATTCAATGATATTATATTAAAAGTTTATGGCTAGGGACCTAAGAGTAAATATTAGAAGTTTCATATAATTTATAAAAGATTCAGATTTAAGTTTAAAAAAAAAATATATATATATAGTGGACATGTCTCACTAGCTAACCTAAGGTTGGTGCCACTTATCTTTGCTCTAAAGATGACACCTAGCCCCTTTCATGCATGCATGACACCTTGCAACTTTTGCATTAGCCAAAACCCAAATAATTATATGAAAGGTTAAAGAAAACAAACCTGAAGAGTTGCAGCCAATGTGAGTTTGAGAAAAGAAGAAGAAGAAGAAGAAGAAGAAGAAGAGCTTGAGGTTTTTCATCAATTTTCTCACATTTGGGATTTAAATAGTTTTAAGGCAAGTGTTCTAACCCCATCCCACAGTAACCTTAATCTCTGTTTCCATTTTTATTCTGCAAAATTTGAATGATTTCAACTGAGAACCAGACCTTCTTTCGTTTTGATATAAAGCTATAAATCTATAATTTCTCGATAATCTGACCTCTATTCAATATTTCAGTCATAACATTTTGTAATAAATTCTGATTTAGAAAAGACTTATACCATTTGAAATTAGACAAAAAAATCTTTATTTTGATACAAAGATCGAATGATTTGGAGTTTAAATGCCTACTAAGACTTCTGTTTAAATTAACCCTATAGATTCTACAAAATAGCGATTGAAATTTCTGACCTATTGTTGCTTAACTACTTATAACTTTCTGCTGTGAACTCAGATTCATACAAATTATGATTTATTCGAAGCTAGACTCAAAATGCTTTCTGTATATACCTGATTTGAAATTTTTGGAGTACAATTGCTAACTGAAAAATCTGCTTTCATCGACCCTATGGATTCACTAAAATAGAGCTAATATTTTTATACCTTTCGCTACAAAATTATCTGTAACTCCCTGTTGTAAATTCCAATTCTTGTTAAACTTGATTTTGCCTAAAACTAGATTGACAAAGCTTTCTAATGACACCTATTTTGTATAAATTTGAGTATAATTGGTTATCCAAATAGTTCATATAATGTTCCTATCAAATTCTGCCAGAATCGAGCTTTGGTCGATTTCGGCTTTCCTTGTTTCTTCTCTTTGGAAATCGATTTCGGCATATGTACATTTTGTTGTTCCGCATGTGCTTCCAATATATGCTAATTTTATTATTGATACTTTCCCTTTGTACTCCGGTGTTTGTGGGATAAATGTGAACCTTTGCCAGAAATGGTAAAGGGAGTTATGCTTAGTGCCCGTGATGCTCTGCCGGCCTCCTATTACTTCACTCATACATGGGTGGATGGAGCTCCCAAACATGGGAGACTTATGTTTATTGGTCTTTCAGAAATGAATGGACCATATTATGTTATTATCCCACTTCATCTTCTATGTGTTTGATATGATATCCAAAGCTTTGGCTATGTTTCTATGCATGCGTTGGATAAGAATGAAATGAATACATCGACATATGATATTTGAGCTTCTATTTATGTTTTATTCTTTGATATATTCCTGAAATGTTATAAGTCTTTGTTATACCTTGAAAACTACCATATGTTATCTATATGCACCTTATGCCAATGATATGCTCCAATTACCTTTTATCGATTGTATGAATAAAACGTGCTTCGAACGATATGATATCGTAATTCTGCATTCAAACAAAACATGCTACTATTTCATCCTGTATCTCTATTTTGTATTTTGATACCTCATTTGTTTGAAAACTATCCTCTTTGCTATAGATATGTTAGTGATTTGTTGAGCTTTATATGCTCACCCCATTGCTATATAAATTTTTTAGGATAGCTTATCGCTCACTAAAATGTGTAAATTGGATTGAGGCAATGGAAGACTAAAAACATTTGGGTCAAATATTTTGTACTTGATAGGTTGATGTTGTATAAGTTCTTTTTGGGTGTAATAAAATATCAATGACCAATCTAGATTGATGTATCTTGTAAATATTTGAAAAGTACCTCTTACATCAGGATTTTTGAAATGTTAAGTCTAAACTGTATACTGATATAAACATGTAGTACATGTTGGTTTTGTCATTCCATTAATTATTGTGCTTATGGATTTATGATATAGTTATGGTTTAGTTAAGTTGCTTTTGGATTTTAAGAATCATCTAGTGACATGATGTATGATTATAGACTGCACAGGTTTTGTGAATTGTGGATTGTAGGGGTGAATGACCTGAATGTTTTTTTTAGTGACCTCAAAGGTGTGATTTGATCTTGGATTGTTTGTTGAATTGAATATTATAAATCTTGAATTAGGTTCACACCTCCTAAATGAGAATTAAATTCGGGGGGCGTGACATAGTGGTATCAGAGCATGATTTGAGGATCACTAAGATTATTATTATTATTATTATTATTATTATTATTATTTTGATATGCTAGATAGATAAAAAGAATTTGGTGGTTTAGTGAATTTTATTAAGATATTGATAAAAAAAAATTCTCTTTTGTTGTTTTTAGGAAGCGAGGATGACGAGGACATCTGGTTCTCCTATTGCATCTACTGTTGATCAATTAAGTGGAATTATGAGAACTTTGGAGACTATGACACAAGTGATGCAACAACAAGTCCAACAAGAAGGAAATAATAGAACGGCAGCATCAAACCTTACTGGGTTGAGAATTGAACAGTTTAAGAAGCTTAATCCTCCTAGTTTTAGTGGTGAGCCTAATCCAATGACAGTAGAACGATGGATGATGCAAATAGAAAAATTATTTGATGTCTTAAATTGCCCTGAAGAACAAAAGGTTTCTCTTGCAGCATTTATGTTGGAAGGAAATTCATGACATCAGGGACAAGAAAGATAAGAAGTTTATCAGCAAAAGTAAGAGAGGGAATGAATCTGAAACAAGTTATAAGAGGGTCAAGATGTCCAGATTTAAGAAAGAAAAACCACCATAGAGGACTCATTCATGTGCTAAATGTGTATTAAATCTTGAAACAAGTCAATGTTTTCGGACGACTAGAGCTTATTTTGCTTGCGGGAAATTAGATCATAAAGTAAGAGATTGCCCACTGAACAAGAAGAAAGAGCCACTGCCTCCTAAGTCAACAGCCCATGCTAGAGTATATGCTATTACTGAACAAGATTCCAGAGCCTTTAGATTAGTGGTTGAAGGTATTCTTCATATTTCTAAAAGAAATGCAAAAGTTTTGTTTGATCCTGGTTCCAACTTATCTTTTGTTTCACAACACTTTACTTGTTTCTTGGGCATTGAACCTAGACCCTTGGATTATATGTTATATGTAACTACTGCTGTTGGGGATTCTTTGACAACAAACTTGGTTTATCCATCTTGTTTGATTTCTATCGGAGAATGTGAACTTCTTGCTGATTTAATTCTCCTATAGATCCAGGGTTTTGATATTATACTTGGCATAGATTGGCTATCTTCCTATCATGCTAGTGTTGATTGCTATACAAAAATAATTACTTTCTGCACACCAAATCAGCCTATATTTTACTTTGAGGGTATTAGGCATGATTTGCCTCCTTGCTTGATATCAGCACTTCAAGCTTATCGTTTTATGCAGAAGGGTTGTTTTTGTTATATGGTGTGTGTAAATGAGCATTTAAATCAAGAAACTCACCTAAATGAAATTATAGTGGTTAAAGAGTTCCCTGATGTATTTCCATATGACTTGCCTGGTTTATCTCCAGATAAAGAGGGTGAATTTACTATTGATTTGGTCCCTAGGACAACCCCAATATCTAAGCCTCCTTATAGAATGGCACCACTTGAGCTAGAGGAATTGAAAAAGCAATTACAATAACTATTAGATAAGGGTTTCATTCGACCCAGTGTTTCACCATGGGGTGCTCCTGTGCTATTAGTTAAGAAGAAGGATAAAACGTTAAGGCTTTGTATTGATTATAGACAATTGAATCGGGTGACCATAAAAAACAAGTATCCCCTACCCAGAATTAATGGTTTGTTTGATCAATTACAGGGTGCACAAGTATTCTCCAAGATTGATTTAAGGTCAGGTTACTATTAGTTGAAAATCATGAAGGAGGATATTCCAAAAACAGCTTTTAGAACTCGATATGGTCACTATGAATTCTTAGTGATGCCTTTTGGTTTAACTAATGCCCCTGCAGCTTTTATGGAACTGGTGAATATGATATTTCAGCCATTCTTGGATGATTATGTGATTGTATTCATGGATGACATATTAGTATATTCAAGGAGTAATCAGGAGCATGAGAAACACTTGAGAAATGTATTATCCATACTAAGAGAAAAGAAGTTTTATGAAAAGTTCAGCAAATGTGATTTTTGGTTGAATGAAATTGCTTTCTTAGGACATGTGATTTTAGGGAAGGGTATATCTGTTGATCAAAAGAAAGTGGAAGCTGTTGTTAAGTGGGAAGTACCAACAAACTTGACAGAAGTTAGAAGCTTCCTAGGCATAGCAGGTTATTATAGGAGATTTATGGAGGGATTTTCTCGAATCGCTCAACCTCTCACCAAACTCACTCAAAAGAATGTGAAATTTGTATGGGGTGATGATTGTGAGCAAAGTTTTCAAGAGTTAAAAAGTAGATTGACTAGTGCCCCTATTCTCACTATTCCAAGTGGTGATGAAGGATTTATGGTTTACACTGATGCCTCAAGAAAGGGCCTTGGATGTGTTTTGATGCAAGAAGGGAAAGTGATTGCTTATGCTTCTATACAACTAAAGAGTTATGAACTGAATTATCCAACTTATAATTTGGAATTTGTAGCAATTGCTTTTGCTCTAAAGATTTGGAGGAATTACTTGTATGGACAAACAGTTGAAATCTTTACTGATCATAAGAGTTTAAAGTATATTTTTCCTCAAAAAGAGTTAAACATGAGACAACGGAGATGGATAGAACTTCTAAAGGATTATGATTGTACCATTCGTTATCACCCGGGTAAAGCTAATGTTGTAGCAGATGCCCTTAGTAGAAAATCTACAAGTTTTCTAGCGACTTTGGTTGTGAAGCAATTGAAGTTATTAGAAGAGAATTATGATTCGAATGTTATGAGAAAAGGGCAAGACTCAATGATATTAATGGCCTCCATCCAAGTGCAATCTGATCTCATTCAACAAATTAAAGGAGGACAACTACGAGATCGACGCTTGATCTGCTTAAGGAATGAAGTTAAAAATGGATTGAAAGTGAATTTTCGAGTTTCAGAGGATGGCCTATTGAGATTTAGGGATAGAATATGTGTTCTAAATGACTTAGATATCAAAAACCAAATCCTGAGGGATAGTCATAATTCAAAGTACACCATGCATCCTGGTAGCACTAAGATGTATAGAGATCTCCAAAGTCATTATTGGTGGGAATGTATAAAGAAGGAGATTGCAATATATGTTTCAAAGTGTTTGATATGTCAGCAAATTAAAGCAGAACACCAAAGACCTGGAGGTTTGTTGCAACCTTTAGATATTCCTGAATGGAAATGGAAATGTATTACCATGGACTTTATTTCAGGACTACCCCAAACTTCTAGAAAGCATGATGCTATTTGGGTTATCATTGATAGGTTAACGAAACCGGCACATTTTCTACCGATCAATATGACTTATTCTCTTGATAGGCTTGCAGATTTATATATAAATAAAATGGTAAGACTTCATGATGTTCCAAAGGAGATAATCTTTGATAGAGACTCCATATTTCTATCTAGATTTTGGAGAAGGTTATAGGAATCTATTGGCACTAAAGTCAAGTTTAGCACTACTTATCGCCCTCAAACCGATGGTCAATCAGAAAGAACCATTCAAACACTTGAGGATTTGCTTCGAGCCTATGTTATGGATTGGATAGGTGAATGGGATAAAGATATCTCTCTTATTGAGTTCACTTACAATAATAGTTATCATTCAAGTATTCAGATGGCTCCTTATGAAGCGTTATATGGGCGAAAGTGCAGGACGCCTATATGTTGGGAAGAAATTGGCGATAAAAAGTTACTAGCACCAGAAAAAGTTCAAGAGACTACTGGGAAAATTCAACTTATAAGAAAAAGGTTAAAGACTGCTCAGAGTCGTCAAAAGAGTTATGCTGATAACAGAAGACAAGATATTGAGTTTCAAATCGGGGATTTTGTATTCCTGAAGGTCTCCCCTTCTAAAGGCATCGTAAGATTTGGGATGAAAGGAAAGTTAAGCCCAAGATTTATTGGACCTTTTGAGATTCTTGAGAGGGTTGGTTATGTCACTTATAGGATTGCCTTGCCACCATCATTGTGTCATATCCATGATATATTTCATATTTCAATGATCAGAAAGTATATACCTGATCCCTCTCATATCATTAAGTATGAGCCAATGGTGATTGATAAAGACTTGTCTTATATGGAAGAGCCCACACAGATTGTTGATAAAAAAGAAAATATCTTAAGAAATCGGGTTATCCCTCTAATTAAAGTGATCTAGAGATATCATTTTGGAGAGGAACCAACTTGGGAGCTTGAGGAAGAAATGATGAAAGCTTATCCTCATCATTTCATCGAATGAGGTAGATAAATTTAGGGGACTAAATTTTTCTTTACGGAGGGGAGAGTGTAACATCCCCCATTTTTTTAAAAAAAATTTGTAAAAGGTTTGTTTGTAAAAATAAGTATTATTTAATAATTATTTTATATTCAATGATATTATATTAAAAGTTTATGGCTAGGGACCTAAGAGTAAATATTTGAAGTTTGATATAATTTATGAAAGATTCAGATTTAAGTTAAAAATAAAAAATATATATATATAGTGGACATGTGTCACTAGCTAACCTAAGGTTGGTGCCACTTATCTTAGCCCTAAAGATACCACCTAGCCCCTTTCATGCATGCATGACACCTTGCAACTTTTGCATTAGCCAAAACCCAAATAATTAGATGAAAGGTTAAAGAAAACAAACCTGAAGAGTTGCAGCCAACGTGAGTTTGAGAAAAGAAGAAGAAGAAGAGCATGAGGTTTGTCATCAATTTTCTCACATTTGGGATTCAAATAGTTTTAAGGCAAGTGTTCTAACCCCTTCCCACAGTAACCTTAATCTCTGTTTCCATTTTTATTCTGTAAAATTTGAAATATTTCAACTTAGAACCAGACCTTCTTTCGTTTTGATATAAAGCTATGAATTTATAATTTTTCGGTAATCTGACCTCTATGCAATATTTCGATCATAACATTTTATAATAAATTCTGATTTAGAAAAGACCTATTCCATTTGAAATTAGACAAAAAAATCTTTATTTTGATAATATGAACGAATGATTTGGAGTTTAAATGACTACTACGATTTCTATTTAAATTAACCCTACAGATTCTACAAAATAGGGACTAAAATTTCTGACCTCTTGTTGCTTAACTACTTATAACTTTCTGCTGTGAACTTAGATTCATTCAAATTATGATTTATTCGAAGCTAGACTCAAAATGCTTTCTGCGCATACCTGATTTGAAATTTTTGGAGTACAATTGCTGACTGAAAAATCTGCTTTTATCGACCCTATAGATTCACTAAAACAGAGCTAATATTTTCAGACCTTTCACTACGAAATTATCTGTAACTCCCTATTGTAAATTCCAATTCTTGTTAAACTTGATTTTGCCTAAAACTAGATTGACAAAGCTTTCTAATGACGCCTATTTTGTATAAATTTGAGCATAATTGGTTATCCAAATAATTCATACAATGTTCCTATCAAATTCTGTCAGAATCGAGATTTTGTCGATTTCGGCTTTCCTTGTTTCTTCTCTTTGGAAATCGATTTCGGCAAAAACTCTTACTTCATTTAAGCTTTACATTATTACCTTAAATTCTCGTATACTTTTGTCCTCTATTTATTTGTACATCTGCAGCCATCATCTAATGATCATGTTTGCATCGTAATGATTCGGTACATGCATCCCATTGTTTCGCATTTGCTTTCGATATGTGCCTCTTCCAGTTTCATTTCTTTGGACATTGAACCTATCTAACTTTCTTATTTCAATTGAGCTATATATGGTTTCTTGGAATCCTTGTATGCTTTTGCTTATGTTTCCTTTCAAATCTGAATACATTGTGAAAGATTATGTTTGTATCGTATTGACTCGAAAGGCATATGGACATTTCGTTGTTCCGCATGTGCTTCCAATATATGCTAATTTCATTATTCATACTGTCCCTGTGTACTCCGGTGTTTGTGGGATAAATGTGAACCTTTGCTAGAAATGGTAAAGGGAGTTATGCTTAGCGCCCGCGATGCTCTGCCGGCCTCCTATTACTTCACTCATACGTGGGTGATTGGAGCTCCCAAACGTGGGAGACTTATGTTTGTTGGTCATTCAGAAATGAATGGACCATATTATGTTATGATCCCACTTCACCTTCTATGTGTTTGATATGATATCAAAAGCTTTGGCTATGTTTCTATGCATGCTTTGGATAAGAATGAAATGAATACATCGTCATGTGACATTTGAGCTTCTATTCATGTTTTGTTCTTTGATATATTCTTGAAATGTTATAAATCTTTGTTATAACTTGAAAACTACCATATGTTATCTATATGTTCTAGATGCCAATGATATGCTCAAATTATCTTTCCTCGATTGTTTGAATAAAACGTGCTTCAAACGATATGATATTGTAATTCTGCATCCAATCAAAACATGCTACTGTTTCATCCTGTATCTCTGCTTTGTATTTTGATACCTCATTTGTTTGAAAAATGTCCTCTTTGCTATAGATATGTTAGTCATTTGCCGAGCTTTATATGCTCACCCCGTTGCTATATTAATTTTTTAGAATAGCTTATCTCTCACTAAAATGTGTAAATTGGGTTGAGGTAGTGGAAGACTAAAAGATTTGGGGCAAATATTTTGTACTTGATAGGTTGATGTGTATAAGTTCTTTTTGGGTGTAATGAAATATCAATGACAAATCTAGATTGATGTATCTTGTAAATATTTGAAAAGTACCTCTTACGTCAGGATTTTGGAAATGTTAAGTCTAAACCGTGTACTGATATAAACATGTAGTACATGTTGATTTTGTGATTGCATTAATTACCGTGCTTATGGATTTATGATATAGTTATGATTTAATTAAGTTTCTTTTGGATTTTAAGAATCATCTAGTGACATGATGTATGATTATAGATTGCACAGGTTTTGTGAATTGTGGATTGTAGGGGTGAATGACTTGAATGATTTTTTTAGTGACCTCAAAGGTGTGATTAGATCCTGGATTGTTTGTTGAATTAAATATTATCAATCTTGAATTAGGTTCACACCTCCTAAATGAGAATTAAATTCGGGGGGCGTGACATAGTGGTATCATAGCATGATTTGAGGATCACTAAAATTATTATTATTATTATTATTATTATTATTATTATTATTTTGATTTGCTAGATACACAAAAAGAATTTGGTGATTTAGTGAATTTTATTCAGATATTGATTTAAAAAAAAAATTCTCTTTTGTTGTTTTTAGGAAGCGAGGATGACGAGGACATCTGGTTCTCCTATTGCATCTACTGTTGATCAATTAAGTGGAATTATGAGAACTCTGGAGACTATGATAGAAGTGATGCAACAACAAGTCCAACAAGGAGGAAATAATAGAACGGGAGCATCAAACCATACTGGGTTGGGAATTGAACAGTTTAAGAAGCTTGGTCCTCCTAGTTTTAGTGGTGAGCTTGATCCAATGACAGCAGAATGATGGATGATGCAAATAGAAAAAATATTTGATGTCTTTAATTGCCCTGAAGACCAAAAGGTTTCTCTTGCAGCCTTTATGTTGGAAGGAGAGGCCGAGCACTAGTGGAGAATGATTAAAAGGATTTCTGAAATCAAACATGAGCCAATCACATAGAAGGCATTCATAGAAAAGTTCAAAGATAAATATTTTCTAGATTGTATTAGAGAGCAGAAAGAATTGGAGTTCTTGGATCTCATCTTGGGAAATTTGATAGTTATAAAGTATGAATCTAAATTCATTGAGCTCTACAGATTTGCCACTCATATAACTGATATTGAAATTAGAAAAGCAAAGAAATTTGAAAGGGGTCTAAGGCCAGCTATAAGAAGTCGAATATCAGCATTAAAACTCTAAGCTTATGCCGATGTGGTCGAAAGAGCTTTGATAATTGAAATAGACTTGGAGGAAATTCAAGAAATCAGGGACAAGAAAGATAAGAAGTTTATCAGCAAAAGTAAGCGCGGGAATGAATATGAAACAAGTTATAAGAGGGTCAAGATGTCCAGATTTGAGAAAGAAAAACCACCACAGAGGACTCATTCATTTGCTAAATGTGGATTAAATCATGAAACAAGTCAATGTTTTCGGACGATTGGAGCTTATTTTGCTTGCGGGAAATTAGATCATAAAGTAATAGATTGCCCACTGAACAAGAAGAAAGAGCCACTGCCTCCTAAGTCAACAGCCCATGCTAGAGTATATGCTATTACTGAACAAGATTCCAGAGCCTCTAGATCAGTGGTTGAAGGTATTCATCATGTTTCTAAAAGAAATGCAAAAGTTTTGTTTGATCCTGGTTCCAACTTATCTTTTGTTTCACAACACTTTGCTTATTTCTTGGGCATTGAACCTAGACCCTTGGATTATATGTTATATGTAACTTCTGCTGTTGGGGATTCTTTGACAACAAACTTGGTTTATCCATCTTATTTGATTTCTATCGGTAAATGTGAACTTCTTGCTGATTTGATTCTCCTATAGACCCAGGGTTTTGATATTATACTTGGCATAGATTGGCTATCCTCCTATCATGCTAGTGTTGATTGCTATACAAAAATAATTATTTTCTGCATATCAGATCAGCCTATATTTTACTTTGAGGGTATTAGGCATGATTTACCTCTTTGCTTGATATCAGCACTTCAAGCTTATCGTTTTATGCAGAAGGTTTGTATTTGTTATATGGTGTGTGTAAAGGAGCATTTAAATTAAGAAACTCACCTAAATGAAATTAAAGTAGTTAAAGAGTTCCCTGATGTATTTCCAGATGACTTGCCTGGTTTATCTCCAGATAGAGAGGGTGAATTTACTATTGATTTGGTCCCTCGGACAACCCCAATATCTAAGCCTCCTTACAGAATGGCACCACTTGAGCTAGAGGAATTGAAAAAGCAACTACAAGAACTATTAGATAAGAGTTTCATTCGACCTAGTGTTTCACCATGGGGTGCTCCGGTGCTATTAGTTAAGAAGAAGAATGGAACGTTAAGGCTTTGTATTGATTATAGACAATTGAATCAGGTGACCATCAAAAACACTTATCCCCTAACTAGAATTGATGATTTGTTTGATCAATTGCAGGGTGCACAAGTATTCTCCAAGATTGATTTAAGGTCATGTTACTATCAGTTAAAGATCATGAAGGAGGATATTCCAAAAACAACTTTTAGAACTCGATATGGTCACTATGAATTCTTAGTGATGCCTTTTGGTTTAACTAATGCCCCTGCAGCTTTTATGGAACTGATGAATAGGATATTTCATAAATTCTTGGATGATTGTGTGATTGTATTCATTGATGACATATTAGTATATTCAAGGAGTAATCAGGAGCATGAGAAACACTTGAGAAATGTATTATCCATACTAAGAGAAAAGAAATTGTATGCAAAGTTCAGCAAATGTGAATTTTGGTTGAATGAAATTACTTTCTTAGGCCATGTGATATCAGGGAAGGGTATATCTGTTGATCAAAAGAAAGTGGAAGCTGTTGTTAAGTGGGAAGTACCAACAAACGTGACAGAAGTTAGAAGTTTCTTGGGCATGACAGGTTATTATAGGAGATTTGTGGAGGGATTTTCTCGAATCGCTCAACATCTCACCATTCCAAGTGGTGATGAGGGATTTATGGTTTACACTGATGCCTCAAGAAAGGACCTTGGATGTGTTTTGATGCAAGAAGGGAAAGTGATTGCTTATGCTTGAAGACAACTAAAGAGTTATGAACTGAATTTTCCAACTCATAATTTGGAATTGGCAGCAATTGTTTTTGCTCTAAAGATTTGGAGGCATTACTTGTATGGACAAACATTTGCAATCTTTATTGATCAGAAGAGTTTAAAGTATATTTTTACTCAAAAAGAGTTAAACATGAGACAACGGGGATGGATAGAACTTCTAAAGGATTATGATTGTACCATTCGTTATCACCTGGGTAAAGCTAATGTTGTAGCAGAAGCCCTTAGTAGAAAATCTACAAGCTTTATGACGACTTTGGTTGTGAAGCAATTGAAGTTATTAGAAGAGAATTATGATTCAAATATTATGAGAAAAGGGCAAGACTCAATGATATTAATGGCCTCCATCCAAGAGCAATCTGATCTCATTCAACAAATTAAAGGAGGACAACTACGAGATCGACGCTTGATCTACTTAAGGAATGAAGTAGAAAAGGGATTGAAAGTGAATTTTCGAGTTTCAAAGGATGGCCTATTGAGATTTAGGGATAGAATATGTGTTCCAAATGACTCAGATATTAAAAATCAAATCCTGAGGGATGGTCATAATTCAAAGTACACCATGCATCCTGGTAACACTAAGATGTATAGAGATCTCCAAAGTCATTATTGGTGGAAGGCATGAAGAAGGAGATTGCAATATTTGTTTCAAAGTGTTTGACTTGTCAGCAAATCAGCAACCTTTAGATATTCCTGAATGGAAATGGGAATGTATTACCATGGACTTTATTTCAGGACTACCCCAAACTTCTAGAAAGCATGATGCTATTTGGGTTATCATTGATAGGTTAACGAAACCTACACATTTTCTACCGATCAATATGACTTATTCTCTTGATAGGCTTGCAGATTTATATATAAATAAAATAGTAAGACTTCATGGTGTTCCAAAGGAGATAATCTCTGATAGAGACTCCATATTTCTATCTCGATTTTGGAGAAGGTTACAGGAATCTATTGGCACTAAAGTCAAGTTTATCACTACTTATCACCCTCAAACTGATGGTCAATCAGAAAGAACCATTCAAACACTTGAGGATTTGCTTCGAGCCTATGTTATGGATTGGAAAGGTAAATGGGATAAAGATATCTCTCTTATTGAGTTCACTTACAATAATAGTTATCATTCAAGTATTCAGATGGCTCCTTATGAAGCTTTATAAGGGCGAAAGTGCAGGACGCCTATATGTTGGGAAGAAATTGGCGACAGAAAGTTATTAGCACCAGAAAAAGTACAAGAGACTACTGAGAAAATTCAACTTATAAGAAAAAGGTTAAAGATGGCCCAGAGTCGTCAATAGAGTTATGCTGATAATAGAAGACGAAATATTGATTTTCAAATCGGGGATTTTGTATTCCTGAAGGTCTCCCCTTCTAAAGGCATCGTAAGATTTGGGAAGAAAGGAAAGTTAAGACCAAGATTTATTGGACCTTTTGAGATTCTTGAGAGGGTTGGTTATGTCGCTTATAAGATTGCCTTGCCACCATCATTATGCTATATCCATGATATATTTCATGTTTCAATGATCAGAAAGTATATACCTGATCCCACTCATATCATTAAGTATGAGCCAATGGTGATTGATAAAGACTTGTCTTATATGGAAGAGCCCACTCAGATTGTTGATAAAAAAGAAAAGATTTTGAGGAATCAGGTTATCCCTCTAGTTAAAGTGATCTGGAGATATCATTCTGGAGAGGAAATAATTTGCGAGCTTGAGGAAGAAATGATGAAAGCATATACTCATCTTTTCGTCGAATGAGGTATGATAAATTTAGAGGACTAAATTTTTCTTTATGGAGGGGAGAGTTTAACATCCCCCATTTAAAAAAAAAAATATAGTAAAAGGTTTGTTTGTAAAAATAAGGATTATTTAATAATTATTTTATATTCAATGATATTATATTAAAAGTTTATGGCTAGGGACCTAAGAGTAAATATTAGAAGTTTGATATAATTTATGAAAGATTCAGATTTAAGTTAAAAATAAAAATAAAAAATACATATAGTGGACATGTGTCACTAGCTAACCTAAGGTTGGTGCCACTTATCTTTGCTCTAAAGATAACACCTAGTCATTTCATGCATGCATGACACCTTGCAACTTTTGCATTAGCCAAAACCCAAATAATTAGATGAAATGTTAAAGAAAAGAAACCTGAAGAGTTGCAGCCAACGTGAGTTTGAGAAAAGAAGAAGAAGAAGAAGAAGAGCGTGAGGTTTTTCATCAATTTTCTCACATTTGGGATTCAAATAGTTTTAAGGCAAGTATTCTAACCCCTTCCAACAGTAACCTTAATCTCTGTTTCCATTTTTATTCTGTAAAATTTGAAAGATTTCAACTAAGAACCAGACCTTCTTTCGTTTTGATATAAAGCTATGAATTTGTAATTTTTCGGTAATCTGACCTCTATGCAATATTTCAGTCATAACATTTTATAATAAATTCTGATTTATAAACGACCTATTCCATTTGAAATTAGACAAAAAAATCTTTATTTTGATACTAAGATCGAATGATTTGGAGTTTAAATGCCTACTAAGACTTCTATTTAAATTAAACATACATATTCTACAAAATAGGGACTGAAATTTCTGACCTCTTGTTGCTTAACTACTTATAACTTTCTACTGTGAACTCAGATTTATACAAATTATGATTTATTCGAAGCTAGACTCAAAATTCTTTCTGTCTATACCTGATTTGAAATTTTTGGATTACAATTTCTAACTGAAAAATCTGCTTTCATCGACCCTATGGATTCACTAGAACAGAGCTAATATTTTCAGACCTTTCGCTACGAAATTATCTCTAACTCCTAGTTGGAAATTCCAATTCTTGTTAAACTTGATTTTGCCGAAAACTAGATTGATAAAGCTTTCTAATGACACCTATTTTGTATAAATTTGAGCATAATTGGTTGTCCAAATAGTTCATACAATGTTCTTATCAAATTCTGCCAGAATCGAGCTTTGGTCGATTTCGGCTTTCCTTGTTTCTTCTCTTTGGAAATCGATTTCGGCAAAAAATCTTACTTAATTTAAGCTTTACATTATTTATTTGCTTTTGATATGTGCCTCTTCCAGTTTCATTTCTTTGGACAATGAACTTATCTAACTTTCTTATTTCAATTGAGCTATATATGGTTTCTTGAAATCCTTGTATGCTCTTGCTTTTGTTTCCTTTCAAATCTGAACACATTGTGAAAGATTATGTTTGTATCTTATTGACTCGAAAGGCATATATACATTTTGTTGTTCCACATGTGCTTCCAATATATGCTAATTTCATTATTCATACTGTCCCTTTGTACTCTGGTGTTTGTGGAGTAAATGTAAAACTTTGCCAGAAATGGTAAAGGGAGTTATGCTTAGAGCCCTCGATGCTCTGCCGGCCCCCTATTACTTCACTCAGACGTGAGTGGATGGAGCTCCCAGACGTGGGAGACTTATGTTTGTTGGTCATTCAGAAATGAATGGACCATATTATGTTATGATCCCACTTCACCTTCTATGTGTTTGATATGATATCCAAAGCTTTGGCTATGTTTCTATGCATTCTTTGGATAAGAATGAAATGAATACATCGTCATGTGACATTTAAGCTTCTACTCATGTTTTGTTCTTTGATATATTCCCGAAATGTTACAAGTCTTTGTTATACCTTGAAAACT
Source organism: Musa acuminata AAA Group (assembly GCF_036884655.1). Lineage (NCBI taxonomy): Eukaryota > Viridiplantae > Streptophyta > Magnoliopsida > Zingiberales > Musaceae > Musa > Musa acuminata. The sequence goes on from NC_088346.1 coordinate 22,196,849, forward strand.
ACCATATATCATCTATATGCTTCTTATGCGAATGATATGCTCCAATTACCTTTCCTCGATTGTATGAATAAAACATACTTCGAACGATATGATATTGTAATTCTGCATTCAAACAAAACATGCTACTGTTTCATCCTGTATCTATGCATTGTATTTTGATACCTCATTTGTTTGAAAAATATCATCTTTTCTATAGATATGTTAGTCATTTGTTGCGCTTTATATGCTCACCCCATTGCTATATACATTTTTTAGGATAGCTTATCGCTCACTAAAATGTGTAAATTGGGTTGAGGCAGTGGAAGACTAAAAGATTTGGGGCAAATATTTTGTACTTAATAGGTTGATGTTGTATAAGTTCTTCTTGGGTGTAATGAAATATCAATGACAAATCGAGATTGATGTATCTTGTAAATATTTGAAAAGTACCTCTTACATCTGGATTTTGGAAATGGTAAGTCTAAACTGTGTACTGATATAAACATGTAGTACATGCTGGTTTTGTGATTGCATTAATTATCGTGCTTATGGATTTATGATATAGTTATGGTTTAGTTAAGTTTCTTTTGGATTTTAAGACTTATCTAGTGACATGATGTATGATTATAAACTGCATAAGTTTTGTGAATTATGGATTGTAGGGGTGAATGACTTGAATGTTTTTTTTAGTGACCTCAAAGGTGTGATTGGATCCTGGATTGTTTGTTGAATTAAATATTATCAATCTTGAATTTGGTTCACACCTCCTAAATGAGAATTAAATTCGGGGGGCGTGACATAGTGGTATCAGAGCATGATTTGAGGATCACTAAGATTATTATTATTATTATTATTATTATTATTATTATTATTATTATTATTATTTTGATATGCTAGATACACAAAAAGAATTTGGTGGTTTAGTGAATTTTATTCAGATATTGATCAAAAAAAAATTCTCTTTTGTTGTTTTTAGGAAGTGAGGATGACGAGGACATCTGGTTCTCCTATTGCATCTAGTGCTGATCAATTAAGTGGAATTATGAGAACTCTGGAGACTATGACACAAGTGATGCAACAACAAGTCCAACAAAGAGGAAATAATAGAACGGGAGCATCAAACCATACTGGGTTGGGAATTGAACAGTTTAAGAAGCTTAGTCCTCCTAGTTTTAGTGGTGAGCCTGATCCAATGATAGCAGAATGATGGATGATGCAGATAGAAAAAATATTTGATGTCTTAAATTGCCCTGAAGACCAAAAGGTTTCTCTTGCAGCCTCTATGTTGGAAGGAGAGACCGAGAATTGGTGGAGAATGATTAAAAGGATTTAGGAAATCAAACATGAGCCAATCACATGGAAGGCATTCATAGAAAAGTTCAACGATAAATATTTTCCAGATTGTATTAGAGAGCAAAGAGAATTGGAGTTCTTGGATCTCATCTAGGGAAATTTGACAGTTGTAAAGTATGAATCCAAATTCACTGAGCTCTCCAGATTTGCCACTCATATAACTGATGATGAAATTAAAAAAGCAAAGAAATTTGAAAGGGGTCTAAGGCCAGCTATAAGAAGTCAAATATCAGCATTAAAACTCCAAACTTATGCCGATGTGATCGAAAGGGCTTTGATAATTGAATGAGACTTGGAGGAAATTCAAGAAATCAGTGACAAGAAAGATAAGAAGTTTATCAGAAAAAGTAAGAGAGGGAATGAATCTGAAACAAGTTATAAGAGGGTCAAGATGTCCAGATTTAAGAAAGAAAAACCACCATAGAGGACTCATTCATGTGCTAAATGTGGATTATATCATGAAACAAGTCAATGTTTTCGGACGATTGGAGCTTATTTTGCTTGCGGGAAATTAGATCATAAAGTAAGAGATTGCTCACTGAACAAGAAGAAAGAGCTAATGCCTCCTAAGTCAATAGCCCATGCTAGAGTATATGCTATTACTGAACAAGATTCCAGAGCCTTTAAATCAGTGGTTGAAGGTATTCTTCATGTTTCTAAAAGAAATGCAAAAGTTTTGTTTGATCCTAGTTCCAACTTATCTTTTGTTTCACAACACTTTGCTTGTTTCTTGGGCATTGAACCTATACCCTTGGATTATATGTTATATGTAACTACTGTTATTGGGGATTCTTTGACAACAAACTTGGTTTATCCATCTTGTTTGATTTCTATCAGAGAATGAGAACTTCTTGCTGATTTGATTCTCCTAGAGATCCAGGGTTTTGATATTATATATGGCATGGATTGGCTATCTTCCTATCATGCTAGTGTTGATTGCTATACAAAAATAATTACTTTCTGCATAACATATCAGCCTATATTTTACTTTGAGGGTATTAGGCATGATTTGCCTCCTTGCTTGATATCAGCACTTCAAGCTTATCGTTTTATGCAGAAGGGTTGTTTTTGTTATATGGTATGTGTAAAGGAGAATTCAAATCAAGAAACTCACCTAAATGAAATTATAGTGGTCAAAGAGTTCCCTAATGTATTTCCAAATGACTTGCTTGGTTTATCTCCAGATAGAGAGGATGAATTTACTATTGATTTGGTCCCTAGGACAACCCTAATATCTAAGCGTCTTTACAGAATGGTACCACTTGAGCTAGAGGAATTGCAAAAAGCAACTATAAGAACTATTAGTTAAGGGTTTCATTCGACTGAGTGTTTCACCATGGGGTGCTCCGTTGCTATTAGTTAAGAAGAATGATGGAACGTTAAGGCTTTGTATTGATTATAAACAATTGAATCAGGTGACCATAAAAAACAAGTATCCCCTACCCAGAATTGATGATTTGTTTGATCAATTGCAGGGTGCACAAGTATTCTCCAAGATTGATTTAAGGTCAGGTTACTATCAGTTGAAGATCATGAAGGAATATATTCCAAAAACAACTTTTAGAACTCGATATGGTCACTATGAATTCTTAGTGATGCCTTTTGGTTTAACTAATGCCCCTGCAGCTTTTATGGAACTGATGAATAGGATATTTCAGCCATTCTTAGATGATTGTGTGATTGTATTCATTGATGACATATTAGTATATTCAAGGAGTAATCAGGAGCATGAGAAACACTTGAGAAATGTATTATCCATACTAAGAGAAAAGAAATTGTATGCAAAATTCAGCAAATGTGAATTTTGGTTGAATGAAATTGCTTTCTTAGGCCATGTGATTTCAGGGAAGGGTATATCTGTTGATCAAAAGAAAGTGGAAGCTGTTGTTAAGTAGGAAGTACCAACAAACGTGACAGAAGTTAGAAGCTTCTTGGGCATTGTAGGTTATTATAGGAGATTTGTGGAGAGATTTTCTCGAATCGCTCAACCTCTCCCCAAACTCACTCAAAAGAATGTTAAATTTGTATGGGGTGATGATTGTGAGCAAAGTTTTCAAGAGTTAAAAAGGAGATTGACTAGTGCCCCTATTCTCACTATTCCAAGTGGTGATGAGGGATTTATGGTTTACACTAATGCCTCAAGAAAGGGCCTTGGATTTGTTTTGATGCAAGAATGGAAAGTGATTGCTTATGATTGTAGACAACTAAAGAGTTATGAACTGAATTATCCAACTCATGATTTGGAATTGGCAGCAATTGTTTTTGCTCTAAATATTTGGAGGCATTACTTGTATGGACAAACATTTGAAATCTTTACTGATCATAAGAGTTTAAAGTATATTTTTACTCAAAAAGAGTTAAACATGAGACAACGGAGATAGATAGAACTTCTAATGGATTATGATTGTACCATTCGTTATTACCCGGGAAAAACTAATGTTGTAGCAGATGCCCTTAGTAGAAAATCTACAAGTTTTATGACGACTTTGGTTGTGAAGCAATTGAAGTTATTAGAAGAGAATTATGATTCGAATGTTATGAGAAAAGGGCAAGACTCAATGATATTAATGGCCTCTATCCAAGTGCAATCTGATCTCATTCAACAAATTAAAGGAGGACAACTACAAGTTCGACACTTGATCTACTTAAGGAATGATGTAGAAAAGGGATTGAAAGTGAATTTTCGAGTTTCAGAGGATGGCCTATTGAGATTTAGGGATAGAATATGTCTTCCAAATGACTCAGATATCAAAAATCAAATCCTGAGGGATAGTCAAAATTCAAAGTACACCATACATCCTAGTAGCACTAAGATGTATAGAGATCTCCAAAGTCATTATTGGTGGGAAGGCATGAAGAAGGAGATTGCAATATATGTTTCGAAGTGTTTGACTTGTCAGCAAATCAAAGCAAAACTCCAAAGACCTGGAGGTTTGTTGCAACCTTTAGATATTCCTGAATGGAAATGAGAATGTATTACCATGGACTTTATTTCAGGACTACCCCGAACTTCTAGAAAGCATGATGCTATTTGGGTTATCATTGATAGGTTCACGAAACCTGCACATTTTCTACCAATCAATTTGGCTTATTTTCTTGATAGGCTTGCAGATTTATATATAAATAAAATAGTAAGACTTCATGGTGTTCCAAAGGAGATAATCTCTAATAGAGACTCCATATTTCTATCTAGATTTTGGAGAAGGTTACAGGAATCTATTGGCACTACAGTCAAGTTTAGCACTACTTATGACCCTTAAACTGATGGTCAATCAGAAAGAATAATTCAAACACGTAAGGATTTGCTTCAAGCCTATGTTATGGATTGGAAAGGTGAATGGAATAAAGATATCTCACTTATTGAATTCACTTACAATAATAGTTATCATTCAAGTATTCAGATGACTCCTTATGAAGCTTTATATGGGCGAAAGTGCAGGACGCCTATATGTTGGGAAGAAATTAGCGATAGAAAGTTATTAGCACCAGAAAAAGTACAAGAGACTACTGAGAAAATTCAACTTATAAGAAAAAGGTTAAAGACTGCTCAGAGTCGTCAAAAGAGTTATGCTGATAACAGAAGACGAAATATTGAGTTTCAAATCGGGGATTTTGTATTCCTGAAGGTCTCCCCTTCTAAAGGTATCGTAAGATTTGGGAAGAAAGAAAAGTTAAGCCCAAGATTTATTAGACCTTTTGAGATTCTTGAGAGGGTTGGTTATGTCGCTTATAGGATTGCCTTGCCACCACCATTGTGCCATATCCATGATATATTTCATGATTCAATGACCAGAAAGTATATACCTGATCCATCTCATATCATTAAGTATGAGCCGATGGTGATTGATAAAAACTTGTCTTATATGGAAGAGCCCACTCAGATTGTTGATAAAAAAGAAAAGATCTTGAGGAATCGGGTTATCCCTCTAGTTAAAGTGATATGGAGATATCATTCTGGAGAGGAAACAACTTGGGAGCTTGAGGAATAAATGATTAAAGCTTATCCTCATCTTTTCGTCGAATGAGGTATGATAAATTTGGAGGACTAAATTTTTCTTTAAGGAGGGGAGAGTGTAACATCCCCCATTTTTTAAAAAAAATTTAGTAAAAGGTTTATTTGTTAAAATAAGGATTATTTAATAATTATTTTATATTCAATGATATTATATTAAAAGTTTATGGCTAGGGACCTAAGAGTAAATATTAGAAGTTCGATATAATTTATGAAAGATTCAGATTTCAGTTAAAAATATATATATATATATACATAGTGGACATGTGTCATTAGCTAACCTAAGGTTGGTGCCACTTATCTTTGCTCTAAAGATGACACCTAGCCCCTTTCATGCATGCATGACACCTTGCAACTTTTACATTAGCCAAAACCCAAATAATTAGATGAAAGGTTAAAGAAAACAAACCTGAAGAGTTGCAGCCAACGTGAGTTTGAGAAAAGAAGAAGAAGAAGAAGAAGAAGAAGAAGAGCGTGAGGTTTTTCATCAATTTTCTCACATTTGGGATTCAAATAGTTTTCAGGCAAGTTGTCTAACCCCATCCCATAGTAACCTTAATCTCTGTTTCCATTTTTATTCTATAAAATTTGAAAGATTTCAACTGAGAATCAGACCTTCTTTCGTTTTGATATAAAGCTATGAATCTATAATTTTTCGGTAATCTGACCTCTATGCAATGTTTCGGTCATAACATTTTGTAATCAATTCTGATTTAGAAAAGACCTATTCCATTTAAAAGTAGACAAAAAAATATTTATTTTGATACTAAAATTGAATGATTCGGAGTTTCATTGCCTACTAAGACTTCTTTTTAAATTAACCCTACAGATTCTACAAAACAGGGACTGAAATTTTTGACCTCTTGTTGCTTAACTACTTATAACTTTCTACTGTGAACTCAGATTCATACAAAGTATATTTATTCGAAGCTAGACTCAAAATTATTTCTGTATATACCTGATTTAAAATTTTTAGAGTCCAATTGCTAACTGAAACATCTGCTTTCATTGACCCTATGGATTCACTAAATCAGAGCTAATATTTTCAGTCATTTTGCTATGAAATTATCTGTAACTCCCTGTTGTAAATTCTAATTCTTGTTAAACTTGATTTGCCTAAAACTAGATTGACAAAGCCACTAATGACACCTATTTTGTATAAATTTGAGCATAATTGGTTATCCAAATTGTTCATACAATGTTCCTATCAAATTCTGCCAGAATCGAGCTTTGGTCGATTTTGGCTTTCCTTGTTTCTTCTCTTTGTAAATCGATTTCGGCAAAAAATCTTACTTAATTTAAGCTTTACATTATTACCTTAAATTCCTGTATACTTTTGTCCTTTATTTATTTGTACATCTGCAGCTATCATCTAAAGATCATGTTTGCATCGTAATGATTTGGTACATGTATCCCATTGTTCCTCATTTGCTTTCGATATATGCCTCTTCCAGTTTCATTTCTTTGGACATTGAACTTATCTAACTTTCTTATTTCAATTGAGCTATATATGGTTTCTTGAAATCCTTGTATGCTCTTGCTTTTGTTTCCTTTCAAATCTGAATATATTGTGAAAGATTATATTTGTATCGTATTGACTCGAAAGACATATGTACATTTCAGTGTTCCGTATGTGCTTCCAATATATGCTAATTTCATTATTCATACTGTCCCTTTATACTCCGGTGTTTGTGGGATAAATGTGAACCTTTGCTAGAAATGATAAAGGGAGTTATGCTTAGAGCCAGCGATGCTCTGTCGACTCCCGATGACTTCACTCAGATGTGGGTGGATGGAGCTCCCAGACGTGGGAAACTTATGTTTGTTGGTCATTCAGAAATGAATGGACCATATTATGTTATGATCACACTTCACCTTCTATGTGTTAGATATGATATCCAAAGCTTTGGCTATGTTTCTATGCATGCTTTGGATAAGAATGAATTGAATACATCGTCATGTGACATTTGAGCTTCTATTCATGTTTTGTTCTTTGATATATTCCCGAAATGTTATAAGTATTTGTTATACCTTGAAAACTACCATATGTTATCTATATGCTCCTTATGCCAATGATATGCTCCAATTACTTTTCCTCGATTGTATGAATAAAACGTGCTTCGAACGATATGATATTGTAATTCTGCATCCAAACAAAACATGCTACTGTTTCATCCTGTATCTCTGCTTTGTATTTTGATATCTCATTTGTTTAAAAACTGTCCTCTTTGCTATAGATATGTTAGTCATTTGCTGAGCTTTATATGCTCACCCCTTTGCTATATAAAGTTTTTAGGATAGCTTATCGCTCACTAAAATGTGTAAATTGGGTTGAGGTAGTGAAAGCTAGAAGATTTAGGGCAAATATTTTGTACTCGATAGGTTGATGTTGTATAAGTTCTTTTTGGTTGTAATGAAATATCAATGACAAATCTAGATTGATGTATCTTGTAAATATTTGAAAAGTACCTCTTATGTCAGGATTTTGGAAATGTTAAGTCTAAACTGTGTACTGATATAAACATGTAGTACATGTTAGTTTTGTGATTGCATTAATTACCGCGCTTATGGATTTTTGATATAGTTATTGTTTATTTAAGTTGCTTTTGGATTTTAAGAATCATCTAGTGACATGTTGTATGATTATAGATTGCATAGGTTTTGTGAATTGTGGATTGTAGAGGTGAATGACTTGAATGTTTTTCTTAGTGACCTCAAAGGTGTGATTGGATCCTGGATTATTTGTTGAATTAAATATTATCAATCTTGAATTAGGTTCACACCTCCTAAATGAGAATTAAATTCGGGGGGCGTGACACTTTACTCCCCCCTTACACCCTCCTTACTCCTCTCTCATAAGATTACAACAGCCTTTTTCTTCTTTTTTGCTCTCAATTCTTGTGAATGTTAACCAGGGATGATAGGGGTATTTATAGTCCTTAAATGGATTCAAACTTGGAGCATAAAAATATCTCATCCCCCATTTTCGTGATCCTAGTGGTACCACCGCTTGTGCTGGGTTGTACCACCGCCAGGACTAGTGGTACCACTATCTGACACTATCACTAGGTGGTACCATTGTGATAGAACCCTTGCAGATTCTAAACATGGGGTTGATCTCTTTAGGTGATCGGCCTCCTTGGAACTCTATAGGGGTTCCTCCCTCCAAGTTGCTGCTCAAAGGCTGCAGAAAAGATTCATCTATTGCTTATGAAAAGAGGAGGAATACATGGCTATTTATAGGGCTTCTAAACCCTAACTCCTAATAGGACTCCTACTTAAGACTCTTACTTCTAACCAACTCCTAATAGGACTCTTACTCAAGACTCCTATTCCCTTACAACTCCTAATTTTTCTCTAAGAAAAAACCTCCTACATGAATGTCCCTCTCAATTAGGACTCTCCTAGCAGAATGTCCCTCTCAATTAGGACTCTCCTAGCTAGAGTCCTAATAAAATGTCCCTCTCAATTAGGACTCTCCTAGCTAAAGTCCTAACAGTTTTACATGAATGTCCCTCTCAATTAGGACTCTCCTAGCTAGAGTCCTAACAAACCCGCCCTCTTCAAATCAGCCTTGTCCTCGAGGCTGACGATTCATGAATTTTGGTAATTTGATCTTCAAGTCATCATAGTTCTCCAAAGTGGCATCTTCTGTTAGTAGGTTTGCCCACTGTATTAGCAATTCAGTAGTGGATCGTCGTCGTCGAGTCATAATCCGTCGATCAATAATGGCACTTGGCTGAGTCTGAAGTCCTCCTTGGGTAGTCATATTTGGTGGGTGGCTTTGGGCTATCTCCAAGCACCTATTTACAACTTATGTCTGGCCGTCGGTTTGTGAGTGATATGCCATACTCCTTTTCAATTTAGTACTCTTATAGTGTAATTCTTTTGAGTCACAATTGTAATGAGCTACGGAGCTTGGTGCTTCCTCCAATTTTTTTATAATCTTACTAGTCTCTGAATCTTCCTGCCATTCCATCTTAATATCCTCAAGGAAGTCGCTGGTCGGAAGTGAAATGGCCAAAACTTCAGCTTGCTCGGGTAGCTGCGAAAGCGCATCTACAAGAACATTCTCTTTCCCCTTTTTGTAAGTTATTTCATAATCAAATCCAAGAAGTTTTGTTACCCAGTTTTGCTGCTCAGGGGATGATATCTTTCGCTCCAAAAAGTACTTGAGGCTTTTATGGTCGGTTTTAATTTGAAATCGTCGACCAATCAAGTAGGGTCTCCACCTCATTGCTGCGTGCACAATGGCGAGCATCTCCTTATCATATGTTGACTTATTTTAATGGGAGGGAGATAATGCCTTGCTAGTGTATGCGAGTGGTCGACCATCTTGCATGAGAATTTCTCCAATTCCGACTCCAGATGCGTCGGCCTCAATAATGAAGGGTCGGTTGAAATATGGTAGTGTTAGCACCGGCGTTGTCGTCATGGCTGCCTTAAGTTTGTCGAAGGAAACGGAGGCTCTGTCTGACCATTGGAAGATATCTTTTTTCAGAAAGGAAGTAAGTGGTGCACTGATCTCTCCATAGTTTTTCACGAACTTGCAGTAGTAGCCTGTTAAACCCAGAAAGTCATGTAGCAATTTTATGTTCCTCGGGGTCAGCTAGTTTTGCATTGCTCCAATTTTGAAGGGGTCTACTGCCACACCTTCCTCTGATTTGATATGCCCAAGATATTCCACCTTCTTTTGAAAAAAACAAAAATTCATAGTGGTTGTTGTGTGTTCAAAAGGTTGTTTTCGGTATGTCTTCTTCGTATACTCGTATTTGATGATACCCGGATCGAAGGTCCAGCTTTGTGAAGATTTGTGCTCCCTTAGCAACTCATCTACTACTGGAATAGGGTATTTATCCTTGATGGTTATGCCATTGAGAGCTCGGTAATCAACACATAATCGCCATATTCCATCCTTCTTTCGTATGAGGAGCACCGGTGAAGAGTAGGGGCTGCAACATAGTCAAATAACTCCTATTTTGAGCATCTCTTTTACAATCCTTTCTATTTAATCTTTTTGGAGATGTGGATACTGATATGGCTGAGCATTTGCTGGAGATTTGTCTGGAAGAATCATTATACAATGACCATGCCGACGGGTAAGAGGTAGGTTGCGCGGTTCGTCAAATATATCTGAAAATTCAGCAAGCTTAGGAAGTAGATTTGGATCTTTAAATTTTGTTGGCTCTCCCTTAGTTTGCTGCTCAAGTTGTACCAAACGGCCGCTGCATGCTTTATGCAAAACCTTCTTCATTTGTTGTGTGCAAATCGTCGTTACGTCGCCCTCACGTTTCCCATGCAGTATCACCTGTTTCTCCTTACTGTAAAATTTTATAAATAGTTGCATAAAATTCCAAGAAATATCACCTAATGTCATCAACCATTTAATTCTAAGTATGGCCTCATGATCATCAAGAGGGAGGAGGAAGAAATCTGCAATTATCTCCTGGTCCTGCAGCAACAGTTTCACCTGCGGGCACCTATGATCACACTTCAAAATCTGTCCGTTGGCGACCTTAACGACAAACCTGCTGCAATTCTCAATAGGTAAGTTCATATGGACAGCAACCTTACTGTTTAGGAAGTTATTAGAGCTGCCCGTGTCGATAAGAATAGTGATCGGTTGTTGTTTGAGAAGGCCTCCAACTTTCATCGTTTGCGGGTTTGAGTAGCCAGCTAGTGTATATACCGTAACTTCGGTCGGTTGTGGCTCTTCTTCTACATCTTCTTCTTCATGTTCAAGGATCTCTTTTGGATGTTCAATGACCTCTTCTTCTATCGGTTCTATCATAAGAAGTCCCCCTTTACTACAGCGATGCTCACGGCTCCATGGCTCGTCACAATGCCAACATAATCCCTTCACATATCGCTCCCGAAGCTCTTCTCTTGTTAACCTCTTTGGTGTAAGGACTTGGTCAATAATGGGGGGGCTGAGGGCTTCAATATTACTGGTTGAGGAGCGACCCTAGTCCTCCGAGCTTCATGGTTCAATTGCTCCTCTTGATGTTGTGCGAAAGAGATGGCTGCCATAAGCGTATACGGTTGTCGCGCTTTAACTTCTCGTCGGATTTCCAACTTCAAGCTATTTTTGAGACCAATCAAGAGTTTGATTAGATAACCTTTCAAACCTGGTTTGGTACTCCTGAATGGTGGAGGTTTGTCGGATCTTTGCTAGTTGTCCGTCAATATTCTCATAATCGGTTGGTCTGAAGCGGATCAGCAGTCCTTCTTTGAATTGTTGCCATGAAAGGACTCCATAAGTATGTTCAAACCAGTCAAACCACTATATAGCATCCCCTTCAAGATGTATAGCTGCAATTTTCACCATAGATGCATCCGCGGTTTTGTGGTACCAAAAATATCGCTCCGCATGCAAGATCCAACCAATCGGGTCTCCTTCTTCCCATCTAGGGAAGTCCACCCTTATGCGTGGATAGTTGGGATCGATCATAGAGCCTCCCCTCCTTTGGAACTCATCTCTTTGGGCCTGGTGCGATTGGGCAAAGATCTCTCCATGATATGATTTTTTCGGGCTTAGTAGTCGGCCCAATCTGAGTTCGATAAAGAGCGTCCGAATCTTATCCTCCATTCGCGCCTCCAAGGCTTCGAATTTAGCATCGATTGCCTCCTTAGATGCCATAGTATATGCCTCCAAATCTATGATGTTAAGATCTCTCTTTTGTTGTCAAGTTAAAGGCATGTATAGGTTGAGAGAAGTGATGGTCGAAAGGGTTGGTGGATCGGTGGATGTAGGCTACGATTTAGGCTTGTTTTGTGGCTGTTTTGGGTGCAGTTTGAGGGTGTGGTTTGATGGAGTTTTAGGGCTATGGATGAAAGTTTTGGATCTGTGGTAGATGGCAGCAAAGGTTTGAGGGAAATCAGTGGAAGTTGCAGCAAGTATATGCTGTCTTGTAAGAGCAGAATTATCGTCGAAGAAACAGTGGTTTCTCGACGTAATTTCCACCAAAAACTTGAGAGAATTGAGGAGGAAATTGATAGCAAAATCACAGTTTATATGACAGCAAGGATGACTAATTTAATCAAGAAAATTTCGGCAGTATAACAGCAAGGAAATTGGTGCAAGTTGCGATAGAAGAATTCTCGTCGAAATATTTCAACAGTTTACGATGAAAATTTATAGCAACACAAAAATCGGTTTTAGAGATGAATTCCTCAATAGATCAATCTTAGATGGAAGCCAAGATGATCTATAAAGTGTATAAGAAATTTCATTCAAAAAAGATTGCAAATAGATGGGTTAAGGCAACAATATGCGGCTGAAATTTTCTGCAGCATAGATTTTTAAGTATAGCAGATTAGCCGTAAAAGATCAGAAGTTTATATTGAGAATTTTTTGATGAAACCAAAGCGAAATCCACTATTAGGAAGTGTCAAAGCTATAATAAAAATTTCATAGGGATTTGGATAGAAACAACGTAGTATCAAGATCAAACAATCAGTGCTATGTGGCTGAAATTTTACGGTGCAGATTTTCAAGTATAGCAGATTAGATGTAAAATATCAATGGTTTATATTGAGAATTTTTTGACAAAACTAAAGGGAAATCTGCTGTTAGGAAGTGTCAAAGATGTCATAAAATTTTGTGGAGATTTGGATAGAAAAAACATAGTAGCAAGATCAAACAGACAGTGCTATACGGTTGGAATTCTGCAATGTATCTTTCATCGTAGAGATGAAAACTTTATGATGAAAAGTTTATGCAGCAATATAGGAATAATTTTTTTGGAATTTTCAAATAAAGATAACTAAATTGCAGCAGCAGTAAGGTAGAAAACCAGAACCTGTTGCAATTCACGGGGAGATCAAAAGATGATCCGTGGTGGTGGAGATGATGGCGGAATTCGGCGATGATCTTTTAAGCAATTGTGGGAATTGCTTTGGACAGTTGTGGAGGGTTGATGGATGGCTGTGGAAGGGCAGCGAGATGCCATGAACGCTACTCTGATACCAGGTGATAGAACCCTTGCAGATTCTAAACTTGGGGTTGATCTCTTTAGGGGATCGGCCTCCTTTGAACTCTATAGGGGTTCCTCCCTCCAAGTTGCTGCTCAAAGGCTGTAGAAAAGATTCATCTATTGCTTATGAAAAGAGGAGGAATACATGGCTATTTATAGGGCTTCTAAACCCTAACTCCTAATAGGACTCCTACTTAAGACTCTTACTTCTAACCAACTCCTAATAGGACTCCTATTCCCTTACAACTCCTAATTCTTCTCTAAGAAAAAACCTCCTACATGAATGTCCCTCTCAATTAGGACTCTCTTAACTAGAGTCCTAACAGAATGTCCCTCTCAATTAGGACTCTCCTAGCTAGAGTCCTAACAGAATGTCCCTCTCAATTAGGACTCTCCTAGCTAAAGTCCTAATAGTTTTACATGAATATCTCTCTCAATTAGGACTCTCCTAGCTAGAGTCCTAACACATTGTCCAGTCTGGTGATACCACCGCTTGACATAGTCTCGGAGACTATACCACCGACATTGCAACCTATTGAGTTACTGTTTGGGCCTTGCACATAGCCCAACATAGCCTAAACTTGGGCCTAATTGACTCCTAATTGAGTTGGCCCAATTATGTGCTAATTATAAATTTTAAGACATATATTAAGCTAAATAAGTCCAGTAAGTCTAGGTTTCTTCTAGCGAGCTTCCGACGATATTCTAGCGAACTTCTAACGATCTCTCGGCAATGTTCCAGCGGACTCCTTGTAAGCTCCTGGACTTCATGATGATCTTCTTGGTGAGTTCCGACGAGCTTCTTTTAGAACTTCTAGACTTCTCGATCAATTCCAGTAGAACTTCTGACGAACGTCTAGACTTCCGACGAATTCTCGAACTCACAATGAAATCTCATTCTTGACTTTGGGACTTCATTTTGCTTTATGCATTGATCGCTATCATAGTTAATCCTGCACACGTAAAACCCACTTCGAACTAGATAATTATTACAAAGTGTGAATCAAGTATTGTCCAGCATGTCATTGGTTTATCAATGCTTCATCCAATTCTTTGGCGCATCATCCTCTCTTGCGGCCTATTGCCCAATCGATCAGTTAACCTTCGTAATGTTGAATCTCGGATTTTGATGATGAAGTCAATTGTAATTTGTTTGATCTAATCTATATGTTGAGAAAAGTATACAGGATTAACTATGATGGCAACAAGACATAAATCAGGTATTGTGCCGGAGTCAAGATAGAGATCACGTTGGGAGTTTGAGAGTTCGTCGAAAGTCCAGACGTTCGTCGGAAGTTCTACGGGAACCAACCAAGAAGTCCAAGAGCTTGCCATAGAAGCTTGTTGGAACTTGCCAAGAAGATCGTCGCAAAGTCTAGGAGCTTGTTGGGAGTCCACCAGAGTATTGCCAAGAGTTCATCAGATGTTCGCTGGAAGTACACCGGAAGCTCGCCGAAAGAGCGATTGACGCACCGGAACAAGAAGTATAGTAAACATGTCTTAATTGTCATAGTTAGAGCATAAATTAAGTTAGGCTTGGGAGGTAATCCTACTAACTTAATTAGGGGCCAACTGGGCCCTAAGATGGGCTATTTTGGGCTAGATTCAAGGCCTAACCAGGACCCTAAATTCCTGGCCGACGGTGGCACTGCCTAGGAGACTCAGTCTCCCAGGAATTCTGGGCGGTGGTACCATCCTTGTTAGGCAGTGGTTCCACTAGTAGTTATTGCTGCCAACGATGGTAACACCCTTGTCAGGCGGTGGTACCGCTAGAGCTCGATCTCCGAGCTCTGTCAAGCGATTGTATCGCTTAGACTGAGCAGTAGTACTGCCCAGTGTCAGGTGTCAGGTGGTAGTACCACCCAGTAATGATGGTGGTATTGCCAAGACCTTGGAAACCCGGGATTAGACAGTTTTTGGCTCCATTTTTGAAGCCATTGGGGCCTATAAAAACCCCACCCTTTCCTGCATAAAAGGGAACGAAACCTATTAGCATAATCTTGAGTTCTTGAGCCTTAAAGTATTGTAAAAGTTAGGGTTTTCCTCCTTCATCTCTTAGCCTTGTAATCATCCAAGAAAGAGGAGTGAAACTTGTAAGGGTTATCTCCTAAACTCGGCAAAAGGAGAAAAGCTGTAATAGGTGGTTAGCCTTTGCCTATTGAAGGAAGGCCTCTAGTAGATGCCGGTGACCTCGTCAGATGAGAAAGTTGAAAGTGGATGTAGATCACGTTGATCGAACCACTCTAAAACTCGATTTGCATTTACTTGGAGCTACTTTCTTTTATAGCAAACTGACTCTCCTCCTTACTGTGTCTTAACTACGTCTACATACACTTTCACATAAACATCTTCCGAGATCGGCTTTAATCGTACGAAGACTTTACAAAACTGACACTTTTCATTTGTGCAATTTAAATTGCTGTAAATTACCTTAGTCTTCTCTTGCACTTTCACGAAAGGTTTCAAGTTCAAATTCCTTCCGAAATAGGTTGAATTGAAACCATTCTCGTTGGAATCAGTTTTAATCGAAAGAAGTTTTTTAAAATAGCGAAAGTTTTCCACTGCACTAATTTAGCCCCTCTTAGTGTCGCTCTTGATCCTAACAATTGGTATCAGAGCAAGGTTCACTCTCAGTTGGTTTTAAACCCAAGAGAGATAGCATTTGCTAGCAACCTAGAGGGTCATTCAATTACACGTCCACCTATGTTCAATGGGACAAATTACACATATTGGAAGACTAGAATAAGGATCTTCCTAATTTTAATAGACTTTGAGCTTTGGAACATTGTCGAAAACAGTTTTCAAAAGTCTTCTCTTCTAATAAATGATTGGAATGAGTTGGAAAAGAATACTTTCACCTTAAATGCTAAGGCTATGAATGCCTTGTTTTGTGCATTAGATAAAAACGAGTTTAATCGAGTGTCGATTTGTGAAACAACTTTTGATATTTGGCACACACTCAAAGTAACTCATGAAGGCACTAGTAGAGTGAAGGAGTCAAAAATTAATCTTTTAGTGTATTCTTATGAATTATTTCGAATGAAACCGAGTGAGACCATTGGAGACATGTATACCCTATTTACGGATGTCATCAATGGTGTAAAAGGACTTGGTAAAGGTTTTACGGGTTTTGAACTTGTTAATAAAGTTTTAAGATCCCTTCCAAAGAGTTGGGACCCTAAAGTCACAACGAGGCCAAAGATTTAAATAATTTTCCTCTTGAAGAACTAATTGGGTCACTAATGACTTATGAAATGACATGCAATGCTCTTGAAGAGCTTGAGGACACCCTTCCAAAGGACAAAAAGGATATAGCACTGAGAACATAAGAAGACCACTTGAAAGAAAATTCAAGTGATGAGGACTTTGATGATGACTTGGCACTTTTAACAAGAAAATTCAAAAAAATTATTAAAATAAATAAATTTAAAAATGATACTAAAAATAAATTTGAACCCAAGAAAGATCAAGTAATATGCTATGAGTGCAAGAAGCTGGGATGCTACAAGAGTGAATGTCCCCAAGCCAAGAAGAGGATACCAAAGAAGAAGGCTCTCAAAGCAACATGGGATGACTCAAGTGCATCCGAAGAAGAGGAGCCAACCAACACCGAGCAAGTTGCTCACTATGTGCTAATGGCCATTGGAGATGAGGTAACAAGTTCATTAGATGCAAATTTATCATTTGATGAACTATTAGATGCTTTTCATAATTTATTTGATGAGTGCAATTCAATTAGTAAAAAATATAAATTGTTAAAAAAAAGCATGATTCTCTTGTTAGTGATTTTAATAAATTAAAAATTAAGCATAATGATAGTTTATCTCCATGTACGAAATATCATGAAGAAGAAACACTTAGAAAGGAAAACTTGCTACTCAAAGATACCTTAAAAAAATTTGAGGTTGGTAGCAAGTCCTTGAACATAATCCTTGACAATAAGGGTCACATTCATAAAAGAAGTGGAATCGGATTTATGAGTAGCTCTCACCAAAATCCAACCACCTTTATAAAATACCTTATCTTGCATATTTTACCTCAAAATAAATTTAACTTTTGTTGTAAACTTAGACATATAACTTATCATTGTCTATTTAAAAGGTGTAGTCCACATAAATTGATTTGGGGTCCTAAAAGAACATCAAATAACTCAATGTAACATAATAAGTAATTTAGATCGATTTTTTAGGCACACAAGGTCAAATTTGTACCTAAAAATCATCCTTTTTTGTTGAAATGTTTACCATCACAAGCTAGGAGCAAGAGATGGTACCTTGATAATGGATGCTCAAGGCACATGACCAAATATCCATCTCAATTCTCTAAGCTCACTAGCATAGACGAAGGATATGTCATATTCGGAGACAACAACAAGGGTAAAATCATTGCCAAAGAAACCATAGGTAACAAATCTAACTTCTTTATTGAAGATATATTGTTAGTTGATGGCTTAAAATATAACCTCTCGAGCATTAGTCAATTATGTGATAAAGGATATATTATTAAATTTGAATCTAATGCTTGCATTATTGAAAAACCACATAAAAATACATCTATGATTATATTAAAATAAAATAACATCTACACCATTGACATTAATGATCTTTGTAATGAAATATATTTTTCGGTTTTGAATCTCGATCCTTAGCTTTGGCATTGGAGATTAGGTCATGCTAGCATGAAACTAATCACCCAAATTTTATCTAAAGAACTTGTAGGAGGAATTCCTCATATCAAGTTCATCAAAGATAATGTGTGTGATGCTTGTCAATTAGGAAAACAAATAAAATGTAGCTTCAAACCTAAGAACTAAATAAGCACCTCTAGACCTTTGCAATTGATCTAAATGGACTTGTTTGGACCAATTGCTACATCAAGCCTAGGAGGTAGCAAATATGCATTTGTCATCGTGGATGATTATAGCAGATACACATTGATATATTTTTTGGCACACAAAAGTGAATGCTTTAGGTATTTCTCTAAGTTTTGTAAACTTGTTAAAAATGAAAAGGGTTTTATGATTTCGTCAATTGGAAGTGATCACGGTGGTGAATTTCAAAACCGTGATTTTCAAGAATTTTGTGAATCTAATATATACAACCACAACTTCTCTACTCCGAGAAATCCTCAACAAAATGGAGTAGTAGAAAGAAAAAATAAAAATTTACAAGAAATGACAAGAACCATATTGAATGAACATAGCCTACCCAAATATTTTTGCGCTAAAGCCATAAACATGGCATGCTATGTCATGAATAGAGTTCTAGTAAGACCCTTACTCACCAAAACTTCTTATGAGTTGTGGAACAACAAAAAACCCAATGTTTCATATTTTAAAGTTTTTGGGTGTAAGTATTTTATCTTAAATGAAAAAGATGCCTTTGGAAAATTTGATGCTAAATCCGATAAAAGAATTTTTCTTGGCTATTCTTCTATTTCTAAAGCATTTCGTATCTTTAATAAAAGAACTTTGATTATAGAAGAATCAATTCATGTTGTTTTTAATGAGGTTTTCGAAATTAAAAAAAATGATTTTGATGATGATGTTAATTTTGATGCTTTGAATTTAAATGAAACCCCTTTTCCATCAAGCAACTTGGATGCATCTACTTCTGAAACATCCTTACCTAAGGATTGGAAGTATGTAGATGCTCATCCTAAGGAGTTAATCATATAAGGCATATCTAAAGGGGTTCAAACACGTTCTTCTCGTAAAATTTTTTGTACCAACGCCGCTTTTCTCTCCTAAATTGAACCTAAATGCATTGACAAGGCCATGAAAGATGATTTATGGATCATCGCAATGCAAGATGAGTTAAATCAATTTGAGAGAAATGATGTGTGGAAGCTTGTTCTTAGGCCAAATGACCATTTAGTTATTGGTACTAAATGGGTCTTTAGAAACAAGCAAGATGAATCTGGTATCATGGTAGAGACAAGGCTAGATTGGTGGCTAAAGGTTTCAACCAAGAAGAAGGTATCGAAGATACCTTCACTCTTGTGGCTCGATTAGAAGCCATAAAGATTCTCCTTGCTTATGCTAGTAGTAATAAGTTTAAGTTGTTTCAAATAGATGTTAAAAGTGCTTTTCTTAATGGCTTTATTTCTGAAGAAGTTTATGTTAAACAACCTCCTAGATTTAAGAATGATAGTCTCCCTAATCATGTGTTTAAATTGACTAAAGTTTTCTATGGTTTAAAACAAGCCCCAAGGGCTTGGTATGAGAGACTTAGTTCATTTCTTATTGAAAAGAATTTCTCCAAAGGCAAGGTCGATACTATATTGTTTATCAAAAATTTTAAAAATAATTTTCTTATTATTCAAATTTATGTTAATGATATTATTTTTGGTTCCACAAATGAATCTCTTTGTGAATCATTTGCGAAAAGTATGAGTCTTGAATTTGAAATGAGTTTGATAGGAGAATTAATTTTCATTTTAGGCTTACAAATCAAACAACTAAGTAATAGCATCTTTCTTAATCAAACAAAATACACTTTAGATTTGCTAAAAAGTTTTAATATAGATAGCTCAAAAGCTATCAATACTCCTATGAGCACCTCCACTAAGTTAGAAATTGATGAAAGTAGAAAAAGCTTTGATCAAAAAGCTTATAGGGGTATGATAGGAAGTTTACTTTACCTCACTACAACTAGACCGGATATCATGTTTAGTGTAGGACTTTGTGCTAGGTTTCAATCTAATCCTAAGATATCTCATCTCAAAGCAGTTAAAAGAATACTTAGATATCTTAAAGGAACCACAAATCTAGGATTATGGTATCCAAAATCTGAAAACTTTGAACTAATTACTTATGCTAATGCAAATTTTGCTAGATGTAGATTAGATAGACAAAGCACATCTGGAACATGTCAATTTTTAGAACATGCACTTGTTTTTTGGTCATCTAAGAAACAAAACTTAGTTGCACTATCTACAACTGAAGCTGAGTACATTGCAGCTAGTGCATGCTATGCACAAGTTGTTTGGATGAAAAACACTTTAGAGGATTATAAGATTCATCTTAAAAATATCACCATAAAATGTGATAACACAAGTGCAATATGTTTAACAAAGAATCTCATTCAACACTCTAGAATAAAACATATTGATATTAGGCATCACTTTATATGAGATCATATCAATAATCCTGATCTAATCCTAGAGTTTATTGATATAAAACATCAATTAGCCGATATTTTTACAGTCTTTAAGTGAAAAATAATTTGATTTTATTAGAAAAAAATTAGGAATATTAATTTGTCCAAATGTATGAATTGAATGTATATCTTTTCCGGATTATCTTTCACTTAATGGATTTCTGATACATACACTTAATTGAATGTCAAGTTTATTTCATATCCTTGCTCCATCACTTAATGATTTTTTATACATACACTTAATTGAATGTCAAGTTTATCTCTTATGTATTTTTAATGAGAAATGGATTTGATGTGATCATTCATGAAATTTCTTTTATTGGAATTTCTTTTATCCTTCATATAATGATTTTTTTTACATGAATGAAGGAAGAATTTTTTTTTTGAGATGAACACTTACAAGAATGAGGATTTAATTTCACTTGAATATCTTGATCCTTGTGAAAATTGAAGCATGATTTAATGAAACTCTTTTATCATTTTTTATTTGATTCAAATCATCACAAAGTGGGTTCTTAATGGATTGTCTTCTTTCTTTCCTTCTTTATGCAAAGTTTTGATGAAAAATAAAAGAGAAGAAGTTGATGAAAACTATCTCCTTAATGTTTATAACTTTTAATGTTGAGAACTTGTGAATGATACCATGTCATGAATGCTTGAAATATGATTTGTATAAATTATTTTTTACAATTTGAAATGTGACATGAATTCTTATCATACTTGCATTGTTGAATTGTTCTCCTTTTTGTTGATGACAAAGGGGGAGAAATAATACCAAAATATGATAAATTGATGACAAATGTATGCAATGTATTTCATTATATATACTTGAAAATGTTTGCTTGATAAATATTCTTCATTATGATAAGATTTCTAGAGCTTAACTTACAATTTTACAAATTGATATCTTGCCATAGAATGATGAATTGCTATCTTTGTCATCTTTCATATTTGAAATATCAAAACTTGAAAATGGATGTCAAGCCTTGACATTATTTTGAGGATATTAGATCATGATATGAATCATAATGTGTGTATTGATAAGTTTAAATGAATTTCACTTATCAATATGTCTCTTGAATTCAAAGGCCTTGAATTTAAGAATGTCTTTTCTTAATTATGGCATATAGATAGGAGAAGTTAAGGTTAACTCAGTCATCAATTGATTGTCATCATCAAAAAGGGGGAGATTGTTGAATCTCGGATTTTGATGATGAAGTCAATTGTAATTTGTTTGATCTAATCTATATGTTGAGAAAAGTGTGTAGGATTAACTACGATGATAATAAGACATAAAGCAGGTGTTGTGCCAGAGTAAAGATGGAGATCACGTTGGGAGTTCGAGAGTTCATCAGAAGTCCAGACGTTCGACGGAAGTTCTGCGAGAACCAACCGAGAAGTCCTGGAGCTTGCCATAGAAGCTCGTCGGAACTCACCAAGAAGATCGTCACAAAGTCCAGGAGCTTGTCGGGAGTTTGTCGGAGCATTGTCGAGAGCTCGTCGAATGTTAGCCGGAAGTACGCCGGAAGCTCACCGGAAGAGCAATTGATGCACCGGAATAAGAAGTGTAGTAAACATATCTTAATTGTCATAGTTTGAGTATAAATTAAGTTAGGATTGGGAGGTAATCCCACTAACTTAATTATGGGCCAACTAGGCCCTAAGATGGGCTGGTTTGGGCTAGATTCAAGGCCCAACCAAAACCTTGAATTCTTGGCCGACGGTGGTACCACCAAGGGCGATGTTGGCATTGCCTAGGAGACTCGGTCTCCTAAGAATTCTGGGCGGTGGTACCACCCCAGACAGGCGGTGGTACCGTCGGTAGTTATTGTTGCCAACGGTGGTACCGCCCCTGTCAGGCGGTGGTACCACCAAAGCTTGGTCTCCAAGCTCTATCAGGCGGTCGTACCGCCTAGACTGAGCAATAGTACCACCCTGTGTCAGGTGTTAGGTGGTAGTACTGCCCAATAATGACGGTGGTACCGCCAGGACCCCGAAAACCCGATTTAGACACTTTTTGGCTCTATTTTTGAAACCATTGGGGCCTATAAAAACTCACCCTTTCCTTCATGAAAAGGAACGAAACCTATTGGCATAATCTTGAGTTCTTGAGCCTTAAAGTATTGTAAAAGTTAGAGTTCACCTCCTTCATCTCTTAGCCTTGTAATCATCCAAGAAAGAGGAGTGAAACTTGTAAGGGTTGTCTCCTAAACCCGACAAAAAGAGAAAAACTATAAAAGATGGTTGACCTTCGCTTATTGAAGGAAGGCCTCTAGTGGACACTAGTGACCTCGTTGGAGGAGGAAGCCGAAAGTGGATATAGGTCATATTGACCAAACCACTCTAAAACTCAGTTTGCATTTACTTTGAGCAACTTTCTTTTATAGCAAACTGCCTCTCCTCCTTACTATGTTTTAACTACATCTACATACGCTTTCACGTAAACATCTTCCGGGATTAACTTTAATCGTACGAAGACTTTACAAAACTGACACTTTTCATTTGTGCAATTTATATTGCTGTAAATCACCTTAGTCTTTTCTTGCACTTTCACGAAAGGTTTTAAGTTTAAATTCCTTCCAAAACGGATTGAATTGAAACTATTCTCGTTAGAATCGATTTTAATCGAAATATGTTTTTTGAAATAGCGAAAGTTTTTTGCTGCACTAATTCACCCCTCCTCTTAGTACCGCTCTTGATCCTAACATGCAACTCTGATTTTCTTAATGTAATATCTACTCTTCTTGGCCCGATGCCCGAACGTATGGCCTGAAGCCTTCTGTCGATACGCCAACCGATCCTTCGGCTCGACGTCTAATATTCTAACATGTTTTTCTCTTGCAAGGCTTTCTCCTTGCAATTTGTAAGCTAGCAAATTTAGTAAGTGTTACATCATATTAGAATATACAAGCTAGCAAATTTTACACATATGAAAGTTAGCAAAATTTTACATGTTTTGAAATTTGCAAGATAACACTTTTGCTTCTCTTGAGATTGCAGGCTAACAAGTTTTAGCTTCTTCTTACATATATCATCATGCAAGCTAGTAGATTTTATCTCCCCCTTTGTCATTGTAAAAAAAAAGAGAATAATATAACTTTATAATTTTTTTCCCTTTACAATAATTTTCAAAGCATGACAAAGATAAATAACAAATTTACATCAATATTCCAATCATTATTTCAATCATAAAAAATAAAAGATCAAGTCATGATTTTTGACATATCTCTTCTTTTGTATATTTAAGGAATGATAAGGAATCAATCTTGATTCAAAAAGAAGATTCAAATCTAAAATTCAAGAAATCAAGATCATGATCCGAAAATTGTATAAGAAGAATTTATACATTTGGGAGCTCTAACATGTCTAAGTTTATCATTCAAGCTAGCAAATTTGGTTCTCTTGAGATGCTAGCTTTTCTTCTTCTTTTTTTGTTATTTTAAACAAGAAAGAAGAAGGGTAGAACATAATGGTGTAAATGTTCAAGTCATCATAAAAATACAAAGGTATCATATGAAAATCATGACATGAAAGATATTAATATCAAATCATGAATGCCACAAGATAAGATATATTTCAACAAATCTCCCTTTTTTTTGTAAACGACACAAAGAAAAATAGGAGATCAAATGATATAATATCTTGATTCATGCATGATAAATCTCAAGTTATAAATCTCAAAAATTCAAGATAAAGCTCATTCAAATTCAAATCGTCAAATCAAAATCACTTTCAAGAGATTCATAAAAAAAAAACATAGATAGATTCATTAATCTATCCTTTTTGAAAAAATTGATAAAGTAGAGAAACTTTTCAAGGAGAAAGCTTTCCTCTTTTTAGTGATTCAATTCATATGATTGATTTCTTATAAACATGCCCAAATTTTTATGCCAAATAAAAACAAGCATCAACATTTAAAATGAAAAAGAAATTTTATTACAGCAAAGATCGATAATCCATAAATCACAAAAATCATCATGTATAATTTTGAAAGATAAACTCATTAAGCATGATATCAAACCTCTTAGCATTTTCATTAAAACATCAAGCATGGTTTCATTGAACATAAGGCATCTTCAATCAAAATTGAAACGCAATACGGAAATCAACATTATTGCTTCTTAAACATAAGATTAATCTTACTAGGTGTACAAGCATCACTTTGTTGTATTTTCATAAAACATGCAATTGTCATGATCATTTTTTTTTAAATAGCTAGAAAAAAAGCATGATATAATTTTTATAAATTTTATTTTTTTATTTTACTAACTAATTTAAAATAACACATGAAAAGTATCATGTAATTTCAAAATAAGCTAAGGGGATTTTGATTACCTTGTCATTGAAAGCCGTTAAGGCATAGTTTGCCACCTCGCCTTTGTTGGTTTGATTCTCATCTTCGGATGAGCTCGAGTCATCCTAGAGTGCTTCCTTCTTATTCTTTGATAACTTTTTCACTTTGATTCTTAGTTTCATATTTTAAAAACTTTTTAAGCTTTATTGTGAGAAGTTCAAGTTCACCATCACTTGAGCTTTCGCTCGAGTAGTCTTCTTTTGTTCCAAGTGTTGGATCTCGAATTTTGATGATAAAATCAATTGATGGATTAATTGATCTAATCCATATTATTGTGTTAAGTATGCAGGATTAATTACGATAACCATAAAATATAAAGCAAAAATACCGGAGTCAAGTTCGATGGACGTTTAAGAGTCCGAAGAATCGTCGGAGATGCTATCGGAACAAACCGAGAAGAAATCAGGAACTTGTCGAAATTTTCGAAAGTTTGCCGAAGAGATCGTCGGAGGTTCGCAGTGATCACCAAGAAGGCTCGGCTATTCGTTGAAGTCGTCACAAGATCGGGAGCTTATTGGGAGTCTGTCGGAAGAAATCCGAGGGCATATCGGAAGTCCGCCGGAAGTTCGTTAGAAAGCTCACCGGAACAAGACACGACATTCGCGGTTGAAAACTTGCTTGGGATGTTTTTAGTTATGTAGTTCACATGTAATTAGGATTAGGATTAAAAGATAATCCTATATCCTGGTTAGGGGCCAATTGAGCCCAAAATTAGAGTTGGTTTGGGCTGAACTTAAAGCCCAACCAGTGAATCGAAGGGTCTGGCGGCGGCACCGCTTGGCTGGGCGGTGGCACCGCCCAGCACCCGAGAGTCAGGCGGTGGCACCGCTTGGCTGGGCGATGGCACTACCAGTACACTGTCAATGTCAGACACTAACAGGCGGTGGCACCGCCAGCATCGGGAACCAAAGAGAATTCAAATTTTGGAGCCCAAATTTGAATCCTCTTGATGCCTATAAATACCCCTCAATTCTCAGTTGAGATTATAACTTTTTGAGAAGCAATAGATTGAGAAAAAGATCTTAGAAAAGTCTTAGCAAGTCTTGTTTTCAATTTGCTAGAGTGTTCACCTCCTTCTTTCTTGCTGAAAATTTGTAAGAGTGTGAACCGCTTGTAAAAGGTTGTAAGAGGGGTATTTGTCCTTCCCCTTCAAGAGATTTGCTAGTGGAAGGTGGGAGCCTCATCGAAGAGTGCCTCGCAAGTGGATGTAAGTCATTTGACCGAACCACTTTAAAATTGGTGTGTTCTCTGGTTTGCATTTACTTATTGTCATTTATATTACTGCAAACCATATTCACTTTGATGCTCTACTTCTTTGTCTCCTTCTTACGTATCCCTTCAAGTTAAAACGCAATCGAAATGGTTTCAAACGAAATGTTGCTTTTATCGTATGAAGTTTCTAAAAGTGTTTAAATCATCGAAAGTTTATCGTACTTTACCACTGTATTAATTCACCCGCCCCTCTTAGTGTTGCTCCAATCCTAACAATTGGTATCAGAGCGAGGCTCACTCTCATATTTGGTTTGATACCCAAGAGAGATGGCTTCCTCTAGCATACATGAGGGTCATTCTCTCACACGTCTACCCATGTTTAATGGGTCAGATTATACTTATTGGAAGACTCGTATGAGGATCTTCCTCATTTCCATGGATTTCGATCTTTGGACTATTGTCAAAAACGGATTTCAAAAATCTTCTCTTCCGATGAGCGAATGGAATGAATCGGAGAAGAAGGTTTTTGCTTTAAACGCAAAGGCTATGAATGCCTTGTTTTGTGCACTAGACAAAAATGAATTTAATCGTATTTCAATTTGTGATTCGGCTTTTGATATTTGGAGAAATCTTGAGGTCACTCATGAAGGCACTAGCCGAGTGAAAGAGTCCAATATCAACATCCTTGTGCACTCTTACGAACTTTTCCGAATGAAACCAAGTGAGTCCATCGGAGACATGTACACCTGTTTCATGGATGTCATCAATGGACTCAAAGCTCTTGGTAAAGACTTTACTAACTTTGAACTAGTAACTAAAATCTTAAGATCCCTCCCTAAAAGTTGAGATCCAAAAGTTACGGCCATTTAAGAGGCCAAAGACCTTAAAACATTCCCTCTTGAAAAACTTATTGGGTCTCTAATGACCTACGAAATGACATGTCAAGCTCATGACGAGCTCGAGAACCCCCTTCCAAAGAACAGGAAAGATATGGCACTCACATCACAAGAAGATTACTTGAAAGGAACATTAAGTGATGAGGACAATGACACTAACATTGCACTTTTGACTCAAAAATTTTAAAATTTTTTAAGAAAGAATAAATTTAAAAATAATATAAAAAATAAATTTGAACACAAGAAGGACCAAGTCATTTGCTATGAGTGCAAAAAACTGGGACACTACAAGAACGATTGTCCCCAAGCCAAAAAGAAAACATCAAAGAAGAAGGCACTCAAGACAACGTGGGATGATTCAAGCGCATCCGAAGAAGAGGAGTCCAACACCGAGCAAGTTGCTCATTATGCCCTAATGGCCATCGGAGAAGAGGTAACGGATTTAATTGATGCAGATTTACCATATCATGAATTATTAAATGTCTTCCATGAGTTATTTGATGAATGTAAGATAATTAGTAGAAAATACAAATTGCTAAAAAAGGAGCATGATAGTCTCACGTGTAATTTCGATAAATTAAAGACTGAATATCATGATAGTTTAGCTCCATGTATAAAATGTCATGATCTAAAAACTCTCCAAAAGGAGAACTTGCTACTCAAGGACACCTTAAAGAAATTCGAGGTTGGTAGCAAGTCTTTGAACATGATCATTATGAATAAGGGTCACGTTCCTAAAAGAAGTGGAATCGGATTTGTGAGAAATCCTCACCAAAATCCAACCACCTTCATTAAAGGCCATATCTTATATGTTCGGCACCAAAGCAATTGCAACTTTTGTTGCAAATATGGACATAAAACTTATAAATGTCCATTCAAGAAAATTAGTCCGAACAAACTAATTTGGATTCCTAAAGGAACTATGATCAATTCTATGCAATATGATGAACAAGTCAGATTAGTTTTTAAGGCACCCAAAAGAAAATCGGTACTTAAAAATAATCCCTTCTTGTAGAAACATACAACATCACAAGCTAGGAGCAAGAGATGGTATCTCGATAGTGGATGCTCAAGACATATGACTATAGATCCATCTCATTTCTCTATACTCACTAGCAAAGAAGAAGGGTATGTCACCTTCAGAGACAACAACCAAGGTAAAATCATTGGCAAAGGAACCATAGGTAACAAATTAAAATTTTCTATTGATGATGTCTTACTAGTTGATGGATTGAAACATAATCTCTTGAGTGTTAGTCAATTATGCGATAAAGATTATATTGTTAGATTTGAATCAAATGTGTGTATTATTGAAAAACCAAACCATAACATAACTATGATTACATTAAAACAAAATAATGTCTACACCATCAACCTTGATGAACTAAGTAATGAAATGTGCTTCTCCGCTTTAAACAATGATGCTTGGCTTTGGCATAGGAGACTAGGCCATGCAAGCATGAAACTAATATCTAAGATCTCATCTAGAGAATTAGTATGAGGAATTCCAAATATGAAGTTTATTAAGGACAAAGTATGTGATGCATGTCAACTAGGTAAACAAATAAAAACTAGTTTCAAACCAAAAACTCAAATTAGCACCACTAGACCATTACAATTGATTCATTTGGACTTATTTGGACCAATTGACATGACAAGTCTAGGGGGAAGCAAATATGTGTTTGTAATTGTGGATGACTATACTAGATACACTTGGACCTATTTCTTAGCTCACAAAAGTGATTGCTTCAAGTGTTTCTCTAAATTTTGTAAACTCACTCAAAACGAAAAAGGCTTCATGATTTCATCAATTCGGAGTGATCACGGTGGTGAATTTCAAAACCATGACTTTTAAAATTTTTTGTGAAGTTAATGAATACAATCACAACTTCTCCACTTCGAGAAATCCTCAACAAAATTGAGTAGTTGAAAGAAAAAATAGAAACCTACAAGAAATGGCAAGAACGATGTTAAATGAACATAGTCTACCCAAGTATTTTTGGGCCGAAGCCGTGAATACGGCTTGCTACATCATGAATAGGGTTCTAATAAGACCGTCCCTATCAAAAACTCCCTATGAATTATGGAATAACAAAAAACTAAATGTTTCCTATTTTAAAGTTTTCGGTTGTAAATGCTTTATTTTGAATGAAAGGGATGCCTTAGGAAAATTTGATGCTAAATCCGATGAATGCATCTTTCTTGGTTACTCTTCCGTTTCTAAGGCTTTTCGGGTTTTTAACAAAAGAACCTTAGTAATAGAAGAGTCTATTCATGTAGTTTTTAATGAAATTTCTGATTTAAAGAAAAATGATTTTGATGATGATCTTGGTTTTGATAATTTGAATTTAAATGAACCCCTTTCTCAAAATAGCAACTTGGATGCACCTTCTTCCGAAATTTCCTTACCCAGGGAATGGAAGTATATAGATGCTCATCCAAAGGAGCTAATTATAGGAGATATATCAAAAGGGGTTCAAACTCGTTCCTCTTTCAAGAATTTTTGTGCTAACACCGTCTTCCTTTCTCAAATCGAATATAAATGCATTGACGAGGCCTTAAAAGATGATTTTTGGGTTATTGCAACGCAAGAGGAATTAAATCAATTTGAGAGGAATAAGGTATGGAAGCTTGTTCCTAGACCTAGTGACCATTTAGTCATTGGTACTAAATGGGTCTTTAGAAACAAGCAAGACGAAAATGGTATCATGGTTAGAAACAAGGCTAGATTAGTGGCCAAAGGTTTCAACCAAGAAGAAGGTATTGACTACGAAGAAACCTTCGCTCCAGTGGCAAGATTAGAAGCCATTAGGATGCTCCTTGCCTATGCTAGTAGTAATAATTTTTAACTGTTTCAAATGGATGTCAAAAGTGCCTTCTTGAATGGTTTTATTTCCGAAGAAGTATATGTCGAACAACCTCCCGGATTTGAAAATTCTCTTCTTCCTAATCATGTATTCAAATTGACTAAGGCTCTCTATAGCTTGAAACAAGCTCCTTGAGCTTGGTATGAAAGGCTTACTTCCTTTCTTATTTTAAATAATTTTACCAAAGGCAAGGTTGATACTACATTGTTTATCAAACATTTTGAAAATAATTTTCTTATTGTGCAAATTTATGTTAACGATATTATTTTTGGCTCTTCGGATGAATCATTATTTGAATCATTTGCCAAATGTATGAGTCATGAATTTGAAATTAGTTTAATGGGTGAATTAAATTTCTTTTTAGGATTACAAATCAAACAACTTAGTAATGATATATTTCTTAACCAATCTAAATATATATTAGAATTATTAAAACGATTTAACATGGATAATTCAAAAGCAATAAACACCCCTATGAGTACTTCGACTAAGTTAGATATGGATGAAAATAGTAAAAATTTTGATCAAAAAACATATAGGGGAATGATAGGTAATCTACTCTACCTCACCGCGACTAGACCGGATATTATATTTAATGTAGGACTTTGCACTATGTTTCAATCTAATCCTAAATTATCTCATCTTAAGAGTGTTAAAAGAATATTTAGGTATCTTAAAGGAACTCCAAATTTAGGATTGTGGTATCCAAAATCTGAAAAATTCGATTTAATAGCTTATGCAGATGCTGATTTTGGCGGATGTAGGATAGATAGAAAAAGTATATCCGGAATATGCCAATTTTTAGGACATGCACTTGTTTCTTCGACTTCCAAGAAATAAAATTCAGTTGCACTATCTACGGCGGAAGCCGAATACATTGCTGCAAGTGCATGCTGTGCACAAGTTGTTTGGATGAAAAATACATTAGAAGACTATGGAATTCACTTAAAAAACGTTCCCATAAAATGTGATAATACTAGTGCCATATGTCTTACCAAAAATCCAATTCAGCACTCTAGAACTAAGCATATCGATATTAGGCGTCATTTCATACGTGATCATGTCCTTAACAATAATGTTGTTTTAGAATTTATTGATACAAAGCATCAATTGGTGGATATTTTTACAAAAGCCTTAAATGAAGACCAATTTAAATTCATTAGAAGGGAACTAGGCATGTTAAATTGTCCCTGAAAATAAGCTTGTTTGAATGTATTTTCCGAAAAATGTCTCATCCTTTTCCGTTCTTCTATGAATGTGACTTCATTATTCTCCTTCGATTCAAAATGACATATTAAAGTATAACTCATTATCTTAACCTATCTTGAGTCAAACACCTCTGAAAAACAAAAGGGGGAAGAGAGGATTTTTTTCTAAATGAATGCTGATATATATATTTTATTTTGATGAATTCTGGATAAATATTTTTAGCAAATTTGAATGATGAATTTTATATGATTAATCTTAATGCTGAATTCTTTCTCTAATGATTTTATGATCACAAATTGTATGCTTCAAGTCTCATCTCCTTTTTGTTGATGACAAAGGGGGAGAAAAGTGATGAATTGTATCATTTTGATAGCATGACTTATATGAATTGCAAAAGCTTGTGTAATACGAATGTCTTATATGCCTTGCAAAATCCTTGAGAATATCGCAAGATTGGTTGATCATATTAAAATCATGCCTTACATCTATATCATGAAATTCATGTTGAAAATCTTTATCTCCTGTCATAGTAAAAATCATCCCTTATCATTCGACTTGAAAATGATTTTCATCGAAGTTTCGTATTTACTTATGCTTAATGAGAATAACAATAAGTTCAATGGTTAGAACTTATCGGTTTATGCTTGAATTCAATGGGAAGGAATTCAAGTGTTTTTATCTTCTCATAATATGGCATATAGATAGGGGGAGTTATGTTTAACTCCGTCATCAATTGATTGTCATCATAAAAAAGGGGGAGATTGTTGAATCTCAGATTTTGATGATAAAATAAATTGATGGGTTAATTGATCTAATCCATATTATTGAGTTAAGTGTGCAGGATTAACTACGATAAGCAGAAAACATAAAGCAAGAATACTAGAGTCAAGTTCGATGGACATTTAAGAGTCCGAAGAATCGTCGGAGATGCTGTCGGAACTAACCGAGAAGAAATCAGGAACTTGTCAGAATTTTCCGAAGTTCGCCGAAGAGATCGTTGGAGGTTCACGGAGATCACCGAGAAGGCTAGGCTACTCGTTTAAGTCGTCACAAGATCGGGTACCTGCTGGGAGTCCGTCGAAAGAAATCCGAGGGCATATCGGAAGTCCGCCGGGAGTTCGTCGGAAAGCTCGCCGGAACAAGACTCGACGTTCACGGTTGAAAACTTCCTTGGGATATTTTTAGTTACATAGTTCACATATAATTAGGATTAGGATTAAAAGATAATCCTATATCCTGGTTAAGGGCCAATTGGGTCCAAAATTAGACTTGGTTTGGGCTGAACTTAAAGCTCAACCAGTGAATCGAAGGGTTTGGCGGTAGCACCGCCAGACTGGATGGTGGCACCGCCCAGCACCCGAGAGCCAAGCGGTGGCACCGCTTGGCTGGGCGGTGGCATTGCCAGTACATTGTCAGTGTCAGACATTGACAAGCGGTGGCACCGCCACTGACAGGCGGTGGCACCGCCAGCATCGAGAACTAAAGAGAATTCAAATTTTGTAGCCCAAATTTGAATCCTCTTGAGGCCTATAAATACCCCTCAATTCTCAACTGAGATTATAACTTTTTGAGAAGCAATAGATTGAGAAAAAGATCTTAGAAAAGTCTTAGCAAGTCTTGTTTTCAATTTGCTAGAGTGTTCACCTCCTTCTTTCTTGCTGAAAATTTGTAAGAGTGTGAAGCACTTGTAAAAGGTTGTAAGAGGGGTATTTGTCCTTCTCCTTCAAGAGATTTGCTAGTGGAAGGTGGGAGCCTCATCAAAGAGGGCCTCGCAAGTGGATGTTGGTCATTTGACCGAACCACTTTAAAATTGGTATGTTCTCTGGTTTGCATTTACTTATTGTCATTTATATTATTGCAAACCATCTTCAATTTGATGCTCTACTTCTTTGTCTCCTGCTTACGTATACCTTCAAGTTAAAACGCAATCAAAATGATTTCAAACGAAACATTGCTTTTATCGTACGAAGTTTCCGAAAGTGTTTAAATCGTCAAAAGTTTATCGTACTTTACCGCTACACTAATTCACCCCCCCCCTCTTAGTGCCGCTCCGATCCTAATACTAAGTGTAAAATCCTTCATGTTCTTTGGAAGGTTGTTCTCAAATTCATTTTGTGTCATACAACTCATTTCATAGGTCATTAAAAACCCAATAAAGTTCTTCAATCGGAAAATAATTCAAATCCTTGGCCTCTTAAATGGTCGTTACTTTAGGATCCTAATTTTTAGAAAGAGATCGTAATATCTTATTAACAAGTTTATGATTTGAAAAATATTTGCCAAAAGCTTTTAAGCCATTGACAACATCCATAAAATGGGTGTATATGTCAACAATGGTTTCGCTTGGCTTCATTCAAAATAGTTCAAAATCATACATTAAAAGATCGACTTTAGAATCTTTTACTCTACTCATGCCTTCGTGTGTAGTTTCAAGAGTGTACCAAATATCGAAAGCGATTTCACAAATAGAAACACATTTAAATTTATTTTTGTCTAAGGCACAAAACAAGGCATTCATAGCCTTGGCATTTAAAGAGAAAGTCTTCTTTTCCAAATCATTACATTCGTTCATTGGTTTGGAAGACTTCTCAAAACCAAATTCGACTATATTCCATAAATCAAGATTCAATAAAAGTAAAAAAACTCTCATTCGAGTTTTCCAATATGTATAGTCCATCCCATTGAAAATGGGAGGATGAACGATAGAAAAGCCCTCTTGAAAGTCGAAAAGAGTTATTTTTCTTAGGTGTTAAACTAAATGAGAAAAACTATGGCTCTGATACCAACTGTTATGAATGAGTCGGCTCTAGGGGGGGGGGGATGAATTAGTGCAGCGGTAAAAACATTGGTTTCGAAAAATATTCGATCATTGAAAACCAATCAGAAAGATGTTAACTTGAAAGCATATTATAGTGTAATGAGAGTAAGAAATCAGTTTTCAATGTAAAGTAGATTATAGTAAAGGTAAATAGCAAAATAGAAATGCAAACCGATTTATAGTGGTTCGGTCGTCGTGACCTACATCCACTACACCGATTTCTCTTCCATCGAGGCTATCAGCATCCACTAATGATCTTCCTTTAATGGGCAAAGATCAACTACCCTTAAAACTCATTCTCCTTTTGAGAGATTCAGGAGAGAACCTTTACACCCCCCTTATTCCTCTCTCAAACTACACTAACTCTTAGAGCTTTGAGAGGAGTTCTCATAAGATTATAATAGTGTTTTTCTTCTTTTTTTGCTCTCAATTCTTGTGTATGTTAACCATGGATGATAGGGGTATTTATAGGCCTCAAGTGGATTCAAACTTAGAGCCTAAAAATGTCTTATCCCCTATTTTTGGGGTTCTGGCGGTACCATCGCTTGCAGCACTGACATTGGGCAATACCACCACTTGGAAGACTGTGTTTGGATGGTATCACCTGCTAGTCATAGGTGCCCAGCAAGCCAATTACGTGAGTGATGGCACGTGTGACTTGATACAGAATCTTTTTGCTTATTATATTTTGGCGTATATCACTTTATAACTATTGCATATGTGCATATATATATTGTGATGTCCTTGGATTTGTGCAATGGGAATCGGATCGTGATGAGATCACGATACTGAGATCGATTCACCTTTAAACACATATCCTAAATAATCCCGGTCATAGGTTACTCGAGAGGGACATCGTGATAACCGGATAGACTAGTGTGCTGTATACCCGTCCATATGATGGATGCAGCTGGTCTCATAGTTGCTCGTGTAGGGACACTAGGGATACAGTACAGGTGCTCATTGGAGAATGAGTTCATTGATTGATTGATCCGCTAACGGAATGCTGGATGGTTGATGATGCCTTATTGTCAAACGGCAATTCCGTAGTCCTA
Organism: Musa acuminata AAA Group; assembly: GCF_036884655.1. Taxonomy (NCBI): domain Eukaryota; kingdom Viridiplantae; phylum Streptophyta; class Magnoliopsida; order Zingiberales; family Musaceae; genus Musa; species Musa acuminata. The sequence continues at coordinate 22,231,740 of NC_088346.1, forward strand.
GTGGTGTATCTGGTCCTTAGACTTGAGACACCAAAGATGTCCTGTATGAGTGCTCCACTCTTTGATACCAGACTTATAGGTTTGGTTGTCCCAGATCTAGTACAACTGGTCATTGGGAGTGGTAGTCGACCTTACGAGGGCTATTGAGTGTCGATAGAGGATCATCCACTCTCGGCGTCATGAGAGGAATATCCCATGTGTTCTTGCTCAGACAAATCCCTAGCCAGGGTCATTCGGGTTGAGAGAGAAAGAGTTCTCCGGGAGAATCCGATTATAGCGAGACTCGAGTAGAAACCGTATGGGTCTGACAACACCATGCTCGATATACGGTCTTTGGGATATTAGATGGATGAGGGATTATAGGTACATGGTAACTGAGGACAGACAGGTCCAATGAATTGGATTCCCCTGTATCGTTTGGGGACTACGGCGTAGTGGCATAGTACTTCCGTAGTCGATGAGTTAAGTGAATTATTACAGAGATAATAATTCACTGAGTTAGAAGGAGTTCTGACAGGTATGACTCATGGCCAGCTCGATATTGGGCCTAGAGGGTCACACACATATGGTAGGCATTGCGATCAGTAGAGGTTCGGATATGAGATATCCGACGAAGCCCTTGTCTTATTGGATGCAGATACAATACCCACTAGGGGAGGACCTATTAGGGTTTGACAGGGGACTTCTATAAATAGGAGGGATTCAGAGCCTCAAAGGCTAGAGTCTTTGCTTGCCTTTACTATTCTCCTCTCCCTCTCCATCTCAGAGCAGGCCTGGAGTTTTGAGGAGCGTTGTCGCAACCCTGCTGTGTGGATCACCGCTAGAGAGGATGACGCTTGACCTCCTTCACCCTCTCCTAAGGATCTGCAAGGAAACAGGGATATACGATCTCCCTAGGTAATAAAATCTACTTTATACGCAATTTCATGTTTCGCGGATTTTTGCGTACCAATCTTCGCACGACGACGAACATCTTTTTGGGAATCAGGGATTTTGTTTTCTTGTTCTTCTGCTGCGCATGTGATGTCGCCCCCATGATTTCCCAACATCAACACCTGACACCACCATTGGGTAGTACCACTACCCAATCTGGTGGTACCACCGCCTAACACAGTCTCGGAGACTGTACCACCAATGGTGCCACTTTTTGGGTCACTATCTAGGCCTTGCACTTGGCCTAACATAGCCCAAACTTGGGCCTAATTGAGTTGACCCAATTCCAACCTAATTATATGCTAATAATGAATTTTAATACATACATTAAGCTAAATCATTCTGGTAAGTCTAGGTTTCTTCCGGTGAGCTTCCGACGATCTTCCGGCAAACTTCTGATGATCTCTTGGCAATGTTCCAATGGACTTCCAGCAAGCTCCTAGACTTCATGAAGATCTTCTTGGTGAGTTTCGATGAGCATCTTCGGCAAGCTCCTAGACTTCTCAATCAATTCCGATAGAACCTTCGATGAACTCTTGAACTCCAAACGAAATCTCGTTCTTGACTCCAGGACTTTATTTTGCTTTATGCCTTGATTATTATCATAGTTAATCTTGCACACTTAAAATCCACTTCGAACTAGATAATATTACAAAGCTTGAATCAAGTGTTGTCCGACATGTCATTGGTTTATCGACGCTTCATCCAAATCTTCGGTGCATCAACCTCTCTTATGGCCTATTGCTCAATCGGTCAGTTGATCTTCGTAACTTCGATATACTTAGCACAATTTATGCTCTTCTTGGCTCAATTCTTGAACCCATGACCCGAAGCCTTCTGTCGATACGTCGACCGATCCTTCGGCTTAACGTTCAATCTTATAACATTTTTTTCTATGGCCCAACATAATTCTTCTTGCTTTAATTGTCTCGCCCTGATCAAAGCTTCCTGCATCACTCAAAACATAGATTAAATCATAAACTCTATCAATTGGTTTCATTATCAAAATTCAAGATTCAACAAACCTTCCCTTTTATCTGTGGCTTGAGTCATTCGATGAATGTTCCTAATAATTGACGATCAGTCCAATCATGAGTAAGGTAGGATAGCTTCTCAAACCTGGTTTGGTACTCTTGAATTGTAGAGGTTTGTTGAATCTTTGCAAGTTGGCCATCGATATTTTCATATTTTGTAGGTCCGTAACGATTAAGTAGTGTGTTCTTAAATTGATTCCATGTCGGAGCCCCATGATTATATTCTAGCCAATTGTACCATTGAATAGCATCTCCTTCAAGGTGGATGATAGTAGTTTCCACCATAGCATCATTTGATGTTCGGTAGTAGCGAAAGTGTCGTTCGACATGTGAAATCCACCCCGCCGGGTCTCCTTCTTCCCATCACAGGAAGTCCACCCTCATGAGTGGCGAAAGCATGTCCAAGGGCTGCCTCTCCTTCTCTAAAGGTCTCTCTAAACTCTCTCCTTGCTGAGATTTGGTTGGACTCAATGGTTGTCCAATTCTGAATTCTACAAACAAAGTGCACAATTTATCCTCCAAGCGTGATTCAAGCCATGATTCAATCCGAGATTCCCATGCTTCAAATTTGGCATCAATTGGATCTTGAGAACCTAAAGAATATGCATGAAGATCAGAGATGTCCCCTATCTTTTTTTTGTTGATGGGTTAATGGCATGGGTGGTGGAAGGCTTGGAAGAATTGGGGATCACAGAAAGGTACTATAGTAGATTTTTACGTCTAAAGTGTAGCAGTTTGGACATAAAAGATTAGTAGTTTATATAATGAATTTTTTAATAAAACCAAAGGAAAATCTACTATTAGGAAGTGTTAAGGCTATTGTAAAAATTTCATAGAGATTTGGACAGAAAAAACATATTAGCCAGATCAAACAAACTATGCTATGTGGACATAAAAGATGAGTGGTTTATATTAAGAATTTTTTTACAAAACTAAAGGAACATCTACTGTTAGGAAGTGTCAAAGCTATCATAAAAAATTTGTAGAGATTTAGACAAAAAAAATACAGTAGAAAGATCAAATAGTCTGTGGTATGCAGTTGTAATTCTATAGTATATCTTTCGTCGTAGAGATGAAAGCTTTATGATGAAAAGTTTATGCAGCAATATGGGAACAATTTTATTTTAGATTTTCAAATAAGGATAACTAAATTGCAGCAATAGTAAGGTAGGAAACAAGAACCTGTTGTAATTCATGGGGAGATCAAAAGATGATCCATAGTGGTGGAGATGACAGTGGAATTCAACGATAATCTTTTAGGAAATAGTGGGAATTGCTTTGGGTAGTTGTGGAGGACTGAAGGATGGCTGAATTTTTCAATAAGGATAACTAAATTATAGTAGCAGTAAGGTAGGAAACTAGAACCTATTGCATTTCATGGGTATATCAAAGGATGACCACGACGGTGGAGATGACAACTGAATTCGGTGATAATCTTTTAAGCAATTGTGGGAATTGCTTTGGGCGGTTGGGGAGGGCTAATGGATGGCTGTGGAAGGGAAGTGAAACACCAAGAACGTTGCTCTGATATTAAGTATTAGAACCCTTATAGATTCTAAGCTTGGGATTGATCTCTTTAGGGGATCGGCCTCCTTGGAACTCTATAGGGGTTCCTTCCTCCAAGTTGCTGCTCAAAGGCTACAGAAAAGATTCATCTATTACCTGAGAAAAGAGGATGAATACATGACTATTTATAGGGCTTGTAAACTCCAACTCCTAATAGGACTCCTACTCAAGACTCCTACTTCTAACCTATTGAATCTCGTATTTTGATGATGAAACCACTTGATATATGTTTATGTTTTAATCTACGTTTTGAGTGACGCAGGATGCTTCGATCAGGATGAGACAATTAAAGCAGGAAAAATCATGTTGTTCTGGAGGAACATGTCAGTAGATTGAACATCGAGCTGGTAGATCGAACGACGTATCGATAGAAGGCTTCGGGCCATGGACTCGGGCATCGGGCCAAGAAGAGTGGGTATTGTGCCAAGGATATTGGAGTTGCAGAGTCAACTAGCCAATTGGGCAATAGGCCGCAAGAGAGGACGATACGTCGAAGAATCAAACGAAGCGTCGAGAGTGACATGCCGGACAACTTGGTTAAATGCTTAGGATTAATTGTCTCGATTAAAGTTTTATTTTACATATGCAGGATGAACTACGATGGAAGTAAGACATGTAGCAGGAGTTGCGCCGAAGTCAAGACTATGATCACGTTGGGAGTTCGAGAGTTTGACAAAAGTATGGACGGTCGTCGGAGGTTCTGTAGGAACAAATCCGAGAAGTCCAAGAGCTTTCCAAAAGAAGCTCGTCGGAACTCGCCAAGTGGATCGTCGCAAGTCCAAGAGTTTGTTGGAAGTCCATAGGAGCATCATCGAGGGTTCATCGGATGATCGACGGAAGTTCGTCGAAAGCTCTCCGGAAGAAGCGATTGATGCAATGGAGCAAGTTACAATAAATGTCTTAAGAAATATCGTAGTTAGCATGTAGATTAAGTTAGGAATGGGAGGTGATCCCATTAACTTAATATGGGGACAATTGGGCCCTTGATAGATCCAAATTGGGCCGAATGGATCAACCCATTCGGTCCAGAATTCCTACCCGGCGGTGGCACCGCCAAGGTTGGCGGTGGAACCACGTAGGAGATGGTCTCCCAGGAACGCTGGGCGGTGGCACCGCCAAGGCTCAGTCTTCGAGCAAGACTAGGCGGTGCAACCGCCCCAGGCAAGCGGTGGAACCGCTTGGGCTCAGTCTCCGAGTGAGACTGGGCGATGCAACCGCCCCTAACAGGCGATGGAACTACCTGAGCTCGGTCTCTGAGCTCTACCAGGCAGTGCAATCGCCCCTGTCAGGAGGTGGCACCGCCTAGAGGCTTAGTCTTCAAGCTGCCAGGTGGTTGTACCACCCCAGTCAGAGGTGGTACCGCTAGGACCTCAGAAATCCAGGGAAAGACATTTTTGAGCTCCAAATTCAAACTAGTTTGGGGCCTATATATACCCCACCCTTTCCTGCATGAAAGGGCACCGAAAGCTTGATCTTACACTGTGATTTTAGAGCTCAAAACTGTTGTAAAGTCTAGAAGTTCTCCTTCCTCTTTTCTTCTAAGTTTTGATCTTTCAAGAGAGGAGAGAAAAGTTTGTAAGGGTTGTCTCCTAAGCCCGTCAAAAGGAGTGAAACTGTAAAAGGGTGGTTGGCCTTCGCCTATTGAAGGAAGGCCTCTAGTGGATGTCGGTGACCTCGTTGGTGGAGGAAGTCAAAAGTGGATGTAGGTTAAGATTGACCGAACCACTCTAAATCTCGGTTTGCATTTACTTTGAGCATCTTATCTTTACTGCAAACCTCCTCAGTATCTTACTGCCTTCTGCTCATTTACGAGCGTGTTTCATAGTTAAGTATTTTCCGAATCAGCGTTAAGATGGAAATCAGTTTTATCGTACGAATATCATATTTCAGTTGCTTACATTCTGATTTCTATCTTAACTACAAACTGCCATCCTTACTTTACTTAAAATACGTTTCTGTAAGTTTTTAAAGTTATTATTTGCACGAAACAACTTTTACGTCGGAATCGGATTTCTACGTACGAACGCAGTTTTAATCGTCGAAAGTTTTCCGTGGCACTAATTCACCCCCCCCCCCCTCCCCTCTCTTAGTGCTCTTGATCCTAATAGGACTCCTACTCAAGACTCCTATTCCTTTACAACTCCTAATGCTTCTCTTAAGAAACAACATCCTAACTCTAGCTGGCCTCTTCACCTCTTTAATAGGGGTTGGCTAGGTAAGTTTTACATGAATGCCCCTCTCAATTAGGACTCTCCTAGCTAGAGTCCTAACACATAAGCAACCGTAGGGGCATCGCGCCCGCAGGAAGTGGCACTCATGAGCAAAGCCGCTCACCCATGGGAAAAACCACCTGCAGGGGCAGCGGTGCCCCCTTCCCCTAGCGCAATGGCCACAACCTTGTGGCCACAACGTAGTAGTAGGGAAGGAGGGTTAGGGTTTTTGGAAAAAAGATAGTTTTACCCCTTGAAATTTCAAAAATTCTGAATTCTTTCCTTTTGTCTAAATTATGAAAATATCCCTCACAATTCAAAAAATCTACATGTCCTTAATTTAAAAAAAATATTAGTTAATTTAAAGATTTAATTAAATATTATTATTATCTAGTAGTCTTACATAATGATATTTATATGTGATATATGATGTGGACGGATGATCATGGATCGTGTGATATGTATACTTATAATTATTATTATTATTGGGACTTATGATCCACCATTTTATTTCTTATTTATTGTCGGGCCTACGTGCCTATGATTAAGTTATAATCATACGAGGAGGTATAGCGGGAGCGTGGAAGCGATAACGAGACTCATGAGGTCGAGACGGATGATTACAATGCATGGAGATACACTGAGATGCTAATGGAACCAATGAGGATGAGATGGATGATCACAGGGCATGGAGATACAACATTGCACACATAGATCTTGATGTGAGTGATTAGGCTGATTGGCTTGGGTCTGATCATATTAGACTATGGTCCATGATCATTTGGTGTGATTGCTCATCTTATGTGTGATTACTTATACACCTATTAGATATGTATATATTTTTGCATATGATATTAATATATTTTAAATATGTATGTGTGTGACATGTCATATTAAGAGATTAAATCAAAATCCTCTCTCTCGATAATATTAAGTCGGTAAACGTGGGGTAATTAGATTGACCCACATGGCCTTCCATCGTTAAAGGGAGTGATCGATTCTTAATGTACGTTGATTTAGTTGTCCCTCGAGGCTCACTTATATTGTGATTCGCTATCTTGCCTATGAGATAGAGTTGTCACCGATGACTTGAGGACATGGTATATTTGGTCGAGTCCCTCGAGGGTATATTATGAGAACTCCTCTCAAGCTCTAAGTATTGGGTGAAGTATAAGAGAGTGGTTAGTGGTTGCAAAGATTATCTCCTAAACCTATAAAAAGGAGAAAAGAGGTGTAAAAGGATAGTTGATCTTCGTCCATTGAAAGAAGATCAAGTAGTGAAAGCCGGTGGCCTCAAGTGAAGACGAATAAGGAGTGGTTATAGGTCACGATGACCGAACCACTATAAAATCTGGTTTGCATTTACTTTATGCTTATCATTTATATTACAAACTAATTACTTATTACTTTCATTATGCTTATTATGCTTTCATATGTGTTTTCAAGTTAACATATTTCCAATATAGATTTTATCGTATGAAGATTTCTGACTTGACGTAATTTTTATGTACGCACTAATTCACCCCCCCCCCCCCCCCCTCTTAGTGTCAATTTTGGTCCTAACAAGGCGGTGGTACCACCAATACCTAGAAAACCTAGGATAAAGCCTTGTTTAGCCCTATTTTTGAAGTCATGTGGAGTCTATAAATACCCCACTCTTTCCTACTTGGGAAACAAGAAATATAGTAGAAAGGGGCTATGATTCTGAGTTGAAAAGTTGTTAAAAAGTGCTAAGTGTCCTCCTCCTCCTTTTTAAGTTTTGTGATCATTCTAAGAGAGGTGTGAGACTTGTAAAGGTTGTCTCCTAAACCTATAAAAATGAGAAAGAGTTATTAGAGGGTAGTTGATCTTCGTCCATTGAAAGAAGACCATTAGTGAACGCTAGTGACCTCGACGAAAGAAGAATCGGGAGTGGACGTAGGTCGCGATGACCGAACCACTATAAGCTCGGTTTGCACTCATTTTCTTGATTTGTCTACTACTCTCACTTGCTCTCTAAGCTTAAATGATTTTTAATATGGACTTTATCGAATGAAATTTTTAAACAAATATTTTTATCGAAAGTACTAATTCACCCCCCCCCCCCCCCCCCTCTTAGTGTCGAAAACGGTCCTAACATTGATGACTCTCAATAACGAGGTATGTGACAAAACTGAAACCCCTTTATCATCTGATGAATTACTTAATGCATTTCATGATTTATATGATAAATTTAAATTAGTTGGTAAAAAATATAAATTACTAAAAAAGGATCATGCTTCTCTTTCTAATAAATTTAAAAAATTATAAAATAAGCATGACAATTGCATGTTAACTTCTTGTACTAAATGTGAAGAGTTAGAGTTAGTAAAAGAGGGAAATATGTTATTATAACACACATTAGAAAATTTTAAAATTGGAAACAAATCATTAAACATGATCCTTGTTAACAAAGGTTATGTATATAGAAAGGAAGGAATTAGCTTTATGAGTAGTAACACTCAATAAAAGCCAACTATGTTTGTTAAAGGACCCACATTATAAGTTTCCCCTAAAGTTAAATGTAATTTTTGTAGTAGATATGGTCATTATGCTTATAAATGTTCATACAAAAATATAACTCACATAAATTAATTTAGGTTCATAAAGGAACTATAAATAACCTAATGTCAATAGTCAAGATAGATAGATCTAATCACGAGGGACCTAAAGTTAAATGAGTATATAAAGAAAACCCCCCTTTGTTGTAGATATGTCTATAATCAAAAGCTTGGAGGAAGATATGATATCTTGATAGTGGATGCTCAAGGCACATGACTGGAGATCCAACACATTTTTCTACGCTCATTAGCCAAGACGAAGGATATGTCACCTTCGGAGACAACAACAAAGGAAATATTATTGGCGAAGGAATTATAGGTAACAAATCAAACCTCTTGATTGAAGATATTTTATTAGTATATGGTTTAAAACATAGCTTACTAAACATTAGTCAATTGTATGATAAGGGATATAACATTAAATTTGAATATAATGCTTGCATTATAGAGATACCACACAAAAATAGATCTATGATTGCCTTAAGGACTTATAATATATATATTATTGATCTTGATGATTTTTGTGATGAAACTTATTTTTTTATTTTAAACAATAAAATTAATTTCAATTTTGGCATAGGAGATTACGTCATGCAAGTATGAAATTAATTTCATAAATTATAATTAAAGAACTTGTAAGACGTATGCCTAGAATTAAATTTGTCAAAGATAAAGTTTGTGATGCATGCCAACTTGGTAAATAAATAAATAGTAGATTTAAATCTAAAAATTAGGTAAGTACCTCAAGACTACTACATTAATTCATATGGATTTATTTGGACCAATTGATATCACAAGTCAAGGAGGTAGTAAATATGTTGAATCTCGGATTTTGATGATGAAGTCAATTATCATTTGTTATCTAATCTATATGTTGAGATAAGTGTGCAGGATTAACTACGATGAAAGTAAGACATGTAGTAGGAGTTGCGTTGGAGTCAAGAAAATGATCACGTTGAGAGTTCGAGAGTTCGACGGAAGTTCGGACAGTCGTCGGAGGTTCTGCGGGAACAAATCCGAGAAGTCCATAAGCTTGCCAAGGGAATCGTCGCAAGTCCAGGAGTTTGCCAGAAGTCCGCAGGAGCATCACCGAGGGTTCATCGGATGATCGACGGAAGTTCGCCGGAAGCTCGCCGGAAGAAGCGATTGACGCACTAGAGCAAGTTGCAGTAAATGTCTTAGGAAAAATCACAGTTAGCACATTGATTAAGTTGGAAATGGGAGGTGATCCCATTAACTTAATATTGGGGCAATTGGGCCCCTAAAAAACCCAAATTGGGCCGAATGGATCAACCCATTCGGACCCTGATTTCCGCCAGGCCGTTGAACCGCCCAAGGCAGGAGGCTGCACCGCCTGGGCTCAATCTCTGAGCGAGATTGGGAGGTGCAAGCGCTCTAGCCAAGCGGTGGCACTGCTTGGGCTCAGTCTCCGAGCGAGACTGGGCGGTGGAACCTCCCTTGACAGGAGGTGGCACCGCTTGAGCTCGGTCTTCGAGCTCTGCTAGAAGGTACAACCGCCTTAGTCAGGAGGTGCAACTGCCTGAGCTCGGTCTTCGAGCTCTGTCAAGAGGTGCAACCGCCCTTGACAAGAGGTAGTACTGCCCAGAGGCTCAGTCTTCGAGCTCTGCCAGGCGATGCAACCGCTCCAGTAAGGAGGTGTAACCGCTTGATCTCGGAATTCCGGGAATTGACAGTTTTGAGCTCCAAATTTGAACTGGGTTGGGGCCTATAAATACCCTACCCATTCAGCACTAAAAGAGCATGAACTTACACCGAAATCTTGATCTTTTTCTGTGACTCTTAGAGCTCAAAATTGTTGTAAAGGCCAAAAGTTCTTCTCCCTCTGTTCTTCCAAGTTCTGAGTTGTAAAGAGAGGAGAGAAAATTCTGTAAGGGTTGTCTCCTAAGCCCGTCAAAAGGAGTGAAACTGTAAAAGGGTGGTTGGCCTTCGTGTTAGAACCCTTGCAGATTCTAAACATGGGGTTGATCTCTTTAGGGGATCGGCCTCCTTGGAACTCTATAGGGGTTCCTCCCTCCAAGTTGCTGCTCAAAGGCTGCAGAAAAGATTCATCTATTTCTTAAGAAAAGAGAAGGAATACATGGCTATTTATAGGGCTTCTAAACCCTAACTCCTAATAGGACTCCTACTTAAGACTCGTACTTCTAACCAACTCCTAATAGAACTCCTACTCAAGACTCCTATTCCCTTACAACTCCTAATTCTTCTATAAGAAAAAACCTCCTACATGAATGCCCCTCACAATTAGTACTCTCCTAGCTAGAGTCCTAACAGAATGTCCCTCTCAATTAGGACTCTCCTAGCTAGAGTCCTAACATTTTTACATGAATGTCCCTCTCAATTAGGACTCTCGAAGCTAGAGTCCTAACAGACCCGCCCTCTTCAAATCAGCCTTGTCCTCGAGGCTGATGATTCATGAATTCTGGGAATTTGATCTTCAAGTCATCATAGTTCTCCCAAGTGGCATCTTCTTTTGGTAGGTTCGCCCATTGTATTACCACTTCATTAGTGGGTCGTCGTCGTCGAGTCACGATCCGTCGATCAATAATGGCACTTGGCTAGGTCTGGAGTTCTCTTTGGGTAGTCATATTTGGTGGGTGGCTTTGGGCTGTCTCCAAGCACCTGTTTAAAACTTTCGGTTGGCTGTTGGTTTGTGGGTGATATGTCATACTCTTTTTCAATTTAGTACCCTGCATATAGAATAACTTTGTCCAAAATCTGCTATTGAAGATGCAAGTAGAATTTGTCATAAGCACAATGCGTCCCTTATAGTGTAATTCTTTTGAGTGCCAATTGTAATGAGCCATAGGGCTTGGTGCTTCCTCCAATTTTTTTATAATCTTACTAGTATCTGAATCTTCCTACCATTCCATCTTAATATTCTCAAGGAAGTGGCTAGTTGGAAGTGAAATGGTCGAAACTTCAACTTGCTCGGGTAGTTGCGAAAGCGCATCTGCAAGAACATTCTCTTTCCCCTTTTTGTAAGTTATTTCAAAATCAAATCCAAGAAGTTTTGTTACCCATTTTTGCTGCTCAGGGGAAGATATCTTCTGCTCCAAGAGATATTTTAGGCTTTTATGGTCGGTCTTGATTTGAAAGTATCGCCTGATCAAGTACAATCTCCACCTCGTTGCTGCGTGCATAATGGCGAGCATCTCCTTATCATATGTTGACATATTTTGATCGGAGGGAAATAATGCCTTGCTAGTGTATGCGAGTTGTCGACCATCTTGCATGAGAATGGCTCCAATTCTGACTCCAGATGTGTCGGCCTCAATAATGAAGGGTCGATTGAAATCTGGTAGTGTTAGCACCGGCGTCGTCGTCATGGCTGCCTTAAGTTTGTCGAAGGCAGCGGAGGCTCTGTCCAACCATTGGAAGACATCTTTTTCTAGTAAGGAAGTAAGTGGTGCACTGATCTTTCCATAGTTTTTCACGAACTTGCGGTAGTAGCCTATTAAACCCAGAAAGCCATGTAGCAATTTTATGTTTCTCGAGGTCGGCCAGTTTTGCATTGCTCCAATTTTGAAGGGGTCCACTGCCACACCTTCCTCTGATATGATATGCCCAAGATATTCCACCTTTTATTGAAGAAAGCAAAAATTCGTGGTTGTTGTGTGTTCAAAAGGTGATTTTCCGTATGTCTTCTTCGCATGCTCGTATTTGATGATACCCGGATCAAAGTTCCAGCTTTGTAAATATTTGTGCTCCCTTTCATCTAGCAATTCATCTACTATTGGAATAAAGTATTTGTCCTTGATGATTATGCCATTGAGAGCTCGATAGTCAACACATATTCTCCTTGTTCCGTCCTTCTTGCGTACAAGTAGCACCGACGAAGAGTAGAGGTTGCAACTTGGCCGAATAACTCCTGTTTCGAGCATCTCTTTTATAATCCTTTCTATTTCATCCTTCTGGAGATGTGGATACTGATATGGCTGAGCATTTGCTGAAGATTTTCCTGGAAGAATCATTATACAATGATCATGCCGATAGGTAAGAGGTAGGTTGCGCGGTTCGTCAAATATATTTGAAAATTCAGCAAGCAAAGGAAGTAGATTTGGATCTTCAAATTCTGTTGGCTCTCCCTTAGTTTGCTGCTCAAGTTGTACCAAAAAGCCGCTACATGCTTTATGCAAAACATTCTCCATTTGTTGTGTGCAAATCGTTATTATGTCGCCCCCACGTTTCCCGTGCAATGTCACCTATTTCTCCTTACTGTAAAATTTCATAATTAGTTTCATAAAATTCCAAGAAATATCACATAATGTCATCAACCATTTAATTCTGAGCATGGCCTCATGATTGTTAAGAGGGAGAAGGAAGAAATCTGCAATTATCTCTTGGTCCTACAGCAATAGTTTCTCCTGCAAGCGCCTATGATCACAATTCAAAATCCGTCCGTCGGTGACCTTAACATCAAACCTGCAGCGATTCTCGATAGGTAATGATATCCGAACAGCAAGCTTACTATTTAGGAAGTTAGTAGTACTGCCCGTGTCGATGAGAATAGTGATTGGTTGTTGTTTGAGAAGGCCTCCAATTTTCATCGTTTGCGGGTTTGAGTAGCTAGCTAGTGTATGTACCGTAACTTCGGTCGGTTGTGGCTCTTCTTCTGCATCTTCTTCTTCATGTTCAAGGCTCTCTTTTGGATGTTCAATGACCTCTTCTTCTATCGGTTCAATCATAAGAAGTCCCCCTTTACTACAGCGATGCTCACGGCTCCACGGCTCGTCACAATGCCAACATAACCCCTTCGTATATCACTCCCGAAGCTCTTCTCTTGTTAACCTCTTTAGTGTAGGGACTTGGTCGACAGTAGGGGGCGCTAAGGGCTTCAATATTACTGGTTGAGGAGAGACCCTAGTCCTCCGAGCTTCATGGTTCAATTGCTCCTCTTGATGTCGTGCGAAAGAGATGGCTGCCATAAGCGTATACGGTTGTCGCGCTTTAACTTCTCCTCGGATCTCTAGCTTCAAGCCCTCAATGAAGGTCCACAATAGCTATTTTTGAGACCAATCATGAGTTTGATTAGATAACCTTTCAAACCTGGTTTAGTACTCCTGAATGGTGGAGGTTTGTTGGATCTTTGCTAGTTGTTCGTCAATATTCTCGTAATCGGTTGGTCTGAAGCGAATTAGCAGTCCTTCTTTGAATTGTCGTCATGAAAGGACTCCATAAGTATGTTCAAACCAGTCAAACCACTGTATAGAATCCCCTTCAAGATGTATAGCTGCAATTTTCACCATAGATACATCCGCGGTTTTGTGGTATAAAAAATATCGCTCCGCGCGCGAGATCCAACCAATCGGGTCTCCTTCTTCCCATCTAGGGAAGTCCACTCTCATGCATGGATAGTTGAGGTTGGTCATAGAGCTTCCCCTCTCCTGGAAGTCATATCTTTGGGGTTGGTGTGATTGGGCAAAGCTCTCTCCTTGATGTGATTTCTCCGGGCTTAGTGGTCGGCCCAATCTGAGTTCGATAAAGAGCATCCAAATCTTATCCGCCATTCGCGCCTCCAAGGCTTCGAATTTAGCGTTGATTACCTCTTTAGATGCCATAATATATGCCTCCAAATCTATGATGTTAAGAACTCTCTTTTGTTCTTAGGTTAAAGGCATGTATAGGTTGAGAGAAGTGATGGTCAAAAGGGTTGGTGGATTGGTGGATGTAGGTTACGATTTAGGCTTGTTTTGTGGTAGTTTTGGGTGCAGTTTGAGGGTGTAGTTTAGTAGAGTTTTAGGGCTGTGGTTGAAAGTTTTGGATCTGTGGTAGATGGTAGAAATCCGTGGATGTTGCAGCAAGTATGTGCTGTCTTGTAAGAGTAGAATTGTTGTTGAAGAAACAACGGTTTCTCGACGTAATTTCCACCAAAAACTTGGGAGAATTGAGGAGGGAATTGATAACAAAATCACAGTTTATATGACAACAAGGATATCTAATTTAATCAAGAAAATTTTGGTAGTATAATAGCAAGGAAATTGGTGCAAGTTGCAATTGCAGAATTATCGTCAAAAAATTTCAACGGGTTACAATGAAAATTTGCAGCAACATAAAATCATTTTTAGAGATGAATTTCTTAATAGATCAATCTTAGATGGAAGCCAAGATGATCTATGAAGTGTATAAGAAATTTTATTCAAAAAAGATAGCAAATAGATGGGTTAAGGGAACGATATGCAGCTGAAATTTTCTACAGCATAAATTTTCAAGTGCAGTAGATTGGACATAAAAGATCAGTAGTTTATATTGAGAATTTTTCGATGAAACCAAAGAGAAATCTACTGTTAGGAAGTGTCAAAGATGTCATGAAAATTTCGTAGAAATTTGGGTAGAAAAAGCACAGTAGCAAGATCAAACAGATGGTGCTATGCGGCTTGAATTCTGCAATTCAAGTGCAGTAGATTGGACATAAAAGATCAGTAGTTTATATTGAGAATTTTTTTATGAAACCAAAGGGAAATCCACTGTTAAGAAGTGTCAAAGATGTCATAAAAATTTTGGATAGAAAAAGCACAGTAGCAAGATCAAATAGATGGTGCTATGCGGCTGGAATTCTGCAATGTATCTTTCGTCGTAGAGATGAAAACTTTGTGACGAAAAGTTTATGCAGCAATATAGGAATGATTTTTTTATTTTTTTTTTAGATTTTCGAATAAGGATAACTAAATTGCAGTAGCAGCAAGGTAGGGAACCAGAACCTGTTGCAATTCACGGGGAGATCAAAGGATGATCCGTGGTGGTGGAGATGATGACGGAATTGCTTTGGATGGTTGTAGAGGGTTGATGGATGGCTGTGGAAGGGCAGCGAGACACCAAGAATGCTGCTCTGATACCAGGTGTTAGAACCCTTGCAGATTCTAAACTTGGGTTTGATCTCTTTAGGGGATCGGCCTCCTTGGAACTCTATAGAGGTTCCTCCCTCCAAGTTGCTGCTCAAAAGCTGCAGAAAAGATTCATCTATTTCTTAAGAAAAGAGAAGGAATACATGGCTATTTATAGGGCTTCTAAACCCTAACTCCTAATAGGACTCCTACTTAAGACTCTTACTTCTAACCAACTCCTAGTATGACTCATAGTCAAGACTCCTATTCCCTTACAACTCCTAATTCTTCTCTAAGAAAACACCTCCTACTTGAATGCCCCTCTCAATTAAGACTCTCCTAGCTAGAGTCCTAACAGAATGTCCCTCTCAATTAGGACTCTCCTAGCTAGAGTCATAATATTTTTACATGAATGTCCCTCTCAATTAGGACTCTTCAAGCTAGAGTCCTAACACTTCGGCTATAAAAGGAAGGCCTCTAGTTGACGTCGGTGACCTCGTCGGTGGAGGAAACCAAAAGTGGAGTAGGTCAAGATTAATCGAACCACTCTAAATCTCGGTTTGCATTTACTTTAAGCATATTATATTTACTGTAAACCTCCTCTAAAGCTTACTGCTTTATGCGCATATACGATCGGGTTTCAAGCTTTGCACTTTCCGAATCAGCGTTTAGACGTAAATCTATTTTTTTCGTACGATCATCATATTTCAGTTTGCGTTTATGTTTTGATTTCAATCATAACTGCAAACTACCTTTATATCCTTGCTTAAACTGCATCTCGCCTAATCAAGTGATTTACGAATCTGCATTTAGACGTAAATCAGCTTCGTAGTACGAACGATGTATTTTAGTTTATGCTTATATTCTGGTTTTCATCATAACTGCAAACTACCTTCATAGATTGATTTTAACGTCATCTCGCTTGATCTTAAGTTAAAGTAATCTTAGAATCGGCTTTCACACTGAAATCATTTTTATCGTTCGAACATGTTTTATCGTTGAAAGATTTTCGCTGTACTAATTCACCCCCCCCCCCCCCCCCCCCTCTTAGTGCTCTTGATCCTAACAATTGGTATCAGAGCGGGGTTAACTCTCTAACGGATTAAAACCCAAGAGAGATGGCATACATCGGCCAGAAACCAAGAGGGCCATTCTATTACATGTCCACCCATGTTCAATGGGATGGACTACACCTATTGGAAGACCCGAATGAGGATCTTTCTTATTTCTATGGATTTTGAACTTTGGAATCTTGTCGAAAACGGATTTTCAAAGCCTTCTCTTCCAATGATCGATTAGAATGAATTGGAGAAGAAGGCTTTCGCTCTTAATGCAAAGGCTATGAATGCCTTTTTTTGTGCACTTGATAAAAACAAGTTTAACCGTGTTTCGACTTATGAAACCACATTTGATATTTGGCACACACTCGAAGTGACTCACGAAGGCACAAGTAAAGTGAAAGAGTCAAAAATCAATATTTTGTTACATTCTTTCGAACTTTTTCGGATGAAACCGAGTGAAACTATTGGCGACATGTTTACCCGTTTCACGGATGTCGTCAACGGTCTAAAAGGACTCGGAAAAAGTTTTTCGAATTTTGAGCTCGTAAATAAGATTCTAAGATCCCTTCCTAAGAGTTGGGATCCTAAAGTCATTGCTATTCAAGAGGCGAAAGATCTAAGCAACTTCTCTCTTGAAAAACTAATCGGGTCATTAATGACCTACGAGATGACTTGCAAAGCTCATGAAGAGCAAGAAGACATCCTTCCAAAGAATTGGAAGGATATGGCACTTGAAACTTCAGAAGACCACTTGAGAGAAAACTCAAGTGATGAGGACTGTGACGATGACTTGGCACTTCTAACAAGAAAATTTAAAAAATTCATTAAAAGAAACAAGTTTAAGAATGACATAAAAAATAAACTTGAACCCAAGAAGGACCAAGTTATTTGCTATGAGTGCCAAAAGCTGGGACACTACAAGAGTGATTGTCCCCAAGCCAAAAAGAGAACATCAAAGAAGAAGGCGCTCAAAGCAACGTGGGATGACTCGAGCGTGTCCGAAGAAGAGGAGTCCAACACCGAGCAAGTTGCTCATTACGCCTTGATGGCCATCGGAGAGGAGGTAGCTGTTAGAACCTTTGCAGATTCTAAACTTGGGGTTGATCTCTTTAGGGGATCGGCCTCCTTGGAACTCTATAGGGGTTCCTCCCTCTAAGTTGCTACTCAAAGGCTGTAGAAAAGATTCATCTATTGCTTATCAAAAGAGAAGGAATACATGGCTATTTATAGGGCTTCTAAACCCTAACTCCTAATAGGACTCCTACTTAATACTCTTACTTCTAACCAACTCCTAATAGGACTCCTAGTCAAGACTCCTATTCCCTTACAACTCCTAATTCTTCTCTAAGAAAACACCTACTACATGAATGTCCATCTCAATTAGGACTCTCCTAACTAGAGTCCTAACAGAATGTCCCTCTCAATTAGGACTCTCCTAGCTAGAGTCCTAACAGAATGTCCCTCTCAATTAGGTCTCTCCTAGCTAAAGTCCTAACAGTTTTACATGAATGTCCCTCTCAATTAGGACTCTCCTAGCTAGAGTCCTAACAGTAACAAATTTAATAAATACAGATTTATCATTTGATGAATTATTAAATGCCTTCTATGACTTATTTGATGAATGCAAGATTATTAGTAGAAAATATAAATTGCTAAAAAAGGAGCATGATAGTCTTACTTGTAATTTTGATAAGTTAAAAACTGAATATCATGATAGTTTAAGTTCATGCATAAAATGCCACGATCTAGAAACTCTCTAAAAGGAAAACTTACTACTTAAGGACACCTTGAAGAAATTCGAGGTTGGTAGCGAGTCATTGAAGATGGTCCTTGCAAACAAGGGTCACGTTCCCAAAAGAAGTGGAATTGGATTTGTGAGAAGACCTCACGAAAATCCAACCACATGATCCTTGCAAACAAGGGTCACGTTCCCAAAAGAAGTGGAATTGGATTTATTAGAAGTCCTCACCAAAATCCAACCACCTTCATAAAAGGCCCCATCTTACATGTTCGACACCAAAGCAAATGCAACTTTTGTTGCAAACATGGACATAAAACGCACTATTGTCCATTCAAGAAAATTATTCCAAACAAATTAATTTGGGTTCCTAAAGGAACCATAATAAATTCTATGCAACATTATAAACAATGTAGATCTATTTTTGAGGCACCCAAAAGCAAATGGGTACCTACAAATCATCCTTTCATGTAAAGACATAAAAAATTATAAGCTGGAGCAAGAAATAATATTATGCTCCTTGGATTCTCGATATTCATGACCCAAGATCCAAAAAGAACTCGCAATGCTCTCTAGCCTAAATAACAGATGAAGATTAGAAATTTAAAATCACAAATGCGATTTAGATACAATCCTATTGGATTTTTCAAAATTAGAAACACATGATTCTCAATTCACATATCCTTTGGATTTTCGAACCCATCAATTTCATCCGTTCATAACCGTCGAATCCAACTCTATATCATGAACTGACTAAATTTGTCATGAACTTGCAAGGCTTACCAACTTGAACACACTGTCACAAACATGTGTACGACATTGAGAGTATGCATGTCAAAAGATCTATCTTGATAATGCAAAAGTTCTTATCTTAAAATGAAAACTCTTACATAATTACGTAAGTAAAATTGATTGCTCTGAATGAAAATTCTTCTCAAGACAAAAACTCTCAAATTAGATCACACTGCGATCAGAATAAGTGCTCACCGCCTGCAAGCGGTGGCACCGCCCCAGTTGGAGGTAGCACCTCCGGCTATCACGTGTTGCAAGCGGTTGCACCGGCCCAGCCAATGGTGCAACCGCCCGCAACTCTGTCCTTTTGAACCCAAGCTAGGGCCGGCAGTGAAACCGACCCCAACTCACTCCCTTCCCCTCTTTACTCTTCCAAAGCTCCTCCATCCCCATTTCTCCCCTCATAGCATCCCAAAGACCCCTCATTTCGGAGCAAAACATCAACAATCCTTCCGTCTCTTGAAGATCTCACTAAGGTATTCTCTAAGAAGCCCTTAAATTCTGTTTTTGATTCATTTACTCTTGCTCATCACTATTCTTCTAAACAGCAGTAGTTATGGGATCTAGAAGATCCTCAAGGGACAAAGGAAAGAGGAGATTAGTGGAAGAATTTGATCTCACCCTTTTCGATTCAAAATACCATGCTGAAAAGTTTTCCTCTTTCAAACTTAGGAATGTCAATAAGGGAAAATATGTAGATTTAAATGAACTAAGAGACTTAGAGATAATCCAATGGTTTGCAAACTTAGATCTACTCCCTATTTTACAAATTAATGAACCCATCTATCAAAGGCTTGTTAGATTGTTTTACAACAACATACAAATAGATGAAGAAGAAAGAATGTCTACCTATCTTTTAGGACAACACATCTCCATTACGGATAAATTCATTTGCGACATGATAGGTATTCCCATAAAAAGTAGAGGACTTTACTTTAGAGGATCATGGGATGATGAAACTGTTGGAACAACATATGTTGAAGCCTTAGGAACAATTTTCGCCAATCCCAACTTAGCATTTGTTCCTAAAAGTTGTGAACATCTACTGCCTCTAAACACTAAGGTACTTCATCATATCCTAACTAGCATCATTCTCCCTAAACAATACCATCATGATGAAGTAAGCCAATTAGAATTAGGAACTATGTATTTGATCATGAAAGGACATGACATCTGTCTTGGTTATCTTATCCAACAAAACATGTTAGAACTATCTAAGAAAGACATGATGCTCCCATATGGTGGTATAATCACTAGAATAATGAAAGCCTACGATATTCTAATACCACCGGAAGAAGAAGTAATAAAAGTAGATAGGTTTAGCATAATAAATAAAAATCTACTTCACCGATTAAGATGTTTTTATAGAAACGGTAACTAGGTTAGAATGCCTAGAAGAACCGCTCCCCCTCAACCTGAACCAGAACCGAAAACACCAGTCTTTAGGGGTACCCAATCTCCTCCGATCTATCCCTTTGAGGAAACACATCCATTTGAGCAAACTCATACATCATTTGTCGAAGATATTGGGATTCGGATGGACCGATTCGAACAAAGACAAAAACGGCTTGAACATCGACAAGATCAAATCCTATCTGAGCTGGAACAAATTCATCGACAATTTGACTCTTTATTTAGGTACTTTAATTTTTCACCTCATGAATGAGATTGTATGAACACAATCATCTGTTGTTATTATAATCTCCTTATGTTGCTCACCTTGATAGGCTTTGCCTTGATCCTTGATATGGTTACCTGATATATTTTTTTGTGAGCATATGCAGAGTTAAAAACATCTCTCATTGTTTATCTCGAATTTTACAATGAAACTAAATGTTTTGAAAACATTGTGCCTTAATTTCCATGATAAATATAATTTAAGAAAGTGATATACCAATGCAGTTGATAAGTCATAACATTGCCATGATATTAATACTAAACATCAACTAGCTGATATTTTTACAAAACCTCTAAGTGAAGAGCAATTTGATTTCATAAAAAGAGAATTAGGAATGTTGATGTGTCCGAAAACATAAACTAGTTAAAATTATTTTTCGGACTTTATTGAATGATCAAATCACTTGATTGTCATTACATGCCTAAATAACATGTTGGAAATTATATGTTGAATACAAAAATGTTTTGTCTTCATGATTGTATTTGAAAATCTATAGCATAGTCTTGTCCGAATGCATGAAAGAGTTCATTTCATTTTCGCATTCGCTTAACAATTGGAATGCTAAAAATCAGAGTTTCTCATACACTCTTATGAAAAATATTTTTTCTGAAATGGATTTGATGAAATGATTCCTGCTTATGAATTCCATCTTGAAATATGGATGATAGTATTTTTACTTGCAAAAAGATGTTTCACACACATATCTTGACTCAAAGTAAACTCGTAAATAGCTGGTATCACAAATGGCTTTCCTCCTTCATGAAAAAAGATTATAACAAAAAAAGGAAGAAGTATTCAAAGCAATCTACGTATCATGCCTTCCTTTATATGCTTGATAATTTGCTTATATTGTTCTCCTGGTATCACAACTACCATACTTTTTGTTGATGACAAAGGGGGAGAAATATATGAATTGATGCTATAAACACTAATGCTATGATTATGCCATGCTTGCATCACCAAGAGATATATGAACATATGCTATGATTAATTTGCATTATGCCTTGTTTGTATCGTGTCAAGATATCAAACAAAAAACTTGCATCGAAATTCTACGAGTTGATATCTTACCATGTGATGAAATGCAATACTTGCTAAAATATTTAAAATTTGTACATCATGTAATGATATCAAAATCTTACTTCGCAGCTTTACATGTTGATATCTTACAATATAATGAATTGCTACTATTGCCATCATTCAAACCTATTATATTTGAAAATGAATGTCAAGCCTTGACATCATCTTTAGAGAGATACATCATGATGGGAATCATGATGGGAGTATTGATAAGTTCAAATGATTTTAACTTATCAATATGTCTCTTGAATTCTTAGGTTTCGAATTCAAGAATGACTTATCTCAAGTATGGCATATAGATAGGGGGAGTTAAGGTTAACTCCATTATCAATTGATTGACATCATCAAAAAGGGGGAGATTGTTGAATCTCGGATTTTGATGATGAAGTCAATTGTCATTTGTTATCTAATCTATATGTTGAGATAAGTGTACAGGATTAACTACGATGAAAGTAAGACATGCAGCAGGAGTTGCGCCGGAGTCAAGACAATGATCACGTTGGGAGTTCGAGAGTTCGACGGAAGTTCGGACAGTCGTCGGAGGTTCTGCGGGAACAAATCCGAGAAGTCCATACTCTTGCCAAAGAAGCTTGTCGAAACTCGCCAAGTGAATCGTCGCAAGTCCAGGAGTTTGCCGGAAGTCCGCAGGAGCATCACCGAGGGTTCATTGGATGATCGACGGAAGTTCGCCGGAAGCTCGCCAAAAGAAGCGATTGACGCACCGGAGCAAGTTGCAGTAAATGTCTTAGGAAAAATCGTAATTAGCACGTTGATTAAGTTGGAAATAGGAGGTGATCCCATTAACTTAATCTTGGGGCAATTGGGCCCCTGAAAACCCAAATTGGGCCGAATGGATCAACCCATTCGGACCCTGATTTTTGCCAGGCGGTTGAACCGCCCAAGGTAGGAGGTTGCACCGCCTGGGCTCAGTCTCCGAGCGAGACTGGGTGGTGCAACCTCCCCTGACAAGAGGTGGCACCGCTTGAGCTCGGTCTTCGAGCTCTATCAAGCGGTGCAACCGGCTCAGTCAGGAGGTGCAACCACCTGAGCTCGGTCTTCGAGCTCTGTCAGGAGGTGCAACCGCCCCTGATAGGAGGTAGCACCGCCTAGAGGCTCAGCCTTCGAGCTCTGCCAAGCGGTGCAACCGCTCCAGTTAGGAGGTACAACCGCCTGATCCCAGAATTTTGGGAATTGACAATTTTGAGCTCCAAATTTGAACTGGGTTGGGGCCTACAAATACCCCACCCATTCAGCACTGGAAGAGCATGAACTTATACCGAAATCTTGATCCTTTCTATGATTCTTAGAGCTCAAAATTGTTGTAAAGGTCAAAAGTCCTTCTCCCTCTATTCTTCCAAGTTCTGAGTTGTAAAGAGAGGAGAGAAAATTCTGTAAGGGTTGTCTCCTAAGCCCGTCAAAAGGAGTGAAACTGTAAAAGGGTGGTTGGCCTTCGCCTATTGAAGGAAGGCCTTTAGTTGACATCGGTGACCTTGTCGGTAGAGGAAGCCAAAAGTGGAGTAGGACAAGATTGATCGAACCACTCTAAATCTTGGTTTGCTTTTACTTTGAGCATATTATATTTTCTGCAAACCTCCTCTAAAGCTTACTGCTTTCTGCGAATATACGATTGGGTTTCAAGCTTTGCACTTTCCGAATCAGCGTTTAGACGTAAATCTATTTTTTTCGTACGATCATCATATTTCAGTTTGCGTTTACATTTTGATTTCAATCATAACTGCAAACTGCCTTTATATCCTTGCTTAAACTGCATCTCGCCTAATCAAGTGATTTACGAATCTGCATTTAGACGTAAATCAGCTTCTTCATACGAACGACGTATTTCAGTTTGCGCTTATATTCTGGTTTTCATCATAACTGCAAACTACCTTCATAGATTGATTTTAACGTCATCTCGCTTGATTTTAAGTTAAAATAATCTTAGAATCGCTTTTACACCGAAATCGTTTTTATCGTTCGAACATGTTTTATTGTTGAAAGATTTCCGCTGCACTAATTCACCCCCCCCCCCCCTCTTAGTGCTCTTGATCCTAACAAAATATACTTTTATAATTATTGATGATTATAGTAGATATACTTGGGCATACTTCATAGCACATAATAGTGATTGCTTTAAATATTTTTTAAAGTTTTGCAAACAAGTTCAAAATGTAAAGGTGTTTCATGACTTCCTTTATTCGTAGTAATCATGGTAGTGAATTTAAAAACTATGATTTTTAAGATTTTTATAATTTAAATAGGTATGACTACAATTTCTCTACTCTAAGAAATCCATAACAAAATAGAGTTATTGAGAGAAAAAATAAGAGTCTACAAGAGAGGATAAGAACCATGCTTAATGAACATAGTATATCGAAATATTTTTGGGCTCAAGCCATTAACACAATATGCTATATCATGAACAGAGTTCTCATAAGACAACACTACTATCTAAAACTCTTAATGAATTGTGAAACAATAAAAGACCAAATATTTCATATTTTAAAGTTTTTGAGTGTAAATATTTTATTTTAAATGAAAAGGATGCATCAAGTAAATTTGGTACAAAATCTGATGAAGGCATTTTTCTTGGATATTCCTCTATTTCTAATGCTTATCGAGTTTTCAATAAAAGAACTTTAATTATTAAGGAATCCATCCATATTGTTTTTAATGAGTCTCCCGAATCTAAGAAAAATAATTTTGATGATGATTTTGATTTTGATACTTTGAATTTGAATGAAAATTCTTCTCTCCCAAGCAACTTGAATGCATTTACTTCGAAAGAATCTTTACCCAAGGAATAGAAGTGTATAGATGCATATCCTAAGGAGCTAATCATTAGAGATACATTAAAAGATAGTCAAACTCGTTCTTCATTTAAAATTTTTTGTGTAAATACTACTTTTTTATCTTAAATTGAATCTAAATGCATTGACCATGCTATAAAAGATGACTCATGGGTTTTTGCAATGCATGAAGAATTAAATAAATTTGAGAGAAATAATGTGTGGATGCTTGTTCCTGTTAGGATCGAGTCGACACTAGGGGAGGGGGGAATTAGTGCAACGATAAAATTATGTTGAGTCTAAAAATCTCCATATGATAAAAATGTATCGGAAAGATTCTTAACTTGAAAATGTACAGAAGTATAGTGAAAGTAAGAATTCAGTTTTCAATATAAGGAAAAGGCATGAAAGAAATGCAAACTAGATTTTTATAGTGGTTCGGTCATTGTGACCTGCATCCACTCCCGATTCTTCTTCACTCAAGGCCACTGGCTTCCACTACCGATCTTCTTTCAATAAGCAAAGATCAGCTACATTTTTACACCCCTCTTCTCCTTTTCATAGGCTTAGGAGACAAACTTTTACAAACACTCACTCTATAAATAGAATTATAAACTTAGAACTAGAGGAGGGGATCTCAAGTGATTGCTACAATGTTTTCTCTTAAAACTTGGAGTATTTATGGGCCTCAAGTGAATTAAAACTTGAAGCCTAAAAGTGTCTCATCCCCAATTTTTGGGGCACTAGTGGTACCACCATCTGCAGCATTGACACTAGATGGTACCACCGCCCAATCTGATGGCACCACTGCCTAACACCTGGTGCTAGGCGGTACCACCACCCAGACTGGTGGTACCATCACCTAACAGCCTCTCGGAGACTGTGTCTGGGCGGTACCACCGCCTGACACAATCTCGGAGACTGTGCCACGAAGGTGTCACCTCTTGGGTCACTATTTGGGCTTTTTATTGGGCCCAACACAGTCCTTACATGGGACCAACTAGCCCCTAATTGGGTTGGCCCAATTCCAATCCCAATTATGTGCTAACTATGAAATTTAAGATATTTACTAAGCTAAACAAGTCCCTATGTCTTGGTTTCTTTCGGCGATCTTTCGACGAACTTTCGATGATCTCCCAATAATGTTCCAATGGACTCCCGACAAGCTCCTGGACTCCACGATAATCTTATTGGTGAGTTCCGATGAGTTTCTCTGGCAAGCTCCTAGACTTCTCAATCAATTCTGATAGAACTTGCGACGAACGTTTGGACTTCTAACGAACTCTCAAACTCCCAATGAAATCATGTTCTTAACTCCAGGACTTCATTTTGCTTTATGCCTCGCTATCATAGTTAATCCTACACACATAAAAATATACTTTGATCTAGATAATTTTTACTAAGCATGAATCATGTTGTCCGGCATTTCATTGGTCCATCGACGCTTCGTCTGATTCTTCGACGCATCATCCTCTTTAGCGGCCTATTGCCCAATCGGCTAGTTGACCTCCGCAACTCTAATATCCTTGGTGCAATATATGCTCTTCTTGGCCCGATGCCTGAATCTATGGCCCGAAGCCTTCTGTCGATACGTCGACCGATCCTCCGGCTTGATGTCAAAACTTCTAACATGTTTTGCACTGGCCCAACATGATTCTTCCTGCTTTAATTGTCTCATCCTGATCGAAGCTTCCTGCATCACTCAAAACGCAGATTAAATCATAAATATTATCAATTGGTTTTATCATCAAAATCTGAGATTCAATAATCTCCCCCTTTTTGATGATGACAACCAATTGATAACGGAGTTAACGTTAACTCCCAGAGTTTAAACAAACTCCCCCTATCAATATGTCATATTGATAGAACTTTTGGATTCAAAAATTCAAGCAACATATTATCATAAAACTTATGCATAACATCATCATACTTCTCCCGCTTTGTCATCAACAAAAAGGAGAAGTGTAGCTTTCAAGTGTTAGAGATATGCAAGTTCAAATCATTGCAAGCTAGTGAATTTTACAACATTTTAGAACATGCAAGCTAGCAATTTTGGCAAGTGTCACATCATATTAAAACATGCAAGCTATCAAGTTTTAATATTCAAGGTAGTAATATAGCAAGTTTACAACATACAAGGTAGCAAAAATTTCGAAAGCAAATGCAAGATAGCACTTTTGCTTGAGATTGTAAGCTAGAGATTTTTGCTTCCTTTTGCAATATGCAAGTTGTAAGTTTTGCTTCTTGAGATAGGCAAGATAGCACTTTTGCTTGAGATTGCAAGATAGCATTTCTTGCTTTTGAGATGAGCAAACTAATAAGTTTTGCCCCTTTTTGCGATATGTACATTTGTAATTTTTGCTTCTCTATAGATGTACAATCAAGCAAGCAAGTTTTTGCATCTTCTTGACTTGTGCAAGCTAGCTAGCAAGTTAGCTATCTCCCCCTTTGTAATTGTCAAAAAGAAAGAAAGAATACAATTTTGTATCTCTTTTTCCCTTTACAACAATTTTCAAGGCATGACAAAGATAAGTAATCATTCTTATTTCAAAATATCATAATTGAGATAACCCTTAAATTCAAATCAAAGAAATTTTAATCATGATTCACATCATATGCAATACATCACATACATCATCATAATAAAAAGCATAAGTATTGCATGCATCATTCCAAATCATAAATATTTCATATCATGATGGTATCAATTTGTCAAATTACATCCTACCATGTATGATTATAACTTCTCCCCCTTTTATCATTGTAAACAAGAAAGAATAAGGGAAGAACATAATAGTATAAAATATTTCAATCATTTCAATGCATACAAGCCATAAATACAAAAAAATCATGTCATGAAAGATAAAACCATTTGAATACCAAAAGACATAATTCATATAGTAAATCTCTTCTTTAAATAAAATACCAAGAATAAAAATCATAGGAGTATGAAGAAGAGATCTTGGTTAAAAGAAAATCTCAAGTAATAAATCTAAGGACTCACAAGAAAAATCATGATTCGTTTAGATAATCTCCTCTTAAGAAAATACCAAGTAGAATCGTAGGAGAATGATTAATGAAAAATCTTGATTCATAATAAATCTTAATTTGTAAATATCAAGGAATCAATATCATGATTTGGATAAAAAAATATTCAAATTCAAATCATCAAAATTATTTTTCTGGTCCAAGAGATTCATAAAAGTGATACAAATAGATTCATTAATCTCCTTTTTGGAAAAAATCGATAAAGTAGGGAAAAAGAAATTTTTCAAGGAGAAAACTTTTCTCTTTTTATTTGTTTCATTTCATGTGATTTATTTCATTTATGCTAAGTAAAAACTTACATCAATGCTTAAAATCGAAAGTGCAAGATTTATTACGTCAAAGATCAATAAGGCATAAATCACAAAAATCATCATGCATCATTTCTAAATCTCATGCATAGTATAAAATCACCAAGCATGGTACCCAAAACTTTTAATATTTTCATTACATCATTATGCATCATTAAATATACAATCATCAAGCATGACACTTACTCTATTTCATATAAACATGCATTTTTCATTTATGCCAAATAAAAACATGCATTATTTTTAAAACCAAGAAAGACATTTTTATTATGGTAAAAATCGATAATCCATAAATCATAAGAATTATCATGCATAATTTTGAAGGATAAACTTATTAAGCATGATTTCAAATTATTTTATTTTATCAAGCATAATTTCATAAAGTATTTTAAATCAAAAGGAATATGAAAATCATCAAGATACACATTATTACTTTATTATGTTATTAAAATATCTAGCATGATTTAAGTCTAACATTTTGTTCCTTTATCATTGTCACATGCAATTTTCATTATCATTTTCAAAATTACTAACATGATAAGCATGATTCCAATTTTTTGCATTTTCATTACATTATTAAACATGTAATTTTTAAAAAGATAATTTTTCTAAAGTAAATTAAAAATAACTCATAAAAAGCATCATGTAATTTTGAAATAAATTAAAGGGATTTTGGTAAATCGTTACCTCAATGTGAAGGGCCACCTCATCTTTGTTGGTTTGCTTCTCGTCTTCGGATGAGTTTGATTCGTCTCAAATGCTTCCTTCTTCTTGCATTCATAGCAAGTGGTTGTGTTCTTTTTAAGTTTATTTTTATTTTTTAATTATTATTTCATGAACATTTTAAATTTCATAAGGAGTTCAATTTCACCATCACTTGAGCTTATGCTCAAATGGTCTTCAATTGTTCTAAGTCTCAAATCCTTCCTATTCTTTGGAAGGTGGTTCTCATGTGCATTATGCGCTATTTCATATGTCATCAATGAACCAAAAAGTTTTTCAAGTAGATAATTATTAAGATCTTTTACCTCTTGTATTGCGGTTACTTTCGGATCCCAACTTTTTGGAAGGGATCTTAATATATTATTAACAAGTTCAAAATTTGAAAAATATTTGTCAAGAGATTTTAAACTATTAATGACATTCGTAAAGCAGGTGTACCTATCAATAATAGTTTTGCTAGGCTTCATTTGAAATAACTCAAAATTATGTATTAAAATAATAATCTTTGAAACTTTTACACTACTAGTACCTTCGTGTATAGTTTCATGAATATGCCAAATATTAAAAGCTATTTTGCAAGTAGAAACCCGATTGAATTCATTTTTATCTAAGGTGCAAATTAAAGCATTCATAGCTCTAGCATTTAAAGAAAAATACTTCTTCTCCAAATCATTCAATGGTTTATTAGAAGAGAAGACCTTCGAAAACTATTTTTTATAATATTTTATAAATTTAAATCCAAAGAAAGTAAGAAAACTCTCACTCGAGTTTTTCAATATGTGTAGTCCGTCTCATTGAACTAGGGAGGACGAATGAGAGAAAGTCCCTCTTAAAAGCCGAAAAGAGCCATTTCTCTTGGGTGTTAAACCAAATGAGAAATAATGAGGCTCTGGTACTAATTGTTAGGAAAGAGTCGGCACTAAGAGAGGGGGGTGAATTAGTGCAGTGGTAAAATCATTGATTTTGAAAAATCTTTTCATACGATAAAAATAATCTCGGAAAGTGCTTGACTATAAAAGCATATGCAAGCATAGGTGTAGTAAAAGCATAATAAGGAGGAGAGGCAGTTTGCTATAAAAGTAAATTGCTCAAAGTAAACACAAATCATATTTTTATAGTGGTTCGGTCGTCGTGTCCTACATCCACTCCGTCGATTCGTCTTCCGTCGAGGCCACCGGCATCCACTATCGGTCTTTATTCAATAGGCGAAGACCAATCACCTTTTACAGCTCGATTCTCCTTTACAACCCCACTTACTCCTCTCTCAAACTATTCTAACACTTAGAAGGAGAGGAGTTCACACAAGATTGCAGTAGAATTTTCTTTCTTTTTCACTCTCAATAGTTATGTAAGATAACTAGGGATAAGAGGGGTATTTATAGGCCTTAAGTTGATTTAAGCTTAGAGCCTAAAAACATCTCATCCTGGGTATCTTGGGTACGGGAAGTACCACCGCCTATGCTGGGCGGCACCACCGCTAGTGTCAGTCTAACATTGACGCTACACTAGGCGATACCACCGCCCAGTCTGGCGGTACCACCGCCTAACACCCTGTGCTAGGTGGTACCACCATCGAAACTAACAGTACCAACACCTGACATTCTCTCGGAGACTATGTTTGGGCGGTACCACCGCCCAAACTGGCGGTACCATAGCTTGACATAGTCTTAGAGACTGTGCCATAATGGTGCCACCTCTTGGGTCACTATTTAGGCCTTTCATTGGGCCCAATAGGCCCCTAATTAGATTGGCCCAATTTCAATCCCAATTATGTGCTAACTATGAAATTTAACACATTTACTAAGCTAAACAAGTCCCTAGGTCTTGGTATCTTCTGGTGAGCTTCTGGTGATCTTCCGGCGAAGTTCCAACAATCTCCGGGTAATGTTCCAATGGACTCTCGGTAAGCTCCTAGATTCCATGATGACCTTCTTGGCAAGTTTCGACAAGCTTCTCTAGCAAGCTCTTGGACTTCTAAGTTAATTCTGACAGAACTTCTGACAAACGTCTAGACTTCCGACAAACTCTCGAACTCCCAATGAAATTACATTCTTAACTATAGGACTTCATTTTGCTTTATGCCTTGCTATCATAATTAATCCTGCACACATAAAAACACACTTTGATCTAGACAATTATTACTACGTATCAATCATGTTGTTCGGCATGTCATTGGTCCATCGATGCTTTGTCTGATTCTTCGACGCATCATCCTCTCTTGAGGTCTATTGCCCAATAGGCTAGTTGACCTCTACAACTCTGATATCCTTGGTGCAATATCTGCTCTTCTTGGCCCGATGCCCGAATCTATGGCCTAAAGCCTTCTGTCGATACGTCGATCGATCCTCCAGCTCGACGTCCAATCTTTTGACATGTTTTGCATCGACCCAACATGATTCTTCCTGCTTTAATTGTCTTATCCTGATCAAAGCTTCCTACATCACTCAAAATATAGATTAAATTATAAATACTATCAATTGGTTTCATCATCAAAATCTAAGATTCAACAACCGCCTGACATAGTCTCGAAGACTATGCCACCGACAGTTCCCCTAGTTTGGGTCACTGTTTGGGCCTTTCACGTGGCTCAAAACGGTCCAAACTTGGGCCCAATTAGCCTCTATTTGACTTAGCTTAATTCCAATCCAATTACACCTAAAACCTACTTCGATCTAGATAATTATTATAAAGCTAAATCAAATCGTCTGGCATGTCATTGGTTCATTGATGCCTCATTCAATTCTTCGGCGTATCGTTCTCTCTTGCGGCCTATTGCCCAATCGACTAGTTGACCTCTGCAACTCAGATTTCCTTGGTGCAATTTCCACTCTTCTTGGCCCGACGCCCGATCTGATGGCTCGAGGTCTTTTGTCGATACGTCGACTAATCCTTTGACTCGACGTCCAATCTTCTGACATGTTCCACTTCGGCTTAACATGATTCTTCGTGCTTTTAATTGTCTCTCCCAGATTGAAGCTTCCTGTATTACTCAAAGCACAGATCAGATAAACACTATCAATTGGTTTCATCATCAAAATCTGAGATTTAACAATCTCCCCTATTTTGATAATGACAACCAATTGATGATGGAGTTAACCTTAACTCCGCCTATCAATATGCTATATTGATAGTGTTGGGAAATCATGGGGTGACATCATATGCGCAGCGGAAGAACAAAAAAACAAAAATCCTTGATTCCCAAAAAGATGTTCGTCGTCATGCGAAGATTGGTGCGAAAAAATCCGCAAAACACAAAACTGCGTATAGAGATTGTGTTACCTAGGGAGATCGTATATCCCTGTTTCCTTGCAGATCCTTAGGAGAGGGTGAAGGAGGTCAAGCGTCCTCCTCTCTAGCGGTGATCCACACAACAGGGTTGCGACGACCCTCCTCAAAACTCCAGGCCTACTCTGAGGTGGAGAGGGAGAGGAGAATAGGAAAGGCAAGCAAATACTCTAGCCTATGAGGCTGTGAATCCCTCCTATTTATAGAGATCCCGTGTCAAAACCCTAATGGGTTCTTCCCTAGTGGGTATTGGATCTGCATCCAATAAGACAAGGGCTCCGTCGGATATCTCATATCCGAACCTCTACTCATCGCAATGCCTACCATAGGTGTGTGACCCTCTAGGCCCAATATCGAGCTGGCCATGAGTCATACCAGTTAGAACTCTTTCTAACTCAGTGAATTATTATCTCTGTAATAATTCACTCGACTCATCGACTACGGACGTACTAGGCCACTACGCCGTAGTCCCCAAACGATACAGGGGAATCCAATCCATTGGATCTGTCTGTCCTTAGTTACCATGTACCTATAGTCCCTCATCCATCTAATATCCCAGAGACCGTATATCGAGCATGGTGCTGTCAGACCCATACGGTTTCTACTCAAGTCTCGCTCTAATCGGATTCTCCCGGAGAACTCTTTCTCTCTCAACCCGAATGACCCTGGCCAGAGATTTGTCTGAGTAAGAACACATGGGATATTCCTCTCATGACGCCGAGAGTGGATGATCCTCTGTTGACACTCAATAGCCCTCGTAAGGTCGACTACCACTCCCAATGACCGGTTGTACTAGATCTAGGACAGCCAAACCTATAAGTCTGGTATCAAAGAGTGGAGCACTCATACAGGACATCCTTGGTGTCTCAAGTCTAAGGACCAGATACACCACTAGGACTACGGAATCGCTGTCTAACAATAAGGCATCATCAACCATCCAGCATTCCGTAAGCGGATCAATCAGTGAACTCATTCTCCAATGAGCACCTGTACTGTATCCCTAGTGTCCCTACACGAGCAGCTATGAGACCAGCTGCATCCATCATATGGACGGGTATACAGCACACCAGTCTATCCGGTTATCACGATGTCCCTCTCGAGTAACCTATGACCGGGATTATTTAGGATATGTGTTTAAAGGTGAATCGATCTCATTATCGTGATCTCATCACGATCCGATTCCCATTGCACAAATCCAAGGACATCACAATATATATATGCATTTATGCAATATATATAAAGTGATATACGCCAAAATATAATAAGCAAAAAGATTCTGTATCAAGTGACACGTGCCATCACTCACGTGATTGGCTTGCTAGTCACCTATGACTAGCAATCTCCCACTTGACCTAAAGCCAATTACCTATGTGTCTGATCCCCATCAGACTCCTGTGACGCTCAAAGACAATCTGAGACAACGGCTTTGTTAGTGGATCTGCAATGTTATCTTCGGATGGAACTCTTTCCACTGCTACATCTCCTCGGGTTACGATCTCTTTGATAAGCTGGAACCTCCTCAGAACACTTCTGATGAGACTCGGGTTCCCTTATTTGAGTAATCGCCCCATAGTTATCGCAATATAAGGAAGTCGACTTCTCGCTATTCGGAACGACTCCCAAATCTGTGATGAACATCTTCACCCAGATTCCCTCCTTTGCTGCATCTGATGCAGTAATGTACTCTGCCTCTGTGGTCGAGTCAGCAGTGGTATCTTGCTTGGAACTCTTCCAGCACACTGCTCCTCCATTCAAGGTGTACACATACCTTGAATTCAACTTGCTATCATTGACATCAGACTAAAAACTTGAGTCTGTGTAGCCTTCAACCTTAAGGCTATTATCTCCATATACTAGTAAAAGATCCTTAGTCCTTCTCAAGTACTTAAGGATACACTTTACTGCTTTTCAGTGCTCCAAGCCTGGATCAGCCTGATACCTGCTCGTGACACTCAGAGCATACGCTATATCAGGCCTAGTACATAGCATGGCATACATGATAGACCCTATTGTTGAGGCATAAGGTATCATATCCATGTTCGCCCTTTCTTTTGGAGTCTTTGGGGACATTCTCGTAGAAAGCGATATCCCATGTCTCATCGGTATGAGACCTCTCTTGGAATTTTTCATGCCAAACCTTTTGACAATAGTTTCTATGTACTTGGACTGGGACAAGCCAAGCATCCTCTTGGATCTATCTCTATAGATTCTAATCCCCAAGATATAAGATGCTTCCCCTAAGTCCTTCATGGAGAAGTGTCTAGATAACCAAGCCTTTACTGTGGATAGCATTCCTATGTCATTCCCAATGATGAGGATGTCTTCCACATATAACACCAAAAAGGTGATAGCGCTCCCACTTATCTTTCTGTACACACAAGGCTCATCTTCGTTCTTAACGAAGTCATAAGATCTGATTGCCTCATCAAATCTTATGTTCCAACTTCGGGAAGCTTGCTTTAGTCCATAAATGGATCTAAGCAACCTACACACCTTATCTGGGCAGTTCTTGGACACGAATCCCTCAGGTTGCATCATATACACCTCCTCCTCGAGGTTCCCGTTGAGGAATACGGTTTTCACATCCATCTGCCAGATCTCATAATCATAGTGTGCTGCAATAGCCAATAGAATTCTAATGGATTTTAGCATTGCTACGGGTGAGAAAGTTTCGTCGTAGTCAATACCTTGCCTTTGACGATACCCCTTAGCCACTAGCCTTGCTTTATAGGTCTCCACCTTTCCATCTACTCCGATCTTTTTCTTAAAGATCCACTTGCAACCGATGGGTACAATACCTTCGGGCGCATCAACTAGATTCCAAACCTTATTGGAGTACATAGTATCCATCTCAGAATTCATGGCTTCTTTCCACTTCCCGGAGTCTATACTCATAATAGCCTCCTCGTAGGTCTGAGGATCAATATCCTCTACATCCTCTGCTCTAATATGTCCCACATATCTTTCAAGAGGATGGGATACTCTATCAGACCTGCGTAAAGTTGATACTTGTGTATTAGGTATATGAACAGACTCGGGCTGTAGAGTGGTGCTTGAGTTTGGTTCTCCAACCTCGCTCAATTCTATCATTCTCCCACTGTCTCCATCAAGAATGTGTTCCTTCTCAAGGAACACTGCTCTCTTAGCTACAAAGACCTTTTGGTCCTCGAGATGATAGAAATAATACCCACAAGTTTCCTTGGGGTATCCCACAAATTTGCATCGCTCTGTCCTTGATTCTAACTTATCGGGGTTGTGTCTTCTAACATGGGCAGGGCAGCCCCAAATCGTAACAACCTCAAGATCAGGCTTCTTCCCTTTCCATATCTCATATGGTGTAGACACTACCGACTTAGTTGGAACTCTGTTCAGAAGGTAAGCTGCGGTTTCTAGGGCATATCCCCAGAATGAGATGGGTAGGTCAGCGAAACTCATCATGGACCGTACCATATCTAATAATATACGATTTCTCCTTTCAGAGACACCATTGAGCTGAGGTGTATAAGGAGGTGTCCATTGGGATAATATCCCATGGTCCTTGAGGAACTGAGTAAACTCTGTACTTAAGTATTCACCTCCTCGATCTGATCGAATAGTTTTGATACTCTTTCCAGTCTGGTTCTCCACCTCATTCTTATACTCTCTGAATTTCTCAAAGGCCTCGGACTTGTACTTCATTAAGTACACATATCCATACCTTGAGAAATCATCAGTAAATGTAATGAAGTAGGAGTAACCTCCAATGGCATGAGTTGACATGGGTCCACAGATATCACTATGTATGAGTTCCAACAACTCATTGGCTCTCTCTCCAGTTCTACTAAATGGAGATTTGGTCAGTTTTCCACGAATGCAAGGCTCACAAGTTGCATATGACACATAGTCGAATGGATCTAGATATCCATCATTTAGCAACTTTTGTATCCTTCTTTTTCATGGATGTGACCTAGCCTACAATGCAACAGGTATGCACTGTTCAACTCATCTCGTTTCTTTTTGGACACATTTACATTCATGATATGTGAAGTGGTGTCTAACATAAATAAACCATTATGCAATGTTCCTTTCGTGATGATCTTATCATCTAATAATATCGAACAACCATTGTTCTCAAAAATAAATTTATATCCACTAACTGTTAAACATGAAATGGAGATAATGTTTTTGATAATAGAAGGAACAAAATAACATGCATCTAATGTAATAAAAGCTCCACTAGGCAGATGTAGGGCGACCTCGCCAACAGCTAATACAGCAACTTTTGCTCCATTACCCATCTTGAGGTCCATCTCGCCTCTCTCTAGTCTCTTAGGCCTTGCCAGAACCTGCAACGAATTACATATATGATAAGCACTACCGGTATCCAATACCCATGTGTTATCATAAGAGTCTGACAAATGTAGACTGATCATGAATGTACCTAAAGCTTCATCAAGCTTTTGTTTCGCCCTTTCTACAAGGTACTCTTTGCAGTTTCTCTTCCAATGCCCATCTTTACCATAGTGGAAGCACTGGCCTTTGTCCTTTGCTGGGTCTTTCTTAGCAACCTTTGCTTTACCTTGTTTGCCCTTGCCCTTTCCCTTCTTAAGGGACCTTTATGCTTTCCTTTTCTTTCTGGTCTCACCAGTGTAGAGAACTGGCTTCTCTTTCTTAATAGTACTCTCTGCCTCCCTCAACATATTGAGGAGCTCTGAGAGAGTCACCTCAAGCTTGTTCATATTAAAATTCATTATGAACTGTGAAAAGGAATCTGGTAAGGACTGAAGCACAATGTCCACACACAAGTTATCCTCTAGGACCATTCCTAGACCTGTGAGTTTCTCTATCCACTCAATCATCTTTAGGACATGGTTCTGAACCGGTGTCCCCTCAGTCATCCTAGCACGGAAAAGGCTCTTGGATATCTCATATTGTTGAGTCCTTCCCTGTTCCTCAAACAATTTGCGGACATGTAGGAGAATGGATCTGGCATCCATCATTTCATGTTGTCTCTGTAACTCTGGAGTCAAAGAGCCCAACATATAGCACTGAGCAAGAGTGGAGTCATCAATGTACTTCACGTAGCGAGCGATCTCATCCTCGCTTGCCCCTTCTTCGGGCGTAGGCATCACTGTATCAAGGACGTACACGATTTTCTCTGCTATGAGAACAATTCTCAAGTTACGATGCCAATCCGTATAATTTGGACCAGTGAGGCGGTTGACATCAAGTATGCCACGTAAGGGATTTGAAAGCGACATTTTCTGAAAATAAAGATGTAGCAGAAATGAATAACATGCAGATTTTACAAGAAATAAACTATCAAGATATGGACTTCTATCTTAATATGCTCCCACTATTTTACTAACGAGTCACGTGACACCCTCAGCACGTGAAACGGAAGTCTCCGGCATACTTCTAGTGAGGATTAGGATCCAATCAGCGTCTTAGTGTAACCTCGAGGGACTTGACCAATCACACTAAGCCTAAAAGGTAGACTACTCTTGCCGATCACAACTCCTTGTGATTCCCGTCCTGTTCGGCCTCCAAATCACCATGGCCTCGAGGGACTCGACCAACCATGATGCTCGGTTAAGTCAACACCTTTGTTACAAGATGAGTCTGATTTGATGATATACCCTCGAGGGACTCGACCAAGCATACCATGCCCTCAGGTCACCGGTGACATCTCTATGTCGTAAGCAAGATAGCGAATCGCGATATAGGTGAGTCTCGAGGGACTCGACCAACTCAACCTACACCGGGAATCGGTTCCTACTCATAACGATGGAAGGCCACGTGGGTCAATCTAATTGCCTCACGTTTACCGACTTAATATTATCGAGATATGTTTCTATAATTTGGTCTCCTAATATGACATGTCACATATATACATATTTAATATATATCTACATCGCATGCCAATATATATACATATCTAGTATGTGTATAAGCAATCACATTAGATGATCATGGACCACAACCTAATATGATTAGGCCCGAGCCAGTAGGCCTAATCACTCACATCAAGATCTATGTGTGCAACGGTGCATCTCCATGCCCTGTGATCGTCCATCTCGTCCTCGTCGGTTCCGTCGACATCTTGATGCATCTCTATGCATCACGATCGTCTGTCTCGTGGGTCCCGCTATCGCATCCACGCTCCCGCTGCGCCTCCTCATGTGATTATAACTTAATCATAGGCACGTAGGCCCGACAATAAACGAGAAATATAATAGAGGTTCGCAGACCTCAATAATAATAATCACAAGTACACACATCACACGGTCCATGATCATCCGTCCACACATCATACATCACATGTATAAATAATCATCATCACGTAGGACTACTAGATAATAATAAAAATAATAATCAACTAAACCTTTTAATTAATTAATATTTTTCTGAAATCAGGGACATGTAAAGA
Source organism: Musa acuminata AAA Group (assembly GCF_036884655.1). Taxonomy (NCBI): domain Eukaryota; kingdom Viridiplantae; phylum Streptophyta; class Magnoliopsida; order Zingiberales; family Musaceae; genus Musa; species Musa acuminata. Next base: position 22,269,812 of record NC_088346.1, read on the forward strand.
ATTTCTCAATTCCTAAGGGTATTTTCATAATTTTGACAAAAGACAGAAACTGGAATTTCTCAAATTCATAGGGGCAAAACTATCTTTTTGCCCAAAACCCTAATTCCCTCTTACTATTGCAGCTCCGCCGCCGCCACCCTGCTGGCGGCGGCCTATGCGGCGGGGCGAGGGCGCTGCCCTCGCCTGCAGGCCGCACGCCCGCTGGCGGCACTACCGCTGCAGGTGGGCTCCCCTTTCGGGCGTCGCTACCTCCACAGGCGGTGCTGTCCCGCCGGGCGGCCGCCCCTGTAGGGGGTGTTTCGCTTGCGGGAGCAGCAGCGGCAGGCACCGCTGCCCTGCGGCGCCTCACCCCGCGGGAGAAGCGTCCGCAGGCGCCTCTGCCAGCCCCGTCGGACGCAAGCCCGCTGTAAGCAGGCCGCCGGCCAGCTGCTGCAGGCACAGCGCTTGCGCATGCGCATGCACCGGCGCTGTGCTGCCTGCCTTCGGCTACGGCTGCCGCTGCAGGTGGCTGCAGGCATGCAGATTGAGGGCAGCAACTGTTGCTGCCCTTCCTCGCTTTTGCGTCAACGATTTTGACGTCAAATTTCTACCTAAACACAACACACGCAGTTCAAAACCAATCATTCGTACGAACAACCTAGCTCTGATACCACTGTTGGGAAATCATTGGGCGACATCATATGCGTAGCGGAAGAACAAGAAAACAAAAATCCCCGATTCCCAAAAAGATGTTCATTGTCGTGCGAAGATTGGTGCGAAAAAATCCGCAAAACACAAAACTACTTATAGAGATTGTGTTACCTAGGGAGATCGTATATCCCTGTTTCCTTGCAGATCCTTAGGAGAGGGTGAAGGAGGTCAAGCGTCCTCCTCTCTAGCGGGGATCCACACAACAGGGTTGCGACGACCCTCCTCAAAACTCCAGGCCTACTCTGAGGTGGAGAGGGAGAGGAGAATAGGAATGACAAGCAAAGACTCTAGCCTATGAGGCTGTGAATCCCTCCTATTTATAGAGATCCCGTGTCAAAACCCTAATGGGTCCTTCCCTAGTGGGTATTGGATCTGGATCCAATAAGACAAGGGCTCCGTCAGATATCTCATATCCGAACCTCTACTCATCGCAATGCCTACCATATGTGTGTGACCCTCTAGGCCAAATATCGAGCTGGCCGTGAGTCATACCTTTTAGAACTCCTTCTAACTCAGTGAATTATTATCTCTGTAATAATTCACTCGACTCATCGACTACGGACGTACTAGGCCACTACGCCGTAGTCCCCAAACGATACAAGGGAATCCAATCCTTTGGACTTGTTTGTCCTCAGTTACCACGTACCTATAGTCCCTCATCCATCTAATATCCCAGAGACCGTATATCGAGCATGGTGCTGTCAGACCCATACGGTTTCTACTCAAGTCTCGCTCTAATCGGATTCTCCCGGAGAACTCTTTCTCTCTCAACCCGAATGACCCTGGCCAGGGATTTGTCTGAGCAAGAATACATGGGATATTCCTCTCATGACGCCGAGAGTGGATGATCCTCTATCGACACTCAATAGCCCTCGTAAGGTCGACTACCACTCCCAATGACAAGTTGTACTAGATCTGGGACAGCCAAACCTATAAGTCTGGTATCAAAGAGTGGAGCACTCATATAGGACATCCTTGGTGTCTCAAGTCTAAGGAACAGATACACCACTAGGACTACGGAATCGCTGTCTAACAATAAGGCATCATCAACCATCCAGCATTTCGTAAGCGGATCAATCAGTGAACTCATTCTCCAACGAGCACCTATACTGTATCCCTAGTGTCCCTACACGAGCAGCTATGAGACCTGCTGCATCAATCATATGGACGGGTATACATCACACCAGTCTATCCGGTTATCACGATGTCCCTCTCGAGTAACCTATGACCGGGATTATTTAGGATATTTGTTTAAAGGTGAATCGATCTCATTATCGTGATCTCATCACGATCCGATTCCCATTGCACAAATCCAAGGACATCACAATATATATATGCATTTATGCAATAGTTATAAAGTGATATACGCCAAAATATAATAAGCAAAAAGATTATGTATCAAGTTACACGTGCCATCACTCACGTGATTGGCTTGCTGGGCACCTATGACTAGCAGATAGAACCTTGAATTCAAATCAAAGCAAATTTAATCATGAATCAAAGCAACATGTCATCATAAAATCATACATAATCAACATTTCAATGCATCATTCTATCCATGATTATCATACTGTTAGGATCGAGTCGGCACTAAGAGGTGGGGTGGATTAGCGCAAAGGATAAAAACGACGTCAATTCGAAAAATCTTTTCATTCGATGAAAACCGATATCGGAAATGCTTAACTTTTAAAGCATATGGAAGCATAGTGAAAGTAAGAATTCAGTTTGCAATATAAGAAAAAAGCTTGAAAGGAATGCAAACTATATTTTTATAGTGGTTCGGTCGTCATGATCTACATCTACTCCCAAGTCCTCTTCACTCGAGTCCACTGGCTTCCACTACCGATCTTCTTTCAATGGGCGAAGATCAACTATCCTTTTACATCCCTCTTCTCCTTTTCACAGGTTTAGGAGACAACCTTTTACAAGCACTCACTTCTCCCTAAATAGAATTCTAAACTTAAAACTTGATGAGGGGATATCTCAAGTAATTACTACAGCATTTTCCCACTTTTAAGCTCTCTGTACTTATGTATGTTAACCGAGGATGAGAAGGGTATTTATAGGCCTCAAGTGGATTCAAACTTGGAGCCTAAAAGTGTCTCATCCCTAGTTTATAGGGTACAGGCAATACCACCGCCTAACATAGTCTTGGAGATTGTGCCACCGACGATTCCACTAGTTTGGGTCACTGCTTAGGCCTTTCACATGGCCCAACACTACTCAAACTTGGGCTCAATTTGCCCCTAATTGAGTTGGCCCTGACAGGATCAAGGTCGGCACTAAGAGGGGGGGGGAATTAGTGTAGCGGTAAAATAACGTCGGTTTAAAAAAACTTCATTTGATAAAAACTATTTCCGACGAAAACCTTTTCGTAAAGATCTTAACATGAAACCCATTTCTAAATGTATTGAAGGTAGTAAACAATTAAAGAGGTTTGCAGTAAAGATAAATTGCACAAATATAAATGCAAACCAGATTTTAGAGTGGTTCGGTCATCGTGACCTACATCCACTTTGTTGATTCCTCTTCCGTCGAGGCCACCGGCATCCACTATTGATGTTCTTTCAACGGGCAAAGATCAACTACCCTTTTACACCCCTCTTCTCATTTTCTTGGGTTTAGGAGCCAACCCTTACAAGCACACACACTTCTCTCTAAATAGAAATATAAGTTTAAGCCAGAGGAGGGAATTCACTTATGATCGCAATAGCATTTTCTCACTTTTAATCTCTTTGTGCTTGTGTGCTTTAACCAAGGATTTGAGGGATATTTATAGGTTTCAAGTTGATTCAAACTTAGAGCCTAAAACTTTCCCATCCTGTGTAATGTCACTACGTTGGGCGGTACCACCACCCAGTCTAGCGGTACCATCGCCTAGGGGTACCATTGCCTAGGGGTAGTGTTGGGTGGTACCACCACCTAGATTGGTGGTACCACCGCCTAGATTGGTGGTACCACCACCTGGCACCCTGCCAAGGGCAATAAAACTGCCCAGATTAGCGGTACCACCGCTTGACATAATCTCGAAGATTGTGCCATGATGGTGAGACTTCTTGAGGTACTATTTGGGCCTCTTATTGGGCCCAACATAATTCTTACATAGGCCTAGCTGGCTCCTAATTGGGCTGGCCCAAATCCAAACCCAATTACGTGCTAACTATGATTCCTAAGAAATATTCCAAGTTAAACAAGTCCCTATATCTTGGTTTCTTCCGGCGAGCTTCCAGCGATCTTCCGATGAACTTCCAATGAACTCTTAGCAATGTTCCGGCATACTCCCGGCAAGCTCCTAGACTCCACGACGATATTCTTGGCGAGTTCCAATGAGCTTCTCTAGCAAGCTCCGAGACTTCTCGGCTAGTTCCGCTAGAACTTCCGATGAATGTTCGGACTTCCGACGAGCTCTCGAACTCCCAACGAAATCACGTCCTTGACTCTGGGACTTCAATTTGCTTTATGCCTTGCTATCGTAGTTAATCTTGCATATTTAAAAATATACTTCGATCTAGATAATTAATACTAAGCATTAATCAAGTTGTCCGGCATGTTATTGATCCTTTGACGCTTCGTCTGATTCTTCAGTGCATCATCCTCTCTTGCGGCCTATTGCCCAATCGGCCAGTTGACTCCGCAACTCTGATATCCTTGGTGCAATATCTGCTCTTCTTGGCCCGATGCCCGAAGCCTTCTGTCAATACGTCGATCGTTCCTCCAGCCCGACGTCCAATCTTCTGACATGTTTTCCCCCGACACAATATGATTTTTCCTGGTTTAATTGTCTCATCCTAATCGAAGCATCCTACATCACTCAAAATGTAGATTAAAACACAAACACATATCAATTGGTTTCATCATCAAAATACGAGATTCAATAATCTCCCCCTTTTTGATGATGACAACCAATTGATGATGGAGTTAACCAAACTCCCATAGTTTAAACTAACTCCCCCTATCAATATGCCATATTGATAGAAACTCTTGGATTCAAAATCCAAGCAATATGTCATGATCAAATCATGCATGACATCAACATACTTCTCCCCCTTTGTCATTGACAAAAAGGAGAATCTCCACTTTCAAATGTTTGGAAATATAAGTTCAACACATTGCATGAAAAACATAATTTCCAAATTGATCATATTGCAAGATAGCAATAATTAAAGATGTGTAAGTTTAGTATTTTTGCTTCTTGAGTTAGGCAAGATAACACTTCTTTGTAATGTTCAAGATTGCAAGTTCTACATCATGCAAACTAGCAATGTTACAACATTTTAGAATATGGAAGCTAGCAATTTAAATATATTCAAGAAGGCAACTTCTTGAAATATGCAAGTAGTATATTTGCTTTTCTTTGCGATAGGCAAGATAGCACTTTTCCTTCTAGAAATTTGCAAGTTAGCAATCTTTACTTCTCTTTTGAGATGAGCAAGCTAACATATTTTTGCATCTTTTTGACTTGTGCAAGCTAACAAGTTTACCTCTTTTTATGATGTGCTCGCTAGAGATTCATTCTCCCCCTTTGTCATTGTCAAAAAGAAGGGAAGATCATTTACATCAATTTTCAAATTATGACAAAGGTAATATAACAAAGATAAAAAAATCAAGATGTGAATATCAAGACAATTTTTCATCATGAATATTATATCATTGCATGCACCATTATCATAAGTAAAAGTATTGCATGCATAATACCAAATCATCATGTATATAAAATATAAAATCATCATTACATGCATGATTCCAAATCATCATTCTAGTATATTATTTCAGAAAATGATAATTATTTATTTTTTGTTAGGATCGAGAGCACTAAGAGGGGGGGGGGGGGTGAATTAGTGCAGCGGAAATCTTTCAGCGATTAAAAACGAAAGCTGCGTTCTTCGATAAAAACTATTTTGATGCAAAAGCAGATTCTAAGATTACTTATGATTAAGTGCAGTTTACGTTTAAACACAGTTAGCGTCTAAACGCAGTTTGCGTCTAAATGCAGATTGCGTCTAAACTCATATTGCGTCTAAGCGCAGTTTGTGACTAAGCGCAGTTTGAGTCTAAGCGCAGTTTGCGTCTAAACACAGTTTGTGTCTAAGCGCAGTTTAAGCAGAAGTATAAAGACAATGTGCTGCTATTGTACAGCTCAAAAAGTAATATGCAAAAAGCAGATTTACGTCTAAACGCAGATTTACGTCTAAACGCAGATTCACGTCTAAACGCAGATTTACGTCTTAAACGCAGATTTATGTCTGAACTTTGAAACTCGTTTGTATACTCGTAGAAGGCAGTATGCAGTTGAAATCAAGACGTAAATGTAAACTGAAATATGATGATTGTGCGAGGAAAGCCAATTTACGTTTAAATGCAGTTTTACGTCTAAATGTTGAAACTCGTTCGTAAAATTGCAGAAGACAGTTTGCAGTTATAAATAGAATCAAAATGTAAATGTAAGCTGCAAAGAAACTCGTTCGTAAAAGCGCAGAAGACAGTTCGCAGTTATAAACAGATTCAAGACGTAAATGTAAGCTGCAATGTAAAGATCGTACGAAAACACCTTTTGACGTCTGAATGCAGATTCGGAAAGATTAGAACTTAGAAACTTGTTCGTAAAAGCGCAGAGAGCAGTAGCTATGTAGGAGGTTTGTAGTAATGATAAAGTGCTTAAAATAAACGTAAACCAGAGATTTAGAGTGGTTCGGTCAGTCTTGACCTACTCCACGTTTGGCTTCCTCCACCGGTGAGGTCACCGACGTCAACTAGGGGCCTTCCTTCAATAGGGGAAGGCCAACTACCCTTTTACAGTTTCTCTCCTTTTCACGGGCTCAGGAGACAACCCTTACAGATCCTTTCTCTCCTCTCTTAACAACTCAAGACTTGAAGAACAGAAAAGAGGAGAACTTTTGGACTTTACACAAATTTGAGCTCTTAGAATCACTGAAAAGAACAAGAATTCGGTGTGGATCTATATCCCTTCAGTGCTGAATGGGTGGGGTATTTATAGGCCCCAACCCAATTCAAATTTGGAGCTCAAAACGATCAAATCCCGGAATTTCGGGATCAGGCGGTTGCACCTCTTGACTGGAGAGGTTGCACCGCCTGGCAGAGCTCGAAGACCGAGCTCAGGCGGTGCCACCTCTCTATTAGGGAGGTTGCACCACCCAGTCTTGCTCGAAGACTGAGCTCAGGCGGTGCCACCTCTCTCTCAGGGAGGTTGCACCGCCCAGTCTAGCTCGAAGACTGAGCTCAAGCGGTGCCACCTCTCTGTTAGGGAGGTTGCACCGCCCAGTCTAGCTCGAAGACTGAGCTCTGGCGGTGCCACCTCCTGGCTGGGGAGGTTGCACCACCCAGTCTCGCTGGGAGGCTTAGCCCAGGCGGTGCCACCTCCTGGCCTAGGCGGTTGCACCTCCTTGTGCAATCAGGGTCCGAATGGTTAGCTCCATTCGGCCCAATTTCAATCTTTTCAGGGGCCCAATTGCCCCAAGATTAAGCTAATGGGATCACCTCCCTTTTTCCAACTTAATCAACGTGCTAACTACGATTAAATCTAAGACAATTTCTACAGCTTTGCTCCGATGCGTCAATCGCTTCTTCCGGCGAGTTTCCGGCGAACTTCCATCGATCATCCGATGAACCCTCGGTGATTCTTCTATGGACTTCCGGCAAATTCCTGGACTTTGCGACGATCCATTTGGCGAGTTCCGACAAGCTTCGCTTGGCAAGCTTCTGGACTTCTCGGATCTGTTCTCGCAGAACCTCCGACGACCGTCCGAACTTCCGTCGAACTCTCGAACTTCCAACGTGATCATGAACTTGACTCCGGCGCAACTCCTGCTGCTTGTCTAACTTTCATCGTAGTTAATCCTGCACACTTATCTCAACACATAGATTAGACAATAAATGACAATTGACTTCATCATCAAAATCCGAGATTCAACAATCTCCCCCTTTTTGATGATGACAATCAATTGATAATGGAGTTATTCTTAACTCCCCCTGTCTATATGCCATAGTTGAGATAAGTCAACCTTGAATTCAAGACCTAAGAATTCAAGTGACGTATTGATAAGTTAGATCAGTTAAACTTATCAATACTCCCATCATGATACTCATCATGATGTATCTCTTCAAAGATGATGTCAAGGCTTGACATACATCATCAAGTTTGTATGATTGTGTTTGTAACTATTCATCATGTAGTTTGAACATTATCATATAAAGCTGTGAAGCGCTATTACATTATGCACATATTTGAAATATTCTAGCAAGTTTTGCATTTTCTTCACATGATAAGATATCAACTCAGGGCATAATGCAAACTTTAGCACATGTTTATATATCTCTTGGTGATGCAAGGATGGCATAATCATAGCAGTGTTTATAGCATCACTCATAGTATTTCTAATCATGGCAGTGTTTATCAATTCATATATCTCCCCCTTTGTCATCAACAAAAAACATAGTAATTATGATACCAGGAAAATAATAATAGCAAGCTTATAGAGGAATTTTACATAGATTGCTTTAATACTTCTTCCCCTTTTCGTTATAAGCCATTGTCTATGTAAAGATTTAGCAGGATGGAATACATACACATGAATCACTTCATCAAATCTATTTAAGAAACTTATTTTTCATGAAAGTGTATGAGAAAATTTGTTTTATAGCATTCGAATAAATAAGATGCATTCGGACAAGATTTTGTTCCAGATTTTCACATTGCAATCAAGTGATTTGATCATTCAATATAGTCCGAAAAATAATTTTAACAAATTTATCTATTCGGACAACTCATCATTCCTAATTCTCTTCGAATGAAATCAAATTGTTCTTCACTTAGAGGTTTTGTAAAAATGTCAGCTAGTTGATGTTTAGTATCAATGAACTCTATGGTTACGTCATGATTAGTAACATGATCTCGTATAAAGTGATGTCTAATATCAATATGTTTTGTTCTTGAGTGTTGTATAGGATTCTTAGTTAAGCATATTGCACTTGTGTTATCACATTTAATGGGAATATCTTTAAGATTAACCTTGTAATCTTCTAAAGTGTTTTTCATCCATACAACTTGTGCACAGCATGCACTTGCTGCAATATATTCAGCTTCGGTTGTTCATAGAGCAATCGAGCTTTGTTTCTTTGATGACTAGGAAACAAGGGCATGTCCTAAAAATTGACATGATCCTGATGTGCTTTTTCTATCTAGTCTACAGCCAGCGAAGTCCGCATCAGCATAAGCTGTTAACTCAAAATTTTCTGATTTTGGGTACCATAATCCTAGATTTGTGGTTCCATTAAGATATCTAAGTATTTTTTTAACTACTTTAAGATGAGATATCTTAGGGTTTGATTGAAATCTAGCACAAGGTCCTACACTGAACATGATGTCTGGTCTGGTGGTAGTGAGGTAAAGTAAACTTCCTATCATACCCCTATAAGTTTTTTGATCAAAGCTTTCTCCACTTTCATCAATTTCTAACTTAGTGGAGGTGCTCATAGGAATGTTACTAGCCTTTGAGTTGTTCATATTAAACCTTTTTAATAAATTCATGGCATATTTAGTTTGACTAATAAAGATGCCATTGCTTAGTTGTTTGATTTGTAAACCTAAGAAGAATGTTAATTCTCCCATTAAGCTCATTTCGAATTCAAGACTCATAGTTTTAGCAAAAGAATCACAAAGAGATTCATTTGTAGAGCCAAAGATGATATCATCAACATAAATCTGAACAATGAGAAAATTATTTTCAAAATTTTTGATAAACAATGTAGTATCAACCTTGCCTTTTGTAAAGTTATTTTTGATAAGAAAAGAACTAAGTCTCTCATACCAAGCCCTTGGGGCTTGTTTTAAGCCATAGAGAGCTTTAGTTAATCTAAACACATGATTAGGGAGGCTATTATTTTTAAATCCAGGAGGTTGTTCAACATAAACTTCTTCAAAAATAAAGCCATTTAGAAAAGCGCTTTTAACATCCATTTGAAATAACTTAAAATTATTACAACTAGCGTAGGCAAGGAGCATCCTTATGGCATCCAATCGAGCCACAGGTGCGAAGGTTTCTTCGTAATCGATACCTTCTTCTTGGTTGAAAACTTTGGCCACTAATCTAGCCTTGTTTCTAACCACGATACCATTTTCATCTTGCTTGTTTCTAAAGACCCATTTAGTACCAATAACTAAATGGTCATTTGGCCTAGGAACAAGCGTCCACACCTCATTTCTCTCAAATTGATTCAATTCATCTTGCATTGCGATAATCCATGAATCATATTTCATGGCTTCATCAACACATTTGGGTTCAATTTGCGAGAGAAAGGCGGCGTTGCCACAAAAATTCTTAAAAGAGGATCGTGTTTGAACCCCCTTTGATGTGTCTCCTAAGATTAGCTCCTTAGGATGAGCATCTACATACTTCCAATCCTTAGGTAAGGAAGTGGATGCATCCAAGTTGCTAGTTGGAGACGGGGTTTCGTTTAAATTCAAAGAATCAAAGTTAACATCATCATCAAGATCATTTTTCTTAATTTCAGAAATCTCATTGAAAACAACATGGATGGATTCTTTAATAATTAAGGTTCTTTTATTGAAAATACGAAAAGCTTTAGAAACCGAAGAATAACCAAGAAAGATTCCTTCATCAGATTTAGCATCGAATTTTCCTAAGTTATCCTTTTCATTCAAGATAAAACACTTACACCCAAAGACTTTAAAATATGAGACATTGGGTTTTTTGTTATTCCATAACTCATAAGGAGTTTTGGATAGTAAGGGTCTTACTAGAACTCTATTCAAAATATAGCATGTAGTGTTTACAGCTTCGGCCCAAAAATATTTGGGTAGGCCATGTTCATTCAACATGGTTCTTGCCATTTCTTGTAAATTTCGATTTTTTCTTTCTACTACCCCATTTTGTTGGGGATTTCTTGTAGTAGAGAAATTATGGTTGTATCCATTGAGTTCACAGAATTCTTTGAAATCATGGTTTTGAAATTCTCCACCATGATCACTTCTAATTGACGAAATCATAGATTCCTTCTCATTTTGAACAAGTTTACAAAACTTGGTAAAATATCTAAAGCATTCATTTTTCTGTTTTAAGAAGTAGGTCCGTGTATATCTGCTGTAGTCATCAACAATGACAAAGGCGTATTTGCTACCTCCTAGACTCGATGTAGAGATTGGTCCGAACAAGTCCATATGGATCAATTGTAAGGGCCTAGAGGTGCTTATTTGATTCTTAACTTTGAAACTACCCTTAATTTGTTTACCTAATTGGCAAGCATCACATACATTGTCTTTGATGAACTTGATATGAGGAATTCCTCTTACAAGTTCTCTAGATGATACTTGAGTGATTAGTTTCATGCTAGCATGACTTAATCTTCTATGCCATAGCCAAGCATCCTCATTCATAACCGCAAAACACATTTCATCACATAAGTCATTGATGTTAATAGTGTATACGTTATTTTGTTTTAATGCAATCATAGACATATTTTTATGTGGTTTTTCAATGATGCAAGCATTAGATTCGAATTTGACAGTATATCCTTTATCACATAATTGACTAATACTCAAGAGGTTATGTTTTAAACCATCAACTAACAGAACATCTTCAATAAAAAGGTTGGATTTGTTACCTATGGTTCCTTTGCCAATGATTTTACCCTTGTTGTTGTCTCCGAAGGTGACATAGCCTTCGTCTATGCTAGTGAGCTTAGAGAATTGAGATGGATCTCCGGTCATATGCCTTGAGCATCCACTATCAAGGTACCATCTCTTGCTCCTAGCTTGCGATGGTGTGAGTTTCTACAAGAAAGGATGATTTTTAGGTACCCATTTGCTTTTGGGTGCCTCACAAATAGATCTGCATTGTTTATCATGTTGCATGGAGTTTATCATGGTTCCTTTAGGAACCCAAATCAATTTGTTTGGACTTATTTTCTTGAATGGACAACAATGTGTCTAGTGTCCAAATTTACAATAGAAGTTACATTTGTCTTGATGTCGAATATGTAGGATAGAGCCTTTTATGAAGGTGGTTGGATTTTGGTGAGGACTTCTCACGAATCCAATTCCACTTCTTTTGCGAACGTGACCCTTGTTTGTAAGGATCATGTTCAATGACTTGCTACCAACCTCGAATTTCTTCAAGGTGTCCTTAAGTAGCAAGTTTTCTTTTTGGAGAGTTTCTAGATCATGGCATTTTATGCATGGGCTTAAACTATCATGATGTTCAGCATTTAGCTTATCGAAATTACAAATAAGACTATCATGCTCCTTTTTTAGCAATTTGTATTTACTACTGATAGTCTTACACTCATCAAACAATTCATGGAAAGCATTTAATAATTCATCGAATGATAAATCTGCATCTATTGAATTTGTTACCTCATCCTTGATGGCCATTAAGGCGTAATGAGCAACTTGCTCGGTGTTGGACTCCTCTTCTTCGGATGCGCTTGAGTCATCCCATGTTGCTTGAAGCGCCTTTTTCTTTGACGTTCTCCTTTTGACTTGGGGACAATCACTCTTGTAGTGTCCCGGCTTTTTGCATTCATAGCAGATTACTTGGTCCTTCTTGGGTTCAAGTTTATTTTTTGCATCATTCTTAAACTTGTTTCTTTTAAAGAACTTTTTAAACTTTCTTGTTAGAAGTGCCAAGTCATCATCACAGTCCTCATCACTTGAGTTTTCTCTCAAGTGGCATTCAGAAGTTTTGAGTATCATATCCTTCCTGTTCTTTGGAAGGATGTCTTCTTGCTCTTCATGAGCTTTACAAGTCATTTCGTAGGTCATTAATGACCCGATTAGTTCTTCAAGAGGGAAATTTTGCAAATCTTTTGCCTCTCGAATAGTAGTGACTTTAGGATCCCAACTCTTAGGAAGGGATCTTAGTATCTTATTAACAAGCTCAAAATCCGAAAAGCTCTTTCCGAGTCCTTTTAGACCGTTGACGACATCCGTGAAACGGGTAAACATGTCGCCAATGGTTTCACTCGATTTCATCCGAAAAAGTTCGAAAGAATGTAACAGCAAATTGATTTTTGACTCTTTTACTCTACTTGTGCCCTCATGGGTCACTTCGAGTGTGTGCCAAATATCAAATGCAGTTTCACAAGTTGAAACACGGTTAAACTCGTTTTTATCAAGTGCACAAAATAAGGCATTCATAGCCTTTGCATTAAGAGCGAAAGCCTTCTTCTCTAAATCATTCCAATCGATCATTGGAAGAGAAGACTTCGAAAATCCATTTTCGACAAGATTCCACAGTTCAAAATCCATAGAAATAAGAAAGATCCTCATTCGGGTCTTCCAGTAGGTGTAGTCCGTCCCACTGAACATGGGTGGACGCGTAATAGAATGCCCCTCTTGGTTTCCGACGTATGTCATTTCTCTTTGGGTTTTAATCCGTTAGAGAGTTAACCTTGCTCTGATACCAACTGTTAGGATCGAGAGCACTAAGAGGGGGGGGGGGGGTGAATTAGTGCAGCGGAAATCTTTCAGCGATTAAAAACGAAAGCTGCGTTCGTTCGATAAAAACTATTTTGATGCAAAAGCCGATTCTAAGATTACTTATGATTAAGTGCAGTTTATGTTTAAACACAGTTAGCGTCTAAACGTAGTTTGCGTCTAAATGCAGATTGCGTCTAAACTCAGATTGCGTCTAAGCGTAGTTTGCGACTAAGCGCAGATTGCGTCTAAGCGCAGTTTGCGTCTAAACACAGTTTGCGTCTAAGCACAGTTTAAGCAGAAGTATAAAGACAATGTGCTGCTATTGTACAGCTCAAAAAGTAATCTGCAAAAAGCATATTTACGTCTAAACGCAGATTTACGTCTAAACGCAGATTTACGTCTAAACGTAGATTTACGTCTTAAACGCAGATTTACGTCTAAACTTTGAAACTCGTTTGTATACTTGCAGAAGGCAGTATGCAGTTGAAATCAAGACGTAAATGTAAACTAAAATCTGATGATTGTGCGAGGAAAGCCGATTTACGTCTAAATGCAGTTTTACGTCTAAATGTTGAAACTCGTTCGTAAAATTGCAGAAGACAGTTTGCAGTTATAAATAGAATCAAAATGTAAATGTAAGCTGCAAAGAAACTCGTTCGTAAAAGCGCAGAAGACAGTTTGCAGTTATAAATAGATTCAAGACGTAAATGTAAGTTGCAATGTAAAGATCGTACGAAAACACCTTTTGACGTCTGAATGCAGATTCGGAAAGATTAGAACTTAGAAACTTGTTCGTAAAAGCGCAGAGAGCAGTAGCTATGTAGGAGGTTTGCAGTAATGATAAAGTGCTCAAAATAAACGCAAACCAGAGATTTAGAGTGGTTCGGTCAGTCTTGACCTACTCCACTTTTGGCTTCCTCCACCAGCGAGGTCACCGATGTCAACTAGGGGCCTTCCTTCAATAGGCGAAGGCCAACTGCCCTTTTACAGTTTCTCTCATTTTCACGGGCTCAGGAGACAACCCTTACAGATCCTTTCTCTCCTCTCTTTACAACTCAAGACTTGAAGAACAGAAAAGAGGAGAACTTTTGGACTTTACACAAATTTGAGCTCTTAGAATCACTAAAAAGATCAAGAATTCGGTGTGGATCTATATCCCTTCAGTGCTGAATGGGTGGGGTATTTATAAGCCCCAACCCAATTCAAATTTGGAGCTCAAAACGATCAAATCCCGGAATTTTGGGATCAGGCAGTTGCACCTCTTGACTGGAGAGGTTGCATCGCCTGGCAGAGCTCGAAGACCGAGCTCAGGCGGTGCCACCTCTCTGTCAGGGAGGTTGCACCGCCCAGTCTTGCTCGAAGACTGAGCTCAGGCGGTGCCACTTCTCTGTCAGGGAGGTTGCACCGCCCAGTCTAGCTCGAAGACTGAGCTCAAGCGGTGCCACCTCTCTATCAGGGAGGTTGCACCGCCCAGTCTAGTTCGAAGACTGAGCTCAGGCGGTGCCACCTCCTGGCTGGGGAGGTTGCACCACCCAGTCTCGCTGGGAGGCTTAGCCCAGGCGGTGCCACCTCCTGGCCTAGGCGGTTGCACCTCCTGGTGCAATCAGGGTCCGAATGGTTAGCTCCATTCGGCCTAATTTCAATCTTTTCAGTGGCCCAATTGCCCCAAGATTAAGCTAATGGGATCACCTCCCATTTTCCAACTTAATCAACATGCTAACTACGATTAAATCTAAGACAATTTCTGCAGCTTTGCTCCGATGCGTCAATCGCTTCTTCCGGCGAGTTTCCGGCGAACTTCCGTCGATAATCCGATGAACCCTCGGTGATTATTCTGCGGACTTCCAGCAAACTCTTGGACTTTGCGATGATCCACTTGGCGAGTTCTGACGAGCTTCGCTTGGCAAGCTTCTAGACTTCTCGGATCTATTCTCACAGAACCTCCGACGACCGTCCGAACTTCCGTCGAACTCTCGAACTCCCAACGTGATCATGAACTTGACTCCGGCGCAACTCCTGCTGCTTGTCTAACTTTCATCGTAGTTAATCCTGCACACTTATCTCAACACATAGATTAGACAACAAATGACAATTGACTTCATCATCAAAATCCGAGATTCAACAATTTTCATAATATTTCAAAAAATCATAGTGTTGCATACTAGCTTCAAAAAATCAAGAGACTTATTATGATTCTTTTTTAATAACTCAAATAACAAAAAGAAATAATCATAGTAAACATTCTTGATTTATAAAAAGAATACTCAAGTTATAATTCTGAGAAATCAAGAAAAAACATGGTTTATGTTAACAAATCTCCTCTTAAATAAATAACGTAAAGAGTTCTTAGCAGATCAAATAATGAAAGATATTCAAATGAAATTTTAAGTCATGAATTTTGAAAAAGATATTCTCGTTAGTAAATTGTAGGAGAAAAAGATTTTAATTAATGCATAAGAACTCTTATGATTCATATTGAATTTTTTTCTCAAAATGCAAGAGAATGAAGAGTAAGAAATCTTGATTCATGAAGGATTTCATGTAATAAATCTCGAGAAATCAAGATCGTGATTTCGATAAAACCCATTAAATTCAAATAATCAAAATCAATTTCATGGTTCACAAAATTCATAACATAAGTAGATTCATGATTTTAATTCCAATGATAATATATTTTCCTTTTTAACTGTTTCATTTTTAGTGATTGATTTCATATTAGCATGCCTTTTTCATTTATTTTAAATAAAAACATGCATCAACGTTTAGGATCAAAAAATAAATTTCATAATAAAAACCATCAAGTCCACTAAATCACAAAAATCATCATGTATAACTTTAAAATCTCATGCATAAAATCATCAATCATGGTATCAAAACATTTAATATTTTCATTACATCATTATACATTACTTGAAATCAAACATGATTTCATTTAATCAAAATAGAGAAATAATAATGAAAATCAACATGATACACATTATTACTTCTTAACCACATATAGTATGATTTCATAAGGCATTTTTAATCAAAATTAATTTTTTATTAAACATATCATTTTTATTATCATTTTTGAAATTACTAGCATGATCATAATTTCTGTATTTTCATTTTTAAACATGCAATTTAAAAAAAATAATTTTTCTAAAATAAAAAAAATGCATCTTGGAAAGTATCATGTAATTTCGAAATAAACTAAAAGAGTTTCATTTACCTCATTGTTGAAAGCGGGTAAGGCATAGTTTTTCACCTCGCCTTTGTTGACATTCTCCTCATCTTCCGATGAGCTCGATTCATCTCAATTTATGTTTTTCTTCTTGTATTCAAGGCAAGTAGTTGCATTCTTTTTGTTCTTTAATTTTTGTTTCATGAACTGTTTAAATTTGTTAGTGAGGAGTTCAAATTCAACATCACTTGAGCTTATACTCGAGTGGTCTTCTTTTGTTCAATATCCCAAATCCTTCCTGTTCTTTGGAAGGTGGTTCTCAAGTTCCTCACGTGCATTGCATGTCATTTTATAGAAACACGATTAAACTCATTTCTATCTAAGGCACAAAATAAGGCATTCATAGCCTTTGCATTTAAAGAAAACGTCTTCTTCTCCAAATCATTCCAATGGTTCATTGGAAGAAAAGATATTGGAAAACTAGATTCAACTATATGCCATAAATCAAGATTCAAAGAAAGCAAAAAAACTCTCATTCGAGTTTTCCAATAAGTGTAGTTCATTCCAATAAAAAAGGGAGGACGAATGAGAGAGTGACCCTCTTGAAAGCCGAAAAGAGCCATTTCTCTTGGGTGTTAAACCAACTAAGAAATCACGAGGCTATGATACCAATTGACAGGATCGAGGTTGGCACTAAGATGGGGGGTGAATTAGTGCAGAGCTAAAATAACGTCGGTTTAAAAAAACTTTGTTCAACAAAAACCATTTCCGACGAAAACCTTTTCGTAAAGATCTTAACTTGAAATCCGTTTGTAAATGTATTGAAGGCAGTAAGCGATTAAAGAGGTTTGCAGTAAAGATAAATTGTATAAATATAAATGTAAACCAGATTTTAGAGTGGTTCGGTCATCGTGACCTACATCCACTTTGCCGATTCCTCTTTCGTCGAGGCCACTAGCATCCACTATTGATCTTCTTTCAACGGGCAAAGATCAACTATCCTTTTACACCTCTTTTGTCATTTTCTTGGGTTTAGGAGCCAACCCTTACAAGCACACACACTCCTCTCTAAATAGAAATCTAAGTTTAAGCTAGAGGAGGGAATTCACTTATGATCGCAACAACATTTTCTCACTTTTAATCTCTATGTGCTTATGTGCTTTAACTAGGGATAAGAGGGGTATTTATAGGCTTCAAGTTGATTCAAACTTGGAGCCTAAAACTTTCCCATCCCGGGTTCCCCAAGCACGGGCGATACCACCGCCTGCGTTGGGCGGTACCACCACCTAGTGTTAGTTTGACATTGACACTGCACTAGGCGGTACCACCGCCCAGTCTAGTGGTACCATTGCCTGGCACACTACTAGGGGCGGTACAATCGCCTAGACTAGTGGTACCATCGCCTGACAGAGTCTCGAAGACTATGCCACGATGGTGAGACTTCTTGGGGCATTGTTTGGGCCTCTTATTACTCTCGGCAATGTTCCGACAGACTCTCGGCAAGCTCTTGGACTCCATGACAATCTTCTTGGCGAGTTCCGATGAGCTTCTCTAGTAAGCTCCGAGACTTCTCAACTGGTTCTGCTAGAACTTTCGACGAACGTCTGGACTTTCGATGAGCTCTCAAACTCCCAACAAAATTGCGTCTTTGACTCCGGGACTTCAATTTGCTTTATGCCTTGCTATCATAGTTAATCCTACATATGTAAAAACATACGTCAATCTAGACAATTAATACAAAGCATTACTCAAGTTGTCCAGCATGTCATTGGTCTCTCGACCCTTCGTCTGATTCTTTGGCGCATCGTCCTCTCTTACGGCCTATTGCCCAATCGGCCAGTTGACTCCACAACTCCGATATACTTAGCGCAATATCCGCTCTTCTTGGCCCGATGCACGAATCCACGGCCTAAAGCCTTCTGTCGATATGTCGACTATTCCTCCGGCCCAACGTCCAATCTTTTGACATGCTTTCCCCTGGCACAACATGATTTTTCCTACTTTAATTGTCTTATCCTAATTGAAGCATCCTACGTTACTCAAAACATAGATTAAAACATAAACACATATCAATTGGTTTCATTATCAAAATATGGGATTCAATAGGCCCAATTCTAACCCAATTACACCTAAAACCTACTTCGATCTAGACATTTATTATAAAGCTAAATCAAATGTTGTTCGGCATGTCATTGGTTCATCGATGCCTCATCTGATTCTTCAGCACATCATCCTCTCTTGTAGCCTAGCCCAATCAGCTAGTTGATCTCTGCAACTCTAATTTCTTTAGTGTAATTTTTGCTGTTCTTGGCCCGATGCCCGATCCTATGGCCCAAGGCCTTCTGTCGATTTATCGATCAATCCTCTAGCTCAACATCCAATCTTCTGACATGTTCCACTTTGGCCTAATATGATTCTTCTTGGTTTTAATTGTCTCTCCCTGATCGAAGCTTCCTGTATCACTCAAATTGCAGATCAGATAAATAGTATTAATTGGTTTCATCATCAAAATTCGAGATTCAACAATCTCCCTCTTTTTAATCATGATAAATAATTGATGACGAAGTTAATCCTAACTCCTTCTATCAATATTCTATATTGATAGAACCTTGAATTTAAGTCAAAACAAATTTAGTCATGAATCCAAGCAACATGTCATCATAAAATCATGCATAATCAAAATTTTAATACATCATTATATTCATGATTGTTATCATAACTTCTCCCCCTTTATCATCAAAAAAAGGAGAAGTGCAACTAGCAAATGTTAGACATAATTTCAAATCATTGCATAATAAACATAATCTCAAGTTTTATCATCATGTAGGCTAGTAATTTTCTTTCTTCTTTTTTGAGAAGTGAAATTTTTTGCTTCCTTTACAAAGCGCAAGCTAGCATAATTTTACATCATTTTACAACATGTAAGCTAGTGAGTTCTTTTATATATGAAAGTTGGCAAAAATTTTACTGTTGAATCTCGAATTTTGATGATAAAATCAATTGATGGGTTAATTGATCTAATCCATATTATTGAGTAAAGTGTGCAGGATTAACTATGATAACTAGAAAACACAAAGCAAGAATACCGGAGTCAAGTTCGATGGACGTTTAAGAGTCCGAAGAATCGTTGGAGATGCTGCCGGAACTATCCGAGAAGAAATCAAGAACCTGTCGGAATTTTCGGAAGTTCGCCGAAGAGATCGTCGGAGGTTCACGGAGATCACCGAGAAGGCTCGGCTACTCGTTAAAGTCATCACAAGTTCGGGAGCTTGCTGGGAGTCCGTCGGAAGAAGTTCGTCTGAAAGCTCGCCGGAACAAGACTCGACATTCGCGGTTGAAAACTTACTTAGGATGTGTTTTGTTATGTAGTTCACTTGTAATTAGGATTAGGATTAAGAGATAATCCTATATCCTGGTTAGGGGCCAACTGGGCCTAAAATTAGACTTGGTTTGGGCTAAATTTGAAGCCCAACAAGTGAACCGAAGGGTCTGGCGGTGGCATCGCCAGACTGGGCGGTTGCACCGCCCAGCACCCGAGAGCTGGGCGGTGGCACCGCCCAGCACTGTCAATGTCTGACAGTGACAGGCGGTGGCACCGCCACTGATAGGCGGTGGCACCGCCAGTATCGGGAACCCAAAGAGAATTCAAATTTTGGAGCCCAAATTTGAATCCTCTTGAGGCCTACAAAGACCCCTCAAATCTCAGCTGAGATTACTACTTTTTTAGCAGCAAGTGTTTGAGAGAAAGGCCTTAGAAAAAGTCTTAGCTAGTCTTGTTTTCAATTTGCTAGTGTTCACCTCCTTCTTTCTTGTTGAAAATCTGTAAGAGAGTGAACCGCTTGTAAAAAGTTGTAAGAGGGGTATTCACCCTTCCCTTTCAAGAGATTTGCTAGTGGAAAGGTGGGAGCCTTATCGAAGAGGGGCCTTGCAAGTGGATGTAAGTCATTTGACCGAACCACTGTAAAATCGGCGTGATCTCTGGTTTGCATTTACTTATTTTCATTTACATTACTGCAAACTATTTGCACTTTAATGCTATACTGCTTTGTCTCCGTCTTACTTATCCCTTCAAGTTAAAACGCAATCGAAACGATTTTAAACAAAAACGTTGCTTTTATCGTACGAAGTTTTCGAAAAGTGTTTAAATCGTGAAAAGTTTATCGCACTTTATCGCTACACTAATTTACCCCCCCCCCATCTTAGTGCCGCTCCGATCCTAATAATTGGTATCAGAGCCAGGTTCACTCTCATATTTGGTTTAATACCCAAGAGAGATGGCTTACTCCGGCATGCATGAGGGACACTCTATCACACGTCCACCTATGTTTAATGGGTCGGATTACATGTATTGGAAGACCCGTATAAGGATCTTCCTCATTTCCATGGATTTCGAGCTTTGAACTATTGTCGAAAACGGATTTCAAAAATCTTCTCTTCCGATGAGCGATTGGAATGAATCGGAGAAGAAGGTTTTTGCTTTAAATGCAAAGGCTATGAATGCCTTGTTTTGTGCACTAGATAAAAATGAGTTTAATCTTGTTTCAATTTGTGATTTGGCTTTTGATATTTGGAGAACTCTTGAGGTCACTCATGAAGGCACTAGCCGAGTGAAAGAGTCCAAAATCAACATCCTTGTGCACTCTTATGAACTTTTTCGAATGAAACCAAGTGAGTCCATCGGAGACATGTACACCCGTTTCACGGATGTCATCAATGGACTCAAAGCTCTTGGTAAAGATTTTTCTAACTTTGAACTAGTAAACAAAATCTTAAGATCTCTTCCTAAAAGTTGGGATCCAAAAGTTACGGCCATTCAAGAGGCCAAGGACCTCAAAACATTCCCTCTTGAAGAACTTATTGGGTCTGTAATGACCTACGAAATGACATGTCAAGCTCATGACGAGCTCAAGAACCCTCTTCCAAAGAATAGGAAGGATATGGCACTTACATCATAAGAAGATCACTTGAAAGGAACATCAAGTGATGAGGACAGTGACAATGACATTGCACTTTTGACTCAAAAAGTTAAAAAATATTTAAGAAGAACAAATTTAAAAATAATACAAAAAATAAAGTTTAACAAAAGAAGGACCAAGTGATTTGCTATGAGTGTAAAAAACCGGGATACTACAAGAACGATTATCCTCAAGCCAAAAAGAGAACATCAAAGAAGAAGGCGTTCAAGGCAACGTGGGATGATTCAAGCGCGTCCGAAGAAGAGGAGTCCAACACCGAGCAAGTTGCTCATTATGCGCTAATGGCTTTAGGAGAAGAGGTATGTGATTTATTTAACGAAGATTTATCTTTTGAAGAACTCTCTATCGCTTTTCATGAATTATTTGATGAATGTAGAACTATTAGCAAGAAGTTAAGTATCTTAAAGAAAGAGCATACTTTGCTACAAGATAAGTTTGATAGTCTTCAAACTCCTCCATGCTCTAAGTGTGAGCATTTAGAAGCAATAAAAAATGAAAATTTGCTTCTTAAAGAAACCTTAAACAAGTTTAAGGTTGGTAGCAAAGGATTAGATATGATCCTTGCACACAAGGGTCACGTCGCAAATAGAAATGGAATTGGATTTGTAAAAGGATTACATCAAAATCCTACCACTTTCATAAAAGGATCGACATTACATATTTCCTCTTATATGAAATGCAACTTCTGTTGCAAATTCGGACATATTGGCTACAAATGTCCATTTAGGAAAATTAGTTCACAAAAATTAATGTGTTCCTAAAGAAACTATAAAGGATTCAATAATAAATAACAAAGTTAGTGGATCAATTTTTGAGGCACCCAAAATCAAATGGGTACCTAAAAGTCATCCTCTTTTGTAGACAAACCCACAAGCTAGGAGCAAGAGATGGTATCTCGATAGTGGATGCTCAAGACATATGACTAGAGATCCATCTCATTTCTCTATGCTCACTAGTAAAGAAGAAGGGTACGTCACCTTCGGAGACAACAACAAAGGCAAAATCATTGGCAAGGGAACTATTGGTAACAAATTTAGTTTTTCCATTGATGATGTTTTACTAGTTGATGGATTGAAACATAATCTCTTGAGTATTAGTCAACTATGCGATAAAGGTTATATCGTTAGATTCGAATCAAATATGTGTATTATCGAAAAACCAAACAATAACTTGACTATGATTGCATTAAAACAAAATAATGTCTACACCATCAACCTTGATGAACTAAGTAATGAAATGTGCTTCTCCGCTTTAAATGATGATTCTTAGCTTTGGCATAAGAGACTAGGCCATGCAAGCATGAAACTAATATCTAAGATCTCATCTAAAGATTTAGTGCGAGGAATTCCAAATATAAAGTTTATCAAGGACAAAGTATGCGATGCATGTCAACTAGGTAAACAAATAAAAACTAGTTTCAAACCAAAAACTCAAATTAGTACCACTAGACCATTACAATTGATTCATTTGGATTTATTTGAACCAATTGACATGACAAGTCTAGGGGGAAGCAAATATGCATTTGTAATTGTAGATGACTATACTAGATACACTTGGACCTATTTCTTAGCTCACAAAAGTGATTGCTTCAAGTGTTTCTCAAAATTTTGTAAACTTACTCAAAACGAAAAAGGTTTCATGATTTCATCAATTCGGAGTGATCACGGTGGCGAATTTCAAAACCGTGACTTTCAAAATTTTTGTGAGGTTAATGGATACAATCACAACTTCTCCACTCCGAGGAATCCCCAACAAAATGGAGTAGTTGAAAGAAAAAATAGAAACCTACGAGAAATGGCAAGAACTATGTTAAATGAACATAATTTACCTAAGTATTTTTGGGCCGAAGCCGTAAATACGGCTTGCTACATCATGAATAGAGTCCTAATAAGACCATCCTTATCAAAAACTCCCTATGAATTGTGGAATAATAAAAAACTAAATATTTCCTATTTTAAAGTTTTCGGTTGTAAATGCTTTATTTTGAATGAAAGGGATGCCTTAGGAAAATTTGATGCTAAATCCGATGAAGGCATCTTTCTTGGTTACTCTTCCGTTTCTAAGATTTTTTGGGTTTTTAATAAAAGAACGTTAGTAATAGAAGAGTCTATTCATGTAGTTTTTAATGAAATTTCTAATTTAAAGAAAAATGATTTTGATGATGGTCTTGGTTTTGATAATTTGAATTTAAATGAACCCCCTCCTCAAAATAGCAACTTGGATGCACCTTCTTTCGAAATTTCCTTACCCAAGGAATGGAAGTATATAGATGCTCATCCAAAGGAGCTAATTATAGGAGATGAACTAGGAGACTTAGAACCCATTAGGTGGTTTGCTCATCTAGAGGCTCTACCTCTCTTACAAATAGATGAACCAATTTATCCTAGATTCGTTAGGCTCTTTTATGCAAACCTATGGGTAGATAACAATAGCCTAAGTACTTACATTTTAGGAACACAAATTAGGATTTCTGATAATTCTATTTGTGAACTAATTGGAATCACTGAAAAAGATAGGTGCTGCTATTTTAGAGGAAAATGGGATGTTAATATAATAGGAGCAACTTACACCTAAGCTGTCAAAACCATTTTTGTAAACTCGAACCTCGGAATAATACCCAAGAGTTGCGAACACTTACTACCTTTTAACTCTAAGATTCTTTATCATATCATGACAAGCATACTATTCCCTAAGCAATATCATCTTGTTGAAATGAGTCTAATAGAGATAACCACTATGTATTGGATTATGACCGGTCAACATAACTGTTTTGGATACTCAATACGGTAACACATGCAGGACATCACAGCTAAAGATATTATGTTGCCATATGGGGGGTTAATCACTAGATTTCTTTGTGCCTATGACATTTGCATCCCACCCGATAAAGAAAGAATTCAAAGTGATAGATATAACATCATCAATAAAAATCTACTAAAGAGACTTAGGTGCACGTTTAACAATGGAATATGGGTAAGGCAACCTAGAAGGACTGATCATATTCCTCTACTAGTAGAACAACCAGAAACACCAATTTTTAGGGGAAATGAATCTCCTCCTCCTAGTCCCTTTGGTGCAGCACCTTCAGCTCCTGTTTCATCCTCTGAAGGACTTATTATGGCAGAACTGTCTCAAATCAAATTTCAACAAGACCAACTCAAATCGCAGCAAGAACAAATTCAATTCCAGCAAATTGAAATTTTGAAGGAACTACGACAACTAAATCAAAAAATAGATGTTATGTATCAGCACTATGGATTACCTCCTAAGGATTGATGTATCTTTTTATTCTGTTCTGTTTACTCTTAATCTCAAGTTCCAAGCTGGTCATCTTTTGAACGAAAACTAAACCTTCTTTTTAAATGTATTTTTAAAATTCTGGATATATGCTTCTGGATGAATGCTCATTTTTCCTTTTAAGATGAATTCTGGATAAGTATTTTTAGCAAATTTGAATGATTAATCTTAATGTTGTATTCTTTCTCTAATGATTTTATGATATATTGTACATCTCAAAATTCATTTTGATGGCTTGATTATGAGTTTCAAGTTGACGAATTGAATTTGAATGGATTTGTATTCGAATTATGATCTTGACTTATTGGAGTTACTACGTGAAAATTTTTTTTACATCACTATCTCTTCCTTGTACATCTACAATTTTTGTTATTTATAGAAAGAAGAGATTGATAAAATGAATGAATGCTGAATTTTCCTTTAAGATGAATTTAGCATACTTAATTTTGACTGATAAAATTTTCTGATCAATGTTGAATGCCTGATGTTATAATCATAAATTATGTGCTTCAAGTCTCATTCCCTTTTTGTTGATGACAAAGGGGGAGAAAAGTGACGACTTGTATCATTTTAATAGCATGACTTATATCATTTTAATAGCATGACTTATATCATTTTAATAGCATGACTTATGTGAATTGCAAAAAGCTTGTGTGATATGACTGTCTTATATGCCTTGCAAAATCTTTGAGAATATCGCAAGATCGATTGATAATATTGAAAGCATGTCTAACATGTATATCATGAAATTCATGTTGAAAATCTTTATCTCCTGTCGTAGTAAAAATTGTCTCTTATCATTCGACTTGAAAATGATTTTCATCGAAGTTTCGCATTTACTTATGCTCAATGAGAATAACGATAAGTTCTACGGTTAGAACTTATCGGTTTATGCTTGAATTCAATGGGATAGAATTCAAGTGTTTTTACCTTCTCATAATATGGCATATAGATAGGGGGAGTTATGTTTAACTCCGTCATCAATTGATTATCATCATCAAAAAGGGGGAGATTGTTGAATCTTGGATTTTGATGAGAAAATCAATTGATGGATTAATTGATCTAATCCATATTATTGAGTTAAGTATGGAGGATTAACTACGATAACCAGAAAACACAAAGCAAGAATACCGGAGTCAAGTTCGATGGACGTTTAAGAGTCCGAAGAATCGTCGGAGATGGTACCGGAACCATCCGAGAAGAAATCGGGAACCTGTCGAAATTTTCGGAAGTTTGCCGAAGAGATCGTCGGAGGTTCATGGAGATCACCGAGAAGGCTCGGCTACTCGTTAAAGTCATCACAAGTTCGGGAGCTTGCTGGGAGTCTGTCGGAAGAAGTTCGTCGGAAAGCTCGCCGGAACAAGACTCGACGTTCGTAGTTGAAAACTTGCATAGGATGTGTTTTGTTATGTAGTTCACTTGTAATTAGGATTAGGATTAACAGATAATACTATATCCTGGTTAGGGGCCAATTGGGCCTAAAATTAGACTTGGTTTGGGCTAAATTTGAAGCCCAACAAGTGAACCGAAGGGTCTGGCGGTGGCACCTCCAGACTAGGCAGTTGCACCGCCCAGCACCCGAGAGCTAGGCGGTGGCACTGCCTCGGCTGTGCGGTAGCACCGCTTGGGCTAGGCAGTGGCACCGCCCAGCACTGTCAATGTCTGACAGTGACAAGCGGTGGCACCGCCACTGACAAGCGGTGGCACCGCCAACATCGGGAACCCAAAGAGAATTCAAATTTTGGAGCCTAAATTTGAATCCTCTTGAGGCCTATAAATACCCCTCAAATCTCAGCTGAGATTACAACTTTTTGAGCAGCAAGTGTTTGAGAGAAAGGCCTTAGAAAAGTCTTAGCTAGTCTTGTTTTCAATTTGCTAGTGTTCACCTCCTTCTTTCTTGCTGAAAATCTGTAAGAGAGTGAACCGCTTGTAAGAGGGGTATTCACCCTTCCCTTTCAAGAGATTTGCTAGTGGAAAGGTGGGAGCCTCATCGAAGAGGGGCCTCGCAAGTGGATGTAGGTCATTTGACTGAACCACTGTAAAATCGGCGTGATCTCTGGTTTGCATTTACTTATTGTCATTTACATTACTGTAAACCATTTGCACTTTAATGCTATACTGCTTTGTCTCCGTCTTACTTATCCCTTCAAGTTAAAACGCAATCGAAATGATTTTAAACAAAAACGTTGCTTTTATCGTACGAAGTTTCCGAAAAGTGTTTAAATCATGAAAAGTTTATCGCACTTTACCGCTGCACTAATTCACCCCCCCCGCCCTCTTAGTGCCGCTCCGATCCTAACATTTACATCTTTTGAGATGAGCAAGATAGTCTATTTTTGCATCTTCTTGAAATGAGCAAGCTAGCAAGTTTTGCCTCTCTTTATGATGTGCAAGCTAGCATGATTTGCTTCTTCTTGAATTGTGCAAGCAAGCAAATTTTATCTCCCCCTTTGTCATTGTAAAAAAGAAGGGAAGAATATAATTTTATAATTCTTTTCCCTTTACATCATTTTTCACATCATGACAAAGATAAAGTTAAATTAAATGTGATGAGGTATACAATTTATGAATACAAGGGAGTATCATAAATAAATCATTACATGAAAGATATAATATCAAAGATTATTTGAATACCAAAAGACATGATTCATATAGAAAATTTTCTCAAAATGTAAGAATCATATGAGAATAAAAGAAAATCTTAAGTTAAGAAATCAAGAGACGGTTCATGATTTGATTGGAAAAATCTCATTTAGATTCAAATCATCTAATTATCAAAATCATTTTCAAGAGATTCAAAATGACATAAATAGATTTATCAATCTCTTGAGATGTTAGTAATTTTCTTTCTCCCCTTTTAATTTTAAACAAGAACGAAGAAGAGGAGAATTTTATAATGGTGCTATTCATTTCTTTCTTACATCAATGCTCTAAGCATCACATAAATACAAAGGTGTCATATGAAACTCATGCCATGAAAGATGGAAGATCAAGAAACAATTGTGAATGATTCATCTAAATATTTCTCCTTTTTAGTAATTAGCAAAAAGAAACATAGTGTCACGCCCCCCGAATTATCACATTCAGGAGGTGTGACCCTGTCTAAAATAAATAATATTATAATTCATCATCAATTCAATCCAGGATCCAATCTAAAAATTTGAGGATACTAAAAATCATTCAAAAATCAATATTCACAATTCATATACATGTACGTTACATAAATCATAATACACTTCACTCATAGATTCGTAAAATCCAAAGGCAACTCAACTAAACATCAACCACAACACAAATCCATAATCGTAGAAGTATATACAATCACAAAAACATAATTATTTACCATGTGTTCTTATCCTTATATAACTTAAACTTATCATTCCATACACATGAGCGGTCCTTTAAACTTTTACAACACATAAGTATCATCAGATCCTTAACATTACATCAGAAGTAAAGTATACTATGAAACAAAAACCTATCATCCAACAAAGATTAGCTCAAAAATCTTCTAGCCTTTAACTGTTTTAACTCAATTCTAGCTTTTTAGTGCATGACAAGCTACCCTGAAAAATTTATATAGCAACAGAGTGAGCATAAAGAGCTCAGCAAGTGTCTAACATATCCATGGCGATAGGAGAAGTTCAAGCAGGCTTAGTATTAAGATACAAAAGTAGAAATACAAGTGTTCATTTGAAATCATCTCATTTGATATAAAATCACCAAGGTTTACCTCATTCAAAAACAGGCATTAGACATAACAATAGGAGAAAGGAAATTGGAGCATTTCATTGGCAAAAGAAGCATTTAGGCATGGATCAAATGGCACATGAAGCATTTAGGCGCATATCAAAGGCGTAAGAGGGTTTGGGGGCATAAAAATGACAAACGAAACACTTCAATGTATAACAAGTGAACCGAATAATAAACACAAGCTTGTATATCATTTTTGATGTAGCATGCATTCCATTTTTATCCAAAGCATAATATGAACTCATAAACAAAGCTTTAGATATCATATCAATAAACATAGAGGGCGCTGCGGGACCACATACATAATATGATTCATCCATTTCTGGATGACCACCAAGCATAAGTCTCCCACGTTTGGGAGCACCATCCACTCACGTTTGAGTGAAGTCAATGGGGTCGGTAGAGCAATCGCGGGCTCGAAGTATAACTCCTTTTACCATTTCTAGCAAAGGTTCACATTGTCCCACAAGACACTAGAGTACAAAAGGATAGTATGAACAATAACATTAACACATATCAGAAGCACATGCGGAATAACGAAGATATGCATGTGCCCTTATCAAACAAGGAAATGCAAACAAAGCATTACATAATAAATTTCAAATATACAATAATTTTAGAATGAATAAGACAAGAACTTCAAAGGACTAATATAAAGCTCAATTGAAGAAGAATTTAGCAGAAATCAAATTTCCAATAGGATGAAAATTGAATAGGCAAAACCCAGCATAGTTTTCAATTATGTCAGAATTTCAATGGTACATTTTCTGAATTGTTTGAGTGACCAAGCATGCTCCAAATCACTAAAAATAGGTGTCATTAGAAAGCTGTATCAATCTATTTTCATATGAACTCAGATTTATAATTTTTTGAATCTTAACAGGAAGTTACAACAAATAGAGTAAAGGAAGGTCAGAATTGATCATCCCTATTTTGCAGACTTGATAGAATCAATTTAAACAGATTTTTTAGAAGGCAAACATACTTCAAAATTTCCAACTAGGTGTCAAAAGAAAGATATGTGAATCTAGTTTCCAAAGAACTAAGTTTTGCATAATTCAGAATTTTCACTAGAGCGTTATGAGTAATTTAGTAACAGAAGGTCAGAATTGATCATCTCTGTTTTACAGAATTGATAGAATCAATTTAAATAGATATTTCAGAAGGTAAACATACTTCAAAATTTCCAAATTATGTGTTAAAAGAAAGACAAGTAAATCTAGTTTCCAAAAAAATAAGCTTTGTATAATTCAGAATTTTCTCTAGAGAGTTACGAGCAATTTAGTAATAGAAGGTCAGAAATTTCAGTCCCTATTTTGTAGAATCTGTAGGGTTAATTGAAATAGAAGTCTTAGTAGGTATTTAAACTCTAAATCATTCAATCTCAGTGTCAAAATAAAGATATTTGAGCCTACTTTCAAATGGATTAGGCTTTGCCTAAATCAGAGTTTAGTGCTAAAAGTTAGATCCAAAACAATGTATAGAAGTCATATTACCAAAAAATTTCAGATTCATGGCTTTGTATCAAAAGGAAAGAAAGGTTTGGTACTAAGCTGCAATCTTTTGAATTATTAAGAATTAAAAGGAAAATAGAGATTAGAAATTCTATAGGAAGAGGTTAGAACACTTGCCTTAGATGAGTTTGATTCTCAAATATAGGGAGTTGATGCAAAACCTCAAACAAAGTTTCCTCTTCTTCTTCTTCTTCTTCTTCTTCTTCTTCTTCTCTTCTTCTTCTTCTCCTCAAACTAACGTTGGCTGCAATGTTTCTTTTTAATGGTGCCTTAAATTACTTAGGTTTGGCTCATGCTAAAATAGTGAGGTGGCAAGCATGCATGGGGGTTTAGGTGTCAACTTTAGAATAAATGCAAGTGGCTCATCCTTGTTAATGACACATGTCCTCCATTTTATTTTAATTTTTTTTTTATTTACTCAATTCTAAATATTCTATAAATCATATCAAAATTTTAATATTTACTCTTAGGTCCTTAGCCATAAACTTTAATATAATATTATTTAATAAAAAAAATTATTAAATAATCCTCATATTTACAAACAAGCGTTTACTAATTTTTTTTTTTTTTAATGTGGGATGTTACACTCTCCCCTCCTTAAAAGAAAATTTAGTCCTCTAAATTTGTCATACCTCTTTCGGCAAAAAGATGAGGATAAGCTTTCTTCATTTCTTCCTCTAGCTCCCAAGTCATTTCATTTGTAAAATGATGCTTCCAAATTATTTTAACCAGAGTAATGATTCTATTTCTTAATATCTTCTCTTTTTTATCAATAATTCGAATGGGCTCTTCCTTGTAAAATAAGTCTTTCACAATCACAATCGGCTCATACTCAATGACATGAGAGGGATCAGGTATATACTTTCTGAGAATTGACACTTGAAATATATCATGAATATGACACATCGATGGTGGTAAGGCAATCTTGTAAGTGACAGAGCCAATTCTTTCAAGGATCTCAAAAGGTCCAACGAGCCTTGGGTTTAACTTTCCTTTCTTTCCAAATTTTGCAATGCCTTTGGAAGGGGAGACCTTTAGGAATAAAAAATCCTCTACTTGGAACTTGATATCTCATCTTCTGTTGTCAACATAGCTCTTTTGCCGACTCTGAGCAGCCTTTAGCCTTTTTATGATAACCTAAATCTTTTCAGTAGTCTCTTGTACTTTATCTGGTGCTAACAACTTTCTATCACCAACTTCCTCCCAACATATAGGCATTCTGTATTTTCGCCCATACAATGCTTCATAAGGAACCATTTGAATGCTCGATTGGTAACTATTATTGTAAGTCAACTCAATAAGAGAAATATCTTTATCCCATTTGCCTCTTCAATCCATAACATAGACTCTTAGCAAATCCTCAAGTACTTGAATTGTTCTTTCAGATTGACCATTAGTTTGAGGGTGATAGGCAGTGCTAAACTTTACTTTGGTGCCCATAGAATCTTGTAATCTCCTCCACAATCTAGAAAGAAATCTAGAGTCTCTATCCGAGATGATCTCCTTCGGGACACCATGAAGTCTTACTATTTCATCAACATACAAATCTGCAAGCCTATCAAGAGAATAAGTCATATTGATTGGTAAGAAATGTGCAGACTTGGTTAACCTATCAACAATGACCCAAATAGCATCATGCTTTCTAGAGATTCTTGATATCTGAGTCATTTAGAACACATATTCTATCCCCAAATCTCAATAGGCCATCATCTGAAATTTAAAAATTCAACTTCAATCCCTTTTCAACTTCATTCCTCAAGTATATTAAATGTGGATCTCATAGTTGTCCTTCTTTAATTTGTTGAATAAGATCAGTTTGCACCTGGATAGAGGTCATCAATATTATTGAGTCTTGCCCTTTCCTCATTACATTTGAATCATAATTTCTTTCTAATAGCTTCCATTGTTTCACAACCAAACTAGCCATAAAACTTGTAGATTTAGAAGTTCTATCCATCTTCACTACCTCATATTTAACTCCTATGTAAAAATATACTTTAAGCTCTTATGATCAGTAAAGATATCAAATGTCTGCCCATACAAGTAATGTCTCCAAATCTTTAGAGCAAAGATGATTGCTGCCAATTCTAAATCATGAGTCGGATAATTCAATTCATAATTCTTTAGCTGCCTTGAAGCATAAGCAATTACTTTCCCTTCTTGCATTAAAATGCATCCAAGGCCCTTTCTTGAAGCATTAGTAAAAACTATAAATCTTTCATTACCATTTGGAATAGTGAGAATAGGGGCACTAGTCAATCTTCTTTTTAATTCTTGGAAACTTTGCTCATAATCACCACTAAAATTGGGAGGACTAAGCTTCTTAATATGTTCAATTCCCAACCTAGTCTGGTTTGAATTCCCCGTTTCATCATTTCTTCCTTGTCGGACTTGTTGTTGCATTACTTGTGTCATAACCTCTAGAGTTTTCATAATTCCACTCAATTGATCAGAAGTAGATGCAATAGGAGAAACAGATGACTTCATCATCCTTGCTTCCTAAAAATAGCAAAAGAAAACTTTTGATCAGTCTCTAAATAGAAATCACTAAAACTCAAAATTTATTACACATCTAGCATATCAAAATTCTTAGAAATCCTCAAATCACGACTCTGATACCAACTCTGTCACGCCCCCCGAATTATCACATTTAGGAGGTGTGACCCTGTCTAAAATCAATAATATTATAATTCATCATCAATTCAATCCAGGATCCAATCTAAAAATTTGAGGATACTAAGAATCATTCAAAAATCAATATTCACAATTCATAACATGTACGTTACATAAATCATAATACACTTCACTCAGAGATTCATAAAATCCAAAGGCAACTCAACTAAACATCAACCACAACACAAATCCATAATCGTAGAAGTATATACAATCACAAAAATATAATTATTTACCATGAGTTCTTATCCTTATACAACTTAAACTTATCATTCCATACACTTGAGCGGTCCTTTAAACTTTTACAATACATGTATCAACAGATCCTTAACATTACATCAGAAGTAAAGTATACTATACAATAAAAACTTATCATCCAACAAAGATTAGCTCAAAAATCTTCTAGCCTTTCACTACTTTAACTCAATTCTAGCTTTTCAGTGCATGATAAGCTACCCTGAAAAATTTATATAGCAACAGGGGGAGCATAAAGAGCTCAGCAAGTGTCTAACATATCCATGGCGATAGGAGAAGTTCAAGCAGGCTTAGTATTAAGATACAAAAGTAGAAATACAAGTGTTCATTTGAAATCATCTCATTTGATATAAAATCACTAAGGTTTACCTCATTCAAAAACAAGCATTAGGCATAACAATAGGAGAAAGAATATTGGAGCATTTCATTGGCAAAAGAAGCATTTAGGCATGTATCAAATGACACATGAAGCATTTAGGCGCATATCAAAGGCGTAAGAGTGTTTGGGGGCATAATAATGACAAACGAAACACTTCAATGTATAACAAGTGAACCGAATAATAAACATAAGCTTGTATGTCATTTTTGATGTAGCATGCATTTCATTTTTATCCAAAACATAATATGAACTCATAAACAAAGCTTTAGATATCATATCAATAAACATAGAGGGCGCTGTGGGACCACATACATAATGTGATTCATCCATTTCTGGATGACCACCAAGCATAAGTCTCCCACGTATGGGAGCTCCATCCACTCACGTCTGAGTGAAGTCAATGGGGCCGACAGAGCAATCGCGGGCTCTAAGCATAACTCCCTTTACCATTTCTGGCAAAGGTTCATAATATCCCACAAGACACCAGAGTATAAAAGAATAGTATGAACAATAACATTGACACATATCAGAAGCACATGCGGAACAACGAAGATATGCATGTGCCTTTATCAAACAAGGAAATGCAAACAAAGCATTACATAATAAATTTCAGATATATAATAATTTTAGGATGAATAATACAAGAACTTCGAAGGACTAATATAAAGCTCAATTGAAGAAGAATTTCGCAGAAATCAAATTTCCAATAGGATTAAAATTGAATAGGCAAAACCCTACAAAGTTTTCAATTATGATAGAATTTGAATGGTACATTTTCTGAATTGTTTGAGTGACCAAGCAAGCTCTAAACCACTAAAAATATGTGTCTTTAGAAAGTTGTATCAATCTATTTTCAGATGAACTTAGATTTATAATTTTTTGAGTTCCTAACAGGAAGTTACAACAAATAGAGTAAAAGAAGGTCAGAATTGATCATCCATGTTTTGCAAACTTGATAGAATCAATTTAGATAGATGTTTCAGAAGGAAAACATACTTCAAAATTTCCAACTTGGTGTCAAAAGAAAGATATGTGAATCTAGTTTCCAAAGAACTAAGTTTTGCATAATTCAGAATTTTCACTAGAGCGTTATGAGTAATTTAGTAACAGAAGGTCAGAATTGATCATCTCTGTTTTGCAGAATTGATAGAATCAATTTAAATAGATATTTCAGAAGGTAAACATACTTCAAAATTTCCAAATTATGTGTTAAAAGAAAGACAAGTAAATCTAGTTTCCAAAAAAATAAGCTTTGTATAATTCAGAATTTTCTCTAGAGAGTTATGAGCAATTTAGTAATAGAAGGTCAGAAATTTCAGTCCCAATTTTACAGAATCTGTAGGGTTAATTGAAATAGAAGTCTTAGTAGACATTTAAACTCTAAATCATTCAATCTTAGTGTCAAAATAAAGATATTTGAGTCTACTTTCAAATGGATTAGTTTTTGCCTAAATCAGAGTTTAGTGCTAAAAGTTAGATCCAAAAAAATGTATAGAAGTCAGATTATCGAAAAATTTCAAATTCATGGCTTTGTATCAAAAGGAAAGAAAGGTTTGGTACTAAGCTAAAATCTTTTGAATTATGAAGAATTAAAAGGAAAACAGAGATTAGGAATTTTGTAGGAAGAGGTTAGAACATTTGCCTTAGATGAGTTTGATTCCCAAATATAGGGAGTTGATGCAAAACAAAGTTTCCTCTTCTTCTTCTTCTTCTCCTCAAACTAACGTTGGCTGCAATGTTTCTTTTTAATGGTGCCTTAAATTACTTAGGTTTGGCTCATGCTAAAATAGTAAGGTGGCAAGCATGCATGGGGGTTTAGGTGTCAACTTTAGAATAAATGCAAGTGGCTCATCCTTATTAATGACACATGTCCTCCATTTTATTTTATTTTATTTTTATTTACTCAATTCTGAATATTCTATAAATCATATCAAAATTTTAATATTTACTCTTAGGTCCTTAGCCATAAACTTTAATATAATATTATTTAATAAAAAAAATTATTAAATAATCCTAATATTTACAAACAAGCATTTACTATTTTTTTTTTTTTAAATCGGGGTTGTTACACATAGTTGTTCAAAAACAAGATCTTGATTCATAGAAAAATCTCATTTATCAAATATCGAAAAATCAAGATGATGATTCATATAAAAAATATCACAAGTTATAATCAAGAGAAAAATCATCATTCATTTTCAACTCATTCAATTTGTCAAATCAACAAAATCACTTTAATAGTTCAAGAATAGATTCATTAATCTCTTTTTGAAAAATCAATAAGATAGAGAGAAAAAAAAAATTCAAGAAAAATGCTTTCCTCTTTTTAGTTGTTTCAATTTAAGTAATTTGATTTCTTACTAGTATGCCCAAGTTTTACGCCAAATCAAAATATGCATCATTGATTAAAACCAAAAGACAAATGCATAATTAAAACATTAAGCATAGCACCAAAACTTTTAATATTTTTATTATGTCATACATCATTATGCATCATTAAATCATTAAACATAATTTATTAAACATAAATCATCTTCAATCAAAATCAAAATCATTTTGTTTGTAATGCATTTTTCCTTTTTAAATGAATCTAACTTTTCATGCTTAGTGCTAGGATTTTAACATGTAATTTTCATGCTAATTTTTTTAAAAAAATCACTAAAAAAAAGAAGCATGATATTTTTTACATTTATTATTATTATTTTTACTAACTAATTTAAAAACAATTGCATCAAGTAATTTCAAAATAAAGCAAAGGGGTTTAGGTTACCTTATCGTCGAAAGTCATTAAGGCGTAGTTTGCCACCTCGCCTTTGTTGGTTTGTTCTTCATCTTCGGATGAACTTGATTCGTCCCAAGCCACCTTAAGTGTTTTCTTTTTCTTTTGTAGCTTCTTCTTTTTAAGTTCATTTTTGTTCTTTGATTCTTGTTTTAAGAATTTTTTAAGCTTTATTATAAGGAGTTCAAGGTCATCATGATCATCACTTAAGTCATCACTCAAGTGGTATTCTATTATTCAAAGTGTTAAATCCTTTCTTTTCTTTAGAAGGTAGTTCTTATGTTTAATACAAGTCATTTCATAAGTCATCAAAGACCTGATAAGTTCTTCAATCGGAAAATAGTTCAAGTCCTTTGATTCTTGTATTGTCATTACTTTCGAATCCCAATTTTTAGAAAGAGATCGTAAAACTTTATTAACAAGTTTAAGATTCGAAAAACTTTTACTAAGTACTTTTAAACCATTAACGACATCCATAAAACGGGTGTACATATCTCTAATAGTTTTGCTTGGTTTCATACGAAATAATTCAAAATCATGCATTAAAAGATTTATCTTAGAATCTTTTACTCTATTAGTGCCTTCGTGTGTGGTTTCAAGAGTATGCCAAATATCGAAAACGGTTTTATAAATAGCAACACGATTAAATTCATTTTTGTCTAAGGCACAAAATAGAGCATTCATAACTCTACCATTTAAGGAAAAAAATTTCTTCTTTAAATCATTATATTCATTCATTAGATTAGAAGACTTTTGAAAATCATTTTCAATGATATTCCATATATTGAATTCTTAAGAAATCAAGAAAACTCTCATTCGAGTTTTCCAATATGTCTAGTCCGTCTCATTAAACATAGGAGGACGAATGATAGAGTGACTCTCTTGAAAATCGAAAAATGCCATTTCTCTTAATTGTTAAAGTAAATGAAAAAAATGTGGTTCTGATACAAACTATTAGGATCGAGTCAGCACTAAGAGGGGGGGGGGGGGTCCCCCTAAAAATCTTTATACGATAAAAACATATCGGAAAGATGCTTAACTTGGAAGCATATGGAAGCGTAGTGAAAGTAAGAATTTAGTTTGCAATATAAGGAAAAAGTATGAAGGAAATGCAAACCAGATTTTTATAATGGTTCGGTCGTTGTGACATTTATCTACTTCCGATTCCTCTTCGCTCGAGGCCACCGGCTTCCACTACCAATCTTCTTTCAATGGGCGAAGATCAACTACCCTTTTACACTCCTCTTCTCCATTTTCTAGGTTTAGGAGAAAACCTTTTATAAGCACTCACTCCTCCATAAATAGAATTCTAAACTTAGAACTAGAGAAGGGGATCTCTCAAGTGATTGCTATAGCATTTTCTCACTTTTAAGCTCTATGTGCTTGTGTATTTTACTAAGGATAAGAGGGGCATTTATAAGCCTCAAGTGGATTCAAACTTGGAGCATAAAAGTATCACATCCTCGATTTTCGGGGTATTGGAAGTACCACTACCTGTGTTGGGCGGTACTATCGCCTGCAGCACTAACACTAGGTGGTATCACCACTTGACACCCTACCACTAGGCGGTACCACCACCTAGTCTAGCGATATCATTGCTTGATAGTCTCTCTGAGACTAAGTTTGTGCAGTACCACCACTTGATATAGTCTCGGAGACTGTGCTATCGATGGTTCCACTAGTTTGGGTCACTGTTTGGGCCTTTCACTTAGCCCAACACAGCCGAAACTTGGGCCCAATTGGCACCTATTGAGTTGGCTCAATTCCAACCCAATTACACCTAAAATCTACTTTGATCTAGACAATTATTATAAAGCTAAATCAAATGTTGTCTGACATATCATTGGTTCATCAATGCCTCGTCTGATTCTTCGGTGCATCGGCCTCTATTACGACTTATTGCCCAATCGGCTAGTTGACCTCCGCAACTCTGATTTCCTTAGTGTAATTTATGCTCTTCTTGGCCCGATGCCCAATCCCATGACCCAAGGCCTTCTATTGATATGTCGATTAATTCTTTGGCTCGACATCCAATCTTTTGACATGTTCCACTCCAGCCCCACATGATTCTTCCTACTTTTAATTTTCTCTCCCTTATCGAAGCTTTCTACGTCACTCAAAGCGTAGATCAAATAAACACTATCACTTGGTTTCATCATTAAAATCCGAGATACAATAGTTCCTAGACCTAGTGATTATCTTGTAATTGACACTAAACAGGTCTTTAGGAATAAGCAAGATTAACTTGGTATCGTGATTCGAAACAATGCTAGATTAATGGCCAAAGGTTTTAACCAAGAAGATAGTATCGACTATGAAGAAATCTTCGCTTCTATGGCAAAACTTGAAGCCACAAGGTTATTCCTTGTCTATGCATATTATAATAATTTTAAGTTATTTTAAATATACGTCAAAAGTGCTTTTCTTCATGGTTTTATTTCCAAAGAAGTTTATGTTGAGCAACCATTTGGATTTGAGAATGTTCTTTTAAAAAACCATATTTTTAAGTTATCTAAGGCTTTCTATAAATTGAAGCAAGTCCCAAGGGGTTGGTATGAGAGACTTACCTAATTTCTTATTAAGAATAATTTTTTAAAACACAAGGTCGATGCCATATTATTTATTAAATATTTTAAAATTATCTTTTTTATTAATCAAATTTATGTTGATGATATTATTTTTAGTTTTACAAATGAATCTATGTAAATCTTTTGCCAAAAGCATGAGCAAAGAATTTGAAATGAATTTAATGGGTGAATTGATATTTTTCTCAAGATTACTAATTAAGCAACTAAGTGATGGAACTTTTGTTAGTCAAACTAAGTATGCTTTGGATATACTAAAACTATTTCACCTAAATAGTGTTAAGGCCATTAATGTTAGAAACAAGTCGGCACTAAGAGGGAGGGTGAATTAGTGCAGCGATAAAAAAGTCGGTTTCGAAAAATCTCTTTCGTATGATTAAAACCGATCTCAGAAAGATACTTAAAATTGAAAGCGTATGCGAGCATAGGCATAGTAAAAGCATAGTTAGAAGGAGAGATAGTTTGCTATAAATGTAAATTGCAAAAAATAAATGCAAATCGAGTTTATAGTGGTTCGGTAGTCGTGACCTACATTCACTCCTGATTCCTCCTCCGTCAAGGCCGTCGACATCCACTATCGATGAAGACCAACCACCTTTTACACCCCTCTTCTCCTTTTCAAAGGTTTAGGAGACAACCGTTACAAGCACACACTCCTCTCTAAATAGAATTCTAAGTTTAAGCTAGATGGGATTTCTCTATTAGGATCAAGAGCACACTAAGAGGGGGGTGGGGGTTGAATTATTGCAGCGGAAAGCTTTTTTGATTTCAGAAAACTTATTTCAATTAAAGCTGATTCAACGAGAATGATTTCAACTCAATTCGTTTCGGAAGAAAATTTGAGCTTGAAGTCTTAAGTGAAAATGCAAGAGAAGACTATGGTGATTTGCACCAATGTAAATCACACAAATGAAAAAAATGTAGATTTCGTAAAGTCTTCATAGAAAGCCGAAATCGAAAGATGTCTTACGTCAAAGTTAATGTAGACATATTTAAAGCATAGTAAGGAGGAGAGGCAGTTTGCTATAAAGGAAAGATGCTCAAAGTAAATGCAAACCGAGATTTTAGAGTGGTTCGGTCAACGTGACCTACATCCACTATCAGCTTCCTCCTCCGACGAGGTCACCAGCATCCACTAGAGGCCTTCCTTCAATAGGCAAAGGCCAACCATACTTTTACAACTCTATTCCTTTTTATAGGCTTAGGAGACAACCCTTACAAGTTTTCACTCCTCTCTTGGATGATCTTAACACTTAGAAAGAAAGAGAACTCTAGCTTTTATAACACTTTAAAGCCTCAATGACTCAAGAGTATTTTATTATTTCGGTGCCTTTTCATGCAGGAAGGGGTGGGGTATTTATAGACCCCAATAAGTTCAAAAATGGAGCCTAAAAGTGTTAATTCTCATATTTCCGGAGTCCTGATGGTACCACCACCATTACTGGGCGGTACTACCGCTTGTCATCTATCACTGGGCGGTACTACCGCTCAGACTAAGCGGTACCACCGCTTGACAAAGCTCGGAGACCGAGCTCTAGCGGTACCACCGCTGGCAACAATAACTGCCGATAATACTACTGCCTAACAGGGGCGGTACCATCGCCTAGAACTCCTAGGAGACCGAGTCTCCTGGGCGGTGCCACCGCCGGCCAGGAATTCAAAGTCTAAATAGGCTATTCCATTCAACCCAATTTGGGTCTGTTAAGGGCCAAGTTGGCCCCTAATTAATTAGTGGGATTACCTCCCAATCCTAACTTCATTTAAACTCTAACTATGACAATTAAGATATCATTACTGCAATTCGTGTTCCGGTGCATCAATCGCTTCTTTCGACGAACTCTCAGTGATGCTTCGGCGGACTCCCGACAAGCTCTTGGACTTTGCGATGATCTTCTTAGTGAGTTTTGATGAGCTTCTATGGCAAGCCCCTAGACTTCTCGGTTGGTTCCCGTAGAACTTCTGACAAACTCTCGAACTCCCATCGTGATCTTAATCTTGACTCTAGCATAACACCTACTGCATGTCTTATTGCCATCGTAGTTAATCCTACACACTTTTCTCAACATATAGATTAGATAAATAAAGGACAATTGACTTCATCATCAAAATTCGAGATTCAATAATCTCCCCCTTTTTGATGATGACAATCAATTGATGACGGAGTTAACCTTAATTCTCCCTATCTATATGCCATACTTGAGAAAAGTTATTCTTGAATTCAAAGCCTTTGAATTCAAGAGACATATTGATAAGTTAAGTTCATTTAAACTTATCAATACACCCATCATGATTCCTATCATGATATAGCTTTATGAAAATGATGTCAAGGCATGACATTCATTTTCAAGTCTTATATTTCAAATATGAAGGTTAGCAATCATAGCAATTCATTATATGACAATATATCAATTTGTAAAATTACAAGATAAGCTCTAGATATCTTATCATAATGCAAACATTTCAAGTGCAAAATTGCATACATCAATTTATCATCAATTTACCACATATTTCTCCCCCTTTGTCATCAACAAAAAGGGGAGCGATTCAACAATAAATGCAATTATGGTAAAAATTCATGTCACAAAATCATACCAATCATATTTTAAGCATTCATGACATAGTTTTGTTAGGATCAAGAGCGCACTAAGAGGGGAGGGGTGAATTAGTACAGCGAAAAACTTTCACGATTTCAAAAACCTTATTTCAATTAAAGCTGATTCAACGAGAATGAGTTTAACTTAATTCATTTCAAAAGGAATTTGAGCTTGAAGTCTTAAGTGAAAGTGCAAAAGAAGACTAAGGTGATTTGCAGTAGTGCTAATCACAAAAACATAGATTTCGTAAAGTCTTCGTAGAAAGCCGATTTTGGAAGATGTTTAACGTCAAAGCAAATGTATACGTATTTAAAGCATAGTAAGGAGGAGAGGTAGTTTGCTATAAAGGAAAGATACTAAAAGTAAATTCAAACCAAGATTTAAGGGTGGTTTAGTCAACGTGACCTATATCCACTATCGGCTTCCTCCTCTGACGAGGTCACCAGCATCCACTAGAGGCCTTCCTTCAATAAGTGAAGGGCAACCACCCTTTTACAGCTTTTCTTCTTTTGCCGGGCTTAGGAGACAACCCTTATAAGTTTTCGCTCCTCTCTTGAATGATCTAAACACTTAGAAAGAAAAGAGGAGAGCTCTAGCTTTTACAAAACTTTAAGGCCTCCAATGACTCAAGATTAAAGCAAGGTTTTGGTGCCCTTTCATGCAGGAAAGGGTGGGGTTTATATAGACCCCAATCAGTTCAAAAATGGAGTCTAAAAGTGTTCATTCCTAGATATTCGGGGTCTTGGCAGTACCACCGACATAATTGGGCAGTACTATCACCTGTCATCTATCACTGAGCAATACCACTGCTCAGTCTGGTCGATACTACTGCTTGACAATGCTCGAAGATCAAGCTTATGCGGTACCATCGCTTGATAGGGGCGGTCCCATCGCTAGTAGTAATAACTGCCGATGGTACCATCGCTGGCAGTAATAACTATCGGTGGCACCACGTCTTGATAGAGGTGGTACTACTGCCCAGAATTCCTAGGAGACTGAATTTCTTGGGCAGTGCCACCACTAGCCTTGGCGATGCCATCACCGACCAGGAATTCTATGTCCAAATGGACTATTCTATTCGGCCCAATTTGAGTCTATTAAGGGCCCAGTTGGCCTCTAATTAAGTTAGTGGGATTATCTCCCAATCCTAACTTAATCTATACTCTAACTATGATAATTACGACATGACTACTGTAATTTTATGTTCCGATGCGTCAATTGCTCTTCCAGCGAGCTTCTAGCGAACTTTCAACAAACATCCGACGAACTCTCGGTGATGCTCCGGCGGACTCTCGGCAAGCTCTTGGACTTTGTGATGATCTCCTTGGTGAGTTCTGATGAGCTTCTATGGCAAGCTCCTGGACTTCTCGGATGGTTCCCGCAGAACTTCTGACGA
The DNA here is from genome assembly GCF_036884655.1 of Musa acuminata AAA Group. Lineage (NCBI taxonomy): Eukaryota > Viridiplantae > Streptophyta > Magnoliopsida > Zingiberales > Musaceae > Musa > Musa acuminata. Next base: position 22,312,320 of record NC_088346.1, read on the forward strand.
ACGTTCAGACTTCCGACGAACTCTCAAACGTTCAGACTTCCGACGAACTCTCAAACTTCCAATATGATCTTGGTCTTGACTCCGGCTCAACACCTGCTGCATGTCTTACTGCCATCGTAGTTAATCCTGCACACTTATCTCAACATATATATTAGATAAATAAATGACAATTGATTTCATCATCAAAATCCGAGATTCAACAGGTTTCATTCAAAAGTTCTCAACATTAAGGAGATAGCATTCATTACTTCTTCCCTTTTATTTATCATCAAGGCTTTGCATGAAGGAGGAAAGTAAGGATGGTAAAGCCATTGAGAACCAACTTTAAATGAAGTTAAAATGATAAGAGATTTCATTAAATCATGCTTCATTTTTCACAAGGATCAAGATATACATGTGAAATTAAATCCTTGCAAGTGTTTATCTAAAAAAAAATTCTTCCTTCATCGAGAAGGAATTCATGTGAAAGAATCTTTATATCAAATCCATTTCTCAATAAAAATTCACACAAGATAAATTCATGAGAGATGCATTTGTCGATTAATTCCATGTATCAAAAATCATTAAGTGAAAAAGCATGGATATGAAATAAATTTGATATAGCATAGACTCATGAAAGCTCCATTCAAGAAATACATCAAGTCCGGAAGAGAAATATAACAAATTCATGCATTCGGACAATGTTTTGTCAAAGCTTTTCAATCATAATCATGAAGGTAAACAAGATATTGCATGATCATAAAAGCTTTTAGCATCATGGCACACAATTTTCAACACAGAATTTAAGTGAGTGATCAAAGATTCAAGAAAGTCTGAAAACGAAATTTAATAAATTCATGCATTCAGACAAATCAACATTCTTAATTCTCTTCTAATAAAATCAAATTGTTCTTCACTTAAAGGTTTTATAAAAATATCGGCCAATTGATATTTTGTATCAATAAACTCTATGATTACATCATGATTAGTGACATGATCTCGTATAAAGTGATGCCTAATGTCAATATGTTTTGTTCTATAGTGTTGAATGAGATTCTTTGTTAGACATATTGTACTTATGTTCTCACATTTTATGAAGATATTTTTAAGATGAATCTTATAATCCTTTAAAGTGATTTTCATCTATACAACTTGTGCATAGCATGCACTAGCTGCAATATACTTAGCTTCGGTTGTTGATAGTGTAATCGAGTTTTATTTCTTGGATGACCAGGAAAAAAGTGTATATCCCAAAAATTGACATGTTCCTGATATGCTTTTTCTATCTAGTCTACATCTAGCAAAATTCGCATCAGCATAACCAATTAACTCAAAATTCTTGGATTTTGGATACCATAATCCTAGATTTGTGATTCCTTTAAGATATCTAAGTCTTTTAATTGCTTTAAGATGAGATATCTTAGGATTAGATTGAAACCTAGTACATAGTCCTACACTAAACATGATATCCGGTCTAGTTGTAGTGAGGTAAAGTAAACTTCCTATCATACCCCTATAAGCTTTTTGATAAAAGCTTTCTCCACTTTCATCAATGCTCATAGGAGTGTTGATAGCTTTTGAGCTATCCATATTAAACATTTTTAGTAAATCTAAAGCATATTTTGTGTGACTAAGAAAGATGTCATTACTTAGTTGTTTGATTTGTAAGCCCAAAAAGAAAGGTAATTCCCTCATCAAACTCATTTCGAATTCAAGACTCATATTTTTAGCAAATGATTCATAAAGAGATTCATTCGTTGAACCGAAAATAATATCATCAACATAAATTTGAATAATAAAAAATTATTTTTAAAATTTTTAATAAACAATGTGGTATCAATCTTTCCTTTAGAGAAATTATTTTCAATAAGAAATGAACTAAGTCTTTCATACCAAGCCCTTGGGGCTTGTTTTAGATCATAGAGAGCTTTAGTCAATTTAAACACATGATTAGGGAGACTATTGTTCTCAAATCCGGGAGGTTGTTCAACATAAACTTCTTCGGAAATAAAGCCATTAAGAAAAGCACTTTTAGTATCCATTTGAAACAACTTAAAGTTATTACTACTAGCATTGGCCAGGAGCATCCTTATGGCTTCTAATCGAGCCATAGGAGCGAAGATTTATTCATAATCAATAACTTCTTGGTTAAAACCTTTGGCCACTAATCTAGCATTGTTTCTAACCATGATACCATTTTCATCTTGCTTGTTTCTAAAGACCTATTTAGTACCAATAACTAAATAGTCATTTAGCCTAGGAACAAGCTTCCACACCTCGTTTCTCTCAAATTGATTTAACTCATCTTGCATTGCGATAATCTATGAATCATCTTTCATAGCTTCATCAATACATTTAGGTTCAATTTGGGAGAGAAAAGCGGTGCTGGCACAAAAATTTTTTAGAGTAGAACGTGTTTGAACCCTTTTAGATGTGTCTCCTATGATTAGCTCCTTAGAATGAGCATCTATATACTTTCAATCCTTGGGTAAGGATGTTTCGGAAGTGGATGTTGTTGAATCTCAAATTTTGATGATAAAATCAATTGATGGGTTAATTGATCTAATCCATATTATTGAGTTAAGTGTGCAGGATTAACTACGATAACCAGAAAACACAAAGCAAGAATACCGGAGTTAAGTTCGATGGATATTTAAGAGTCCGAAGAATCGTCAAAGATGCTACCGGAACCAACCGAGAAGAAATCGAGAACCTATCGAAATTTTTGGAAGTTCGCCGAAGAGATCGTCAGAGGTTCACGGAGATCACCGAGAAGGGTCGGCTACTCGTTAAAGTCATCACAAGATTGGGAGCTTGCTGGGAGTCCGTCGGAAGAAGTTTGTCGGAAAGCTCGCCGGAACAAGACTCGACGTTCGCGGTTGAAAACTTGCTTAGGATGTGTTTTGTTATGTAGTTCACTTGTAATTAGGATTAGGATTAGGAGATAATCCTATATCCTGGTTAGGGGCCAACTGGGCCCAAAATTAGACTTGGTTTGGGCTAAATTTGAAGCCCAAAAATTGAACCGAAGGGTCTGGCGGTGGCACCGCCAAACTGGGCGGTTGCACCGCTCAGCACCCGAGAGCTGGGTGGTGGCACCGCCTGGGCTGGGCGGTGGCATTGCCCAGCACCCGAGAGCTGGGTGGTTGCACCGCCTGGCTGGGCGGTGGCACAGCCCAGCACTGTCAATGTCTGACAGTGATAGGTAGTGGCACCGCCACTGACAAGCGGTGGCACCGCCAACATCGGGAACCCAAAGAGAATTCAAATTTTGGAGTCGAAATTTGAATCCTCTTGAGGCCTATAAATACCCCTCAAATCTCAGTTGAGATTACTACTTTTTGAGAAGCAATTGATTGAGAGAAAAGTCTTAGCAAGTCTTGTTTTCAATTTGCTAGAGTGTTCTCCTTCTTCTTTCTTGCTGAAAATTTGTAAGAGGTTGAACTGCTTGTAAAAGGTTGTAAGAGGGGTATTTACCCTTCCATTTCAAGAGATTTGCTAGTGGAAGGTGGGAGCCTCATCGAAGAGGGGCCTCGCAAGTGGATGTAGGTCATTTGACCGAACCACTCTAAAATCGACGTGATCTCTGGTTTGCATTTCATTATTTCTATTTACATTACTGCAAACCTTCTTACATGTTTTATTTCCTAATTACCTTTGTTGCACCACTTTAAGAATACACTTTCAAGTTAAGCTTTTTCAAGTTCCGTTCTTATCGTACGAAAGATTTGTCGAAACCAACGTTTTAATCCGCTGCACTAATTCACCCCCCCCCCCCTCTTAGTGCCGCTCTGATCCTAACCATTGGTATCAGAGCTAGGCTCACTCTCATATTTGGTTTGATACCCAAGAGAGATGGCTTACTCCAGCATACATGACGGTCATTCTATCACACGTCCACCCTTGTTTAATGGGTCAGATTATACTTATTGGAAGACTCGTATGAGGATCTTCCTCATTTCCATGGATTTCGAGCTTTGGACTATTGTTGAAAACGGATTTCAAAAATCTTCTCTTCCGATGAGCGAATGGAATGAATCGGAGAAGAAGGTTTTTGCTTTAAATGCAAAGGCTATGAATGCCTTGTTTTGTGCACTAGACAAAAATGAATTTAATCGTGTTTCAATTTGTGATTCGGCTTTTGATATTTGGAGAACTCTTGAGATCACTCATGAAGGCACTAGCCGAGTGAAAGAGTCCAAAATCAACATCCTTGTGCACTCTTACGAACTTTTCCGAATGAAACCAAATGTGTCCATCGGAGACATGTACACCCGGTTTACGGATGTCATCAATGGACTCAAAGCTCTTGGTAAAGATTTTACTAACTTTGAACTAGTAACTAAAATCTTAAGATCCCTCCCTAAAAGTTGGGATCCAAAAGTTACGACAATTCAAGAGGCCAAAGACCTTAAAACATTCCCTCTTGAAGAACTCATTGGGTCTCTAATGACCTACGAAATGACATGTCAAGCTCATGACGAGCTCAAGAACCCCCTTCCAAAGAACAGGAAGGATATGGCACTCAAATCACAAGAAGACCACTTGAAAGGAACATCAAGTGATGAGGACAGTGACAATGACATTGCACTTTTGACTCAAAAATTTAAAAAATATTTAAGAAAAATAAATTTAAAAATAATATAAAAAATAAATTCGAACAAAAGAATGACCAAGTGATTTGCTATGAATGCAAAAAATCGGGACACTACAAGAACAATTATCCTCAAGCCAAAAAGAGAACATCAAAGAAGAAGGCGCTCAAGGCAACGTGGGTTGATTTAAGCGCGTCCAAAGAAGAGGAGTCCAACACTGAGCAAGTTGCTCATTATGCCCTAATGGCCATCGAAGAAGAGGTAACGGATTTAATTGATGCAGATTTACCTTATCATGAATTATTAAATGCTTTCCATGAGTTATTTGATGAATGTAAGATAATTAGTAAAAAATACAAATTGCTAAAAAAGGAGCATGATAGTCTCACTTGTGATATCGATAAATTAAAAACTGAATATCATGATAGTTTAGCTCCATATATAAAATGTCATGATCTAGAATCTCTCCAAAAGGAGAACTTACTACTTAAGGACACTTTGAAGAAATTCGAGGTTGGTAGCAAATCTTTGAACATGATCCTTACAAATAAGGGTCACGTTCCTAAAAGAAATGGAATCGAATTTGTGAGAAGTCCTCACCAAAATCCAACCACCTTTATTAAAGGCCCTATCTTACATGTTCAACACCAAACCAATTGCAACTTTTGTTGCAAATATGGATATAAAACTTATAAATTTCCATTCATGAAGATTAGTCCGAACAAACTAATTTGGGTTCTTAAAGAAACCATGATCAATTCTATGCAATATGATGAACAAGTTAAATAAGTTTTTAAGGCTCCCAAAAGAAAATGGGCACCTAAAAATAATCCCTTCTTGTAGAAACATACACCATCACAAGCTAGGAGCGAGAGATGGTATCTAGATAGTGGATGCTCAAGACATATGACTGGAGATCCATCTCATTTCTCTATGCTCACTAGCAAAGAAGAAGGGTACGTCACCTTCGGAGACAACAACCAAGGCAAAATCATTGGCAAGGAACTATAGGTAACAAATTAAATTTTTTTATTGATGATGTCTTACTAGTTGATAGATTGAAATATAATCTCTTGAGTGTTAGTCAATTATGCGATAAATGTTATATCATTAGATTTGAATCAAATGTGTGTATTATTGAAAAACCAAACCATAACATAACTATGATTGCATTAAAACAAAATAATGTCTACACCATCAACATTGATGAACTAAGTAATGAAATGTGCTTCTCCGCTTTAAATGATGATGCTTGGCTTTGGCATAGGAGACTAGGCTATGCAAGCATGAAACTAATATCTAAGATCTCATCTAGAGAATTAGTGCGAGGAATTTCAAATATAAAGTTTATTAAGGACAAAGTATGCATTGCATGTCAACTAGGTAAACAAATAAAAACTAGTTTCAAACCAAAAACTCAAATTAGCACCACTAGACCATTACAATTGATTCATTTGGACTTATTTGGACCAATTGACACGACAAGTCTAGGAGGAAGCAAATATTCATTGGTAATTATGGATGACTATACTAGATACACTTGGACCTATTTCTTAGCTCACAAAAGTGATTGCTTCCAGTGTTTCTCTAAATTTTGTAAACTCACTCAAAACGAAAAAGGTTTCATGATTTCATCAATTCGGAGTGATCACGGTGGCGAATTTCAAAACCGTGACTTTCAAAATTTTTGTGAAGTTAATGGATATAATCACAACTTCTCCACTCCGAAGAATCCCCAACAAAATGGAATAGTTGAAAGAAAAAATAGAAACCTACAAGAAATGGCAAGAACGATGTTACATGAACATAGTCTACCCAAGTATTTTTGGGCCAAAGCCGTAAATACGGCTTGTTACATCATGAATAGGGTCCTAATAAGACCATCCCTATCAAAAACTCCCTATGAATTATGGAATAACAAAAAGCCAAATATTTCCTATTTTAAAGATTTCGGTTGTAAATGCTTTATTTTGAATGAAAGGGATGCCTTAGGAAAATTTGATGCTAAATCCGATAAAGGCATCTTTCTTGGTTACTCTTCCGTTTCTAAGGCTTTTCGGGTTTTTAACAAAAGAACCTTAGTAATAGAAGAGTCTATTCATATAGTTTTTAATGAAATTTATAATTTAAAGAAAAATGATTTTGATGATGATCTTGGTTTTGATAATTTGAATTTAAATGAACCCCCTCCTCAAAATAGCAACTTGGATGCACCTTCTTCTGAAATTTCCTTACCCAAGGAATGAAAGTATATAGATGCTCATCCAAAGGAGCTAATTATAGGAGATACATCAAAAGTATATAGATAACTCGTTCCTCTTTCAAGAATTTTTGTGCTAACGCCGCCTTCCTTTCTCAAATCGAACCTAAATGCATTGACGAGGCCATAAAAAATGATTTTTGGGTTATTGCAATGCAAGAGGAATTGAATCAATTTGAGAGGAATAAGGTATGAAAGCTTGTTCCTAGACCTAGTGACCATTTAGTCATTGGTATTAAATGGGTCTTTAGAAACAAGCAAGACGAAAATGATATCGTGGTTAGAAACAAAGCTAGATTAGTGGCCAAATGTTTCAACCAAGAAGAAGGTATCGATTACGAAGAAACCTTCGCTCCCGTGGCTCGATTAGAAGCCATAAGGATGCTCCTTGCCTATGCTAGTAGTAATAATTTTAAACTATTTCAAATGGATGTCAAAAGTGCCTTCTTGAATGGTTTTATTTCCGAAGAAGTATATGTCGAACAACCTCCCGGATTTAAAAATTCTTTTCTTCCTAATCATGTATTCAAATTGACTAAGGCTCTCTATGGCTTGAAACAAGCTCCTAAAGCTTGGTATGAAAGGCTTAGTTCATTTCTTATTTTAAATAATTTTACCAAAGGCATGGTTGATACTACATTGTTTATTAAATATTTTAAAAATAATTTTCTTATTGTGTAAATTTATGTTGACGATATTATTTTTGGCTCTTCGGATGAATCACTATGTGAATCATTTGCCAAATGTCTGAGTCATGAATTTGAAATGAGTTTAATGGGTAAATTCACTTTCTTTTTATGATTACAAATCAAACAACTTAGGGATGGCATATTTCTTAACCAATCTAAATATACATTAGAATTATTAAAATGATTTAACATGGATAATTCAAAAGCAATAAACACCCCTATGAGTACAGCGACTAAGTTAGATATGGATGAAAATAGTGAAAATTTCAATCAAAAAATATATAGGGGAATGATAGGTAGTCTACTCTACCTCACCGCGACTAGACTAGATATTATGTTTAGTTTAAGACTTTGTGCTAGGTTTCAATCAAATCCTAAATTATCTTATCTTAAAAGTGTTAAAAGAATATTTAGGTATCTTAAAGGAACTCCAAATCTAGGATTGTGGTATCCAAAATCTGAAAAATTCGATTTAATAGCTTATGCAGATGTCGATTTTGGCGGATGCAGGATAGATAGAAAAAGTACATCCGGAACATGCCAATTTTTAGGACATGCAATTGTTTCTTGGACTTCCAAGAAATAAAATTCAGTTGCACTATCTATGGCGGAAGCCGAATACATTGCTGCAAGTGCATGCTGTGCACAAGTTGTTTGGATGAAAAATACATTAGAAGACTATGGAATTCACTTAAAAAATGTTCCCATAAAATGTGATAATACTAGTGTCATATATCTCACCAAAAATCCAATTCAGCACTCTAGAACTAAGCACATCGACGTTAGGCATCATTTCATACGCGATCATGTCCTTAACAATAATGTTGTTCTAGAATTCATTGACACAAAGCATCAATTAGTAGATATATTTACAAAAGCTTTGAATGAAGACCAATTTAAATTCATTAGAAGGGAATTAGGTATGTTAAATTGTCCCTAAGAATAAACTTGTTTGAATGGATTTTTCGTAAAGTTTTTCATCCTCTCTCCGTTCCTCGGTGATTCAAATCCTTCTCTTTCGATTCTGAATGACATGTTAAATTATCTTATCCTATCTTGAGTCAAACACCGCTCCCATCTGATCAAGATTAATGATTTTATGATATTTTGTGAATCTCAAAATTGATTTTGATGGCTTGATTATGAGTTTCAAGTTGACGAATTGAATTTGAAGGGATTTGTATTCGAATTATGATCTTGACTTATTGGAGTTACTACTTGAAAAAAAAAAAAAATTTCACTATCTCTTCCTTGTACATCTATAATTTTTGTTATTTATAGAAAGAAGAGATTTGATAAAATGGATGAATGCTGAATTTTCCTTTAAGATGAACTCTGTGTAAATATTTTAGCATACTTAATTTCGAATGATAAAATTTTTGTATAATCAATGCTGAATTCCTGATGTTATAATCATAAATTATGTGCTTCAAGTCTCATTCCCTTTTTGTTGATGACAAATGGGGAGAAAAGTGATGACTTGTACCATTTTAATAGCATGACTTATATGAATTGCAAAAGCTTATGTGATATGAATATCTTATATGCCTTAGCTTGTGTGATATGAATGTCTTATATGCTTTGCAAAATCTTTGAGAATATCGCAAGATTGATTGATCATATTGAAAGCATGTCTAACATGTATATCATGAAATTCATGTTGAAAATCTTTATCTCCTGTCGTAGTAAAAATTGTCTATTATCAGTAGACTTGAAAATGATTTTCATCGAAGTTTTGTATTTACTATTGCTTAATGAGAATAACGATAAGTTCTACGGTTAGAACTTATCGGTTTATGCTTGAATTCAATGGATGAAATTCAAGTGTTTTCATCTTCTCATAATATGGAATATAGATAGGGGGAGTTATGTTTAACTCCGTCATCAATTGATTGTCATCATCAAAAAGGGGGAGATTGTTGAATCTCAGATTTTGATGATAAAATAAATTGATGGGTTAATTGATCTAATCCATATTATTGAGTTAAGTGTGCAGGATTAACTATGATAACCAGAAAACACAAAGCAAGAATACCGGAGTCAAGTTCGATAGACATTTAAGAGTCCGAAGAATCGTCAGAGATGTTGCCGGAACCAACCGAGAAGAAATCGGAAACATGTCGGAATTTTCGGAAGTTCGCCGAAGAGATCGTCGGAGGTTCACGGAGATCACCAAGAAGGGTCGGCTACTCGTTAAAGTCATCACAAGATCGGGAGCTTGCTGGGAGTCCGTCGGAAGAAGTTCGTCGGAAAGCTCACCGGAACAAGACTCGACGTTCGCGGTTGAAAACTTGCTTAGGATGTGTTTTGTTATATAGTTCACTTGTAATTAGGATTAGGATTAAGAGATAATCCTATATCCTGGTTAGGGGCCAATTGGGCCCAAAATTAGACTTGGTTTGGGCTAAATTTGAAGCCCAACAAGTGAACCGAAGGGTCTGGCAGTGGCACCGCCCAGCACTGTCAATGTCTGATAGTGACAGGCAGTGGCACCGCCAGCATCGGGAACCCAAAGAGAATTCAAATTTTGGAGCCCAAATTTGAATCCTCTTAAGGCCTATAAATACCCCTCAAATCTCAGCTGGGACTACAACTTTTTGAGAAGTAATTGATTGAGAGAAAAGTCTTAGCAAGTCTTGTTTTCAATTTGCTAGAGTGTTCTCCTCCTTCTTTCTTGCTGAAAATTTGTAAGAGGTTGAACTGCTTGTAAAAGGTCGTAAGAGGGGTATTTACCCTTCCATTTCAAGAGATTTGCTAGTGGAAGGTGGGAGCCTCATCGAAGAGGGGCCTCGCAAGTGGATGTAGGTCATTTGACCGAACCACTCTAAAATCGGCGTGATCTTTGGTTTGCATTTCATTATTGCTATTTACATTACTGCAAACCTTCTTACATGCTTTATTTCCTTATTACCTTTGCTGCACAACTTTAAGAATACGCTTTCAAGTTAAGCTTTTCAAGTTCCGTTCTTATCGTACGAAAGATTTGTCGAAACCAACATTTTAATCCGCTGCACTAATTCACCCCCCCCCCCCCTCTTAGTGCCGCTCCGATCCTAACCGATGTATCCAAGTTACTAGATGGAGAAGGGGTTTCATTTAAATTTAAAGTATCAAAATTAACATCATCATCAAAATCTTTTTTTTTTATTTCAGAAATCTTATTCAAAACAACATGAATGGATTCTTCTATTATTAAAGTTCTTTTATTGAAGATACAAAATGCTTTAGAAATCGAAGAATAGCCAAGAAAAATTCCTTCATCGGATTTAGCATCAAATTTTCCTAAGGCATCTTTTTCATTCAAGATAAAACACTTATACCCAAAAACTTTAAAATATGAAACATTGAGTTTTTTATTGTTACACAACTCATAAGGAGTTTTGGTAAGTAAGGGTCTTACTAGAACTCTATTCATGACATAGCATGTCATGTTTATAGCTTCAACACAAAAATATTTGGCTAGACTATGTTCATTCAACATGGTTCTTGTCATTTCTTGTAAATTTCTATTCTTTTTTTTTACCACTCCATTTTGTTGAGGATTTCTTAGAGTAAAGAAGTTGTAGTTGTATCCATTAGACTTACAAAATTCTTGAAAATCATGGTTTTGAAATTCACTACCGTGATCACTTCGAATTGATGAAATCATAAAACTCTTTTCATTTTGAACAAGTTTACAAAACTTGAAGAAATATCTAAAGCATTTACTTTTGTGTATCAAAAAATAAGTCCATGTGTATCTACTATAATCATCTACAATGACAAAAGTGTATTTGCTACCTCCTAGGCTTGATGTAGAAATTGGTCCGAACAAGTCCATGTGAATCAATTGCAAAGGTCTAGAGGTACTTATTTGGTTCTTAGGTTTGAAGCTACTTTTTATTTATTTTCCTAATTAACAAGCATCACACATATTATCATTGACGTACTTGATATGAGGAATTCCTCTTACAAATTTTTTAGATGAAATTTGGGTGATTAGTTTCATGCTAGCATGACCTAATCTCCTATGCCAAAGCCAAGCATCGTCATTCAAAACCGAAAAACACATTTTATTGCAAAGATCATTAATGTCAATGGTGTATATGTTATTTTATTTTAATATAATCATAGATGTGTTTTTATGTGGTTTTTCAATAATGCAAGTATTAGATTCGAATTTAACAATATATCATTTGTCACACAATTGACTAATGTTCAAGAGGTTATGTTTTAAACCATCAACTATCAAAACATCTTCAATAAAGAAGTTGGATTTGTTACCTATGGTTCCTTTGCCAATGATTTTACTCTTGTTGTTATCTCCGAAGGTGACATATCCTTCGTCTATGCTAGTGAGCTTATAGAATTGAGATGAATCTCTAATCATATACCTTGAGCATCCACTATCAAGGTATCATCTCTTACTCCTAGCTTGTGATAGTATACGTTTCTACAAAAGAGGATGATTTTTAGGTACCAATTTGACCTTGGGTGCCTCAAAATTCGATCTAAATTACTTATCATATTGCATGGAATTCTTTACGGTTCCTTTAGGAACCCACATCAATTTATGTGGACTAACTATTTTAAATAGATAATGATAAGCTATATGTCCAAGTTTGCAACATAAGTTGCATTTATTTTGGGGCGAAATATGCAAGATAGGGCCTTTAACAAAGGTGGTTGGATTATGGTGAGAGCTCCTCACAAATCCGATTCTACTTCTTTTATGAACATGACCCTTATTGGTAAGGATCATGTTCTAAGACTTGCTACCAACCTCAAATTTCTTCAAGGTATCCTTGAGTAGTAAGTTCTCTTTTCTAAGTGTTTCTACTTCATGGCATTTCGTACATAGAGCTAAACTATCATTATGCTAAATTTTTAATTTATCAAAATTACTAATAAGACAATCATGCTCTTTTTTTAACAATTTATATCTTTTAGTAATTATTTTGTATTCATCAAATAAATCATGAAAAGCATTTAATAGTTCATCAAATGATAAATCTGCATCAATTAAATTTATTACCTCCTCTCCAATGGCCATTAGTGCATAGTGAGCAACTTGCTCGATGTTGGGCTCCTCTTCTTCGGATGCGCTTGAGTCATCCAATGTTGCTTTGAGCATCTTCTTCTTAGATGTTCTCTTCTTGACTTAGGGACATTCACTTTTGTAGTGTCCCGGATTCTTGCATTCGTAGCAATTTACTTGATCTTTCTTAGGTTCATATTTATTTTTAGTGTCATTTTTAAATTTGATTCTTTTAATGAATTTTTTGACTTTTCTTGTTAAAAGTGCCAAGTCATTATCAAAGTCCTCATCACTTGAGTTTTCTCTCAAGTGGTCTTCTTGTGTTTTTAGTGCCATATCCTTCTTGTTCTTTAGAAGGGTATCCTCATGCTCTTTATGAGCTTTGTAAGTCATTTTATAGGTTATTAGTGACCTAATTAATTCTTCAAGAGGAAAGTTGTTTAAGTCTTTGACCACTTGAATGGCCATGATTTTAGGGTCCCAACTCTTTGAAAGGGATCTTAAAACTTTGTTAACGAGCTCAAAATCCGAAAAACCTTTACCAAGTCCTTTTAAACCATTGATGACATCCGTAAAATGGATGTACATGTCTCCAATGGTCTCACTCGGTTTCTTTCAAAATAATTCATAAGAATATACTAAAAGGTCGATTTTTGACTCTTTCACTCTACTTATGCCTTTGTGAGTCACTTCGAGTGTATGTCAAATATCAAAAATTGTTTCATAAATCGAAACACGATTGAACTAATTTTTATCTAGCGCACAAAATAAGGCATTCATAGCCTTTGCATTTAAAGTGAAAGTCTTCTTCTCCAATTCATTCCAATCGATCATTGGAAGAGAAGACTTTTGAAATCCATTTTTTACAATTTTCCAAAGCTCAAAATCCATAGAAATTAGGAAGATCCTCGTTCGAGTCTTCCAATATGTGTAATTTATCCCATTAAACATGGGCGAACGTGTAATTGAGTGACCCTCTTGGTTTCCGGCAAATGCCATCTCTCTTGGGTTTTAATCCAATTGAGAGTGAACCTTGCTCCAATACCAATTGGTATGATCAAGAGCGTACTAAGAGGGGAGGTGAATTAGTGCAGTGGAAAACTTTTACGATTTCAGAAAATTTATTTCGATTAAAGCCAATTCAATGAGAATGATTTCAACTCAATTTGTTTCGGAAGGAAATTTGAGCTTGAAGTCTAAAGTGAAAACGCAAGAGAAGACTAAGGTGATTTGTTGAGGGGCCTTCCTTCAATATACGAAGCCAAACCACCCTTTTACAGCTTTACACTTTTTGACGGGCTTAGGAGACAACCCTTACAAGTTTTTACTCCTCTCTTGGATGATCTTAACACTTAGAAAGAAAGAAGAGAACTTTAGCTTTTACAACAGTTTAAGGCCTCAATGACTCAAGAGTATTTCAATATTTCAGTGCCCTTTCATGCAGGAAAGGATGGGGTATTTATAGACCCCAATGAGTTCAAAAATGGAGCCTAAAAGTATTCATTCTCGGATTTTCGGGGTCCTAGTGGTACCACCGCCATTATTAGGTGGTACTACCGCTTAGACTGGGCGGTACCACCACTTGACAAAGCTTCAAGATCGAGCTCTGGCAGTACCACCACTTGACAGGGGTGATACCACCGCTGGCAGCAATAACTACCGACAGTACTACCATCTGAAAGGGGTAGTACCACCACCCAGAACTCCTGGGAGACCGAGTCTCCTGGGCGGTGCCATCACCGGCCAAGAATTCAGGGTCCGAATGGGTTGTTCTATTCAACCCAATTTGGGTCTATTAAGGGCCCAATTAGACCCTAATTAAGTTAGTAGGATTACCTCCCGATCTTAACTTAATCTAAACTCTAACTACGACAACTATGACATCATTACAGAAATTCGTTTTCTGGTGCGTCAATCGCTTCTTCTGACAAGCTTCCCGCGAACTTTCGACGAACATCTGACAAACTCTCGGTGATGCTCTAGCCGACTCCCGGCAAGCTCCTAGACTTCGTAACGATCTTCTTGGCGAGTTCTGACGAGCTTCTATGGTAAGCCCCTAGACTTCTCAACTGGTTCCCGAAGAACTTCCAACGAACGTCCGGACTTCCGATGAACTCTCAAACTCCCATCGTGATCTTGATCTTGACTCCGGCATAACACTTGTTGTATGTCTTACTGCCATCATAGTTAATCCTGCACACTTTTGTCAATATATAGATTAGATAAACAAATGACAATTGACTTCATCATCAAAATCCGAGATTCAACATTCTCAAGTGATTTCTACAGCATTTTCTCATTTTTAAACTCTCTATGCTTGTGTGTGTTAACTAGGGATAAGAGGGGTATTTATAGGCTTTATGTTGATTCAAACTTGGACCATAAAAATGTCTCATCCTTGGTTTCCTGGGTACGGGTGGTACCACCGCTTGTGCTGGCCGGTACCACCGCTAGTGTCAGTCTGGGACTGACACTGCATTGGGTGGTACCACCACCTGGTCTAGTGGTACCATCACCTGACACCCTGTACTGGGTGGTACCACTACCATGACTAGCGGTACCACCACCTAATAGCCTCTTGGAGACTGTGTCTGGGCGGTACTATTGCCTGACATAGTCTCGGAGATTATGCCACGATGATGTCACCTCTTGGGTCACTATTTGGGCCTTTCATTAGACCCAACACAGTCCATATATGGGCCCAACTAGCCCCTAATTCAGTTGTCCCAATTCCAATCCCAATTATGTCCTAACTACGAATTCTAAGGCATACACTAAGCTAAATAAGTCTGACAAGTCAAGGTTTCTTTCGATGAGCTTCTAGCGATCTTCCGACGATCTTCTGACGATCTCTCAGCATATCTCATGTGTTCTTGATCAAACAAACCCCAAGTCAGGGTCATTAGGATTAAGAGAGAAAGAGTTCTCCGAGAGAATCCAATTAGAGCGAGACTCGAGTAGAAATCGTATGGGCCTGATAGGTTTATGGATTATAGGCTTATGATAACTGAGGACAAATAGGTCCAATGGATTGGATTCTCCTGTATCATTTGGGGACTGTAGTGTAATAGCCTAGTACATCCATAGTCGATGAGGTTTTATGACAAGTATATGTTAGGACCCTAGCTAGGAGAATCCTAATTGAAAAGGGCATATATATAAAACCTACCTAGTCGACCCCTATTAAAAAGGTGAAGAGGCCGGCTAAGGATAGGATTAGTTTGGAGGTTGCTTCTTGGAGAAGTATTAGGAGTTGGTTAGAAGTAGGAGTCTTGAGTAGAAGTCCTATTAGGAGTCTTAAGTAGGAGTTCTAATTGAGTAGGAGTCTTGAGTAGTAGTCCTATTAGGAGTTGGGGTTTAGAAGCCCTATAAATAGTCATGTATTCATCCTCTTTTGATAAGAGATAGATAAATCTTTTTTGCAGCCTTTGAGAAGCAACTTGGAGGAAGGAACCCCTGTAGAGTTCCAAGGAGGCCAATCCCACAAAGAGATCAACCCCAAGCTTTGATCCACAAGGGTTCTATCACTTGGTATTAGAGTAGCATTCTTGGCATCTCACTGCCCTTCCACAGCTATCCATCAGCCCTCCACAGCTGCCCAAAGCAATTCCCACAATTGCCTAAAAGATCATCGCCAAATTCTGTCGTCATCTCCACCACCACGGATCATCCTTTGATCTCCCTATGAATTATAATAGGTTCTGGTTTCTTACCTTATTGCTACTGCAATTTAGTTATCCTTCCACAACCATCCATCAACTCTTCACAACCGCCCAAAGCAATTCTCACAATTTCTTAAAAGATCATCGCTGAATTCTACCATCATCTCCACCACCGCGGATCTTCCTTTAATCTCCCCATGAATTACAATAGGTTATGGTTTCCTAGCTTACTGCTATTGTAATTTAGTTATCCTTATTCAAAAATCCAAAAAAGTTGTTCCTATATTGTTGTATAAATCTTTCGTCGTAAAGTTTTCATCTCTACGACAAAAGATGCACTATAGAATTCCAACCGCATAGCATAGTTTGTTTGATCTTGCTACTACATTTTTTCTATCCAAATCTCTATGAATTTTTTATGATAGCTTTGACACTCCCTAATATCATATTTCTCTTTAGTTTCGTCAAAAAATTCTTAACATAAACTACTAACCTTTTATGCCCAAACTACTACACTTTAGACATAAAAATCCACTACACCACCTTTCCGTGATCCTCAATTTTTTCAAACCTTCCACCACCCTATGCCAGTAACCCATCAACAAAAAAAAGATAGGGACATCTCTGATCTATAGGCATATGTTATAGCCTCTCAAGATCCAATTATTACCAAATTTGAAGTATTGGAATCTCGGATTGAATCGCTGCTTGAATCGCACTTGGAGGACAAATTACGCGCTTTGTCTACATAATTCAGAATTGGACAATCACCAAGTCCAACCAAATTTTAGTGAAGAGAGAGTTCAGAGAGACCTCTAGAGAAGGAGTGATAGCCCTTGGACATGCTTCAGCCACACATGAGGGTGGAATTCCCACGGTGGAAAGGAGATCTGGCGAGGTGGATTTCGCACACCGAACATTACTTTCACTACTACCGAACGTCAAATGATGCTATGGTGGAAATTGCTATCATATACCTTGAAGGAGATGCTATTCAATGATACAATTGACTGGAATACAATCATGGAGCTCTGACATGGAATAAATTTAAGAATGCACTGCTGAATCATTTCGAACCTACGAAGTATGAAAATATCGATGGCCAACTTGCAAAGATTCGACAAACCTCTATGATTCAAGAGTACCAAACCAGGTTTAAGAAGCTATCCTATCTTGCTCATGATTGGACTGATCATCAATTGTTAGAAACATTCATCGAATGACTCAAGCCAGAGATAAAAGGAGAGGTTAAGGCACAATAGCCCCGTACCGTGATAGCTGTGATTTCTTTCGCTTGAATACAAGAAAAATGGCTCAACCAAGATACTTGGGGGATGAGAATCTCTCCTAGGCCCATGGCATATAAACCTCCTTTTGCTCTCAGCCATCCTTCTCTGCTAAAAAAATTGACAAGAGAAGAACTACGTGACCGATCCGTAAAGGGTCTTTGTTGGCATTGCGACGAGCCATGAAATTGCGATCATCATTGCAAAAGGGGTCGTCTCCTACTGATTGAACCTCTTGAAGACATGGAGGAGGAATAGGAGCATAAGGGAGAGGTTGCAGATGAAGAACAATAGTTGATTGATATTACGATGAATGCCCTTGTCGGTTACGTGAACCCGCAAACGATGAAAATGGGAGGACTTCTGAAGCAACAACCTATCACCATTCTTATTGACACCGGGAGCACTAATAATTTTATGAATAGCAAGGTTGCTATTTGGATGACCTTACCTATCAAGAATTATAGTAGATTTGATGTTAAGGTCACCGACGGACGAATTTTGAAGTGTGATCATAGGTGCCGGCGGGTGAAACTATTATTGTAGGACCAAGAGATAATTGCATATTTCTTCCTCCTCCCTCTTAATGTTTATGAGGCCATGCTCAGCATTAAATGGCTGATAACATTAGGTGATGTTTCCTAAAACTTTGTAAAACTAATTATGAAATTTTATAATAATGGGAAACAAGTGATACTGCATGGGAAACGTGGGGGTGACGTAACGATGATTTGCGCACAACGAATGGAAAAGGTTTTGCACAAAGTATGCAACAACTTTTTGGTACAAATTGAGTAGCAAACTAAGGGAGAGCCAACAGAATTTGAAGATCCAAACCTACTTCATTTGCTTGTTGAATTTTCAGATATATTTGACGAACCGTGCAACCTACCCCCTACCCGTCAGTATGATCACTATATACTGATTCTTATGGGCAAACCTCCAGCAAATACTTAGTCATATCAGTATCCATATCTCCAGAAGGATGAAATAGAAAAGATTATAAAAGAGATACTTGAAATAGGAGTTATTCGGCCAAGTTGCAGTCTCTACTCTTCACCGGTGCTCCTCGTACAAAAGAAGGATGGAAAATGACGAATGTGCATTGATTACCAAGCTCTCAACAGCATAACTGTCAAGGACAAATACCCTATTCTAGTAGTAGATGAATTTCTTGATGAATTAAAGGGAGCACGAGTCTCCACAAAGCTAGACCTTCGATCCAGGTATCATCAAATACAAGTGTACGAAGAAGATATACCGAAAACCCACTTTCGAACACACAATGGCTGCTATGAATTTTTGGTAATGCCCTTTGGTCTCATCAATGCTCCCTCCACCTTCCAAACCTTATGAATGATTTTTTTTGGAATTATCTTCATAAGTTTGTGCTAGTTTTCTTTGACAATATCCTTATTTACAGCCCTTCTCTTGAAAATCATTTTCAGCACTTGACTTATTTTGACGATTTTGCAAGAACATGTTCTTTTTGTCAAAAAATCAAAGTGCAGCTTTCTTCAACATAAGGTAGAATATCTTAGGCATATCATATCGGAGGAAGGTATAGTGGTAGACCCGTCCAAAATTGAAGCAATGCAGAACTGGCCGACCCCAAGGAACATAAAATTGCTACGCGGCTTTCTCGATTTAATTGGCTACTACCGTAAGTTCATAAAAAACTATGAAAAGATCAGTGCACCCCTTACTTCCTTGTTGAAAAAAGATGCTTTCCAATAATCGAACAAAGCCACCACTACCACCGACGAACTTAAAGCTGCAATGACAATAATGCCAATACTAGTGCTACCCGACTTTAGCAAGACTTTTGTTATTGAAGCCAATGCATCCAGAGTCGGAATTGGGGTAATACTAATGCAAGATGGCCACCCCCTCACTTATACTAATAAGGTGTGATCTCCTTCCCTTCTCAAGATAACTATTTACGACAAGGAAAAGCTCACGATTATGCATAAGGTGGCCAAGTGGAGACCGTACTTGATCGGGCGACGGATTCAAATCAAGGCCGATCATAAAAGCCTAAAATATTTCTTGGAGCAGATGAAATCTTCTCCTAAGCAGCAAAAAAGGGTAAGAAAGCTTCTTGAATATGATTATGAGATTACTTACAAAAGGGGGAAAGATAATATTGTTGCAAATGCGCTTTTGCGGCTACCCGAGCAAGTTGAGTTTTCGGTCGTTTCACTTCTGACCAGTGACTTCCTTGAGGATATTAAGAGGGAATGGTAGGAAGATCCGGAGACCAGTAAGATCATAAAAAAAATTAAAAAGCACCAAGCTCCATGGCTCATCACAATTGAGAATCAAAAGAATTATGCTATAATGGACCACTGTGCTTGTGTCAAATTCTACTTGCATCTTCACAAGCAGATTTTGGATGGAGTTATTCCATATGCAGGGCACTAAATTGAAAAGGAGTATGACATATCACCCACAAATTGATGACCAGACTGAAGTGGAGAACAGGTGCTTAGAGACATACCTCATATGCTTCACTAGTGACCGGCCAAAAGAGTGGACAAAGTGGCTTCCCTAGGCCGAAGGGTGGTATAATATAACTTATCATTCATCCACAAAATGTACTCCCTATGAGACTTTGTATGATCGACCTCCCCCTATGATCCCAAAATATGTGTTGGGCACCTCTAAAGTGGAACAAGTAGATAGGGAACTACAACACAGAGACAAAATACTGAAATTGCTAAAAGATAATCTCACTATAGCTCAAGCAAGGATGAAACAACAATATGATCGACACAAAGGTTGAGTCTTCCTACGGCTCTAGCCATACAAGCAAACATCAATCCAGACCAGAGCATCCATGAAGCTTTCACCTCGATTCTATGGACCCGACCAAATTTTAGAGCACATCAGAGTTATAGCATACAGATTAGACTTACCCCCCAACTCCCGAATCCATCCAGTCTTCTATATGTCATGTTTAAAGCTCAAGTTGGGATAAAACAAGATAGCCCAAAGCGATCCACCAAATATGACTACCCAATGAGAACTCCAGACTCAGCATAGTGTAATTATTGATCGACGGATCGTGACTCGATGATGACTACCCACTACTGAAGTGCTAATACAGTGGGCGAACTTACCAGCAAAAGGTGCAACTTGGGAGAACTATGACGACTTGAAGATCAAATTCTCAGAATTCATGAATCGTCATCCTCGAGGACAAGGCTGATTTGAAGAGGGCTGGTTTATTAGGACTCTAGCTAGGAGAGTCCTAATTGAGAGTGTTAGGAACGAGTCGGCACTAAGAGGGGAGGGGGGTGAATTAGTACAGTGGTAAAATCGTTGATTTTGGAAACTTGAAAGTGTATGCGATCGTAATCATAGTAAAAGAATAGTAAGGAGGAGAGGCAATTTGCTATAAAAGTAAATTGGTCAAAGTAAATGCAAACTGAGTTTATAATGGTTCGGTCATTGTGATCTACATCCAATCTCGATTCCTCCTCCGTCGAGGCCACCGACATCCACTATCGGTCTTCCTTTAATAGGCAAAGACCAATCACCTTTTACAAATCTTTCTTCTTTTACCAGGTTTAGGAGATAACCCTTACACCTCCACTTACTCCTCTCTCAAACTATTCTAACACTTAGATTTTTTAGAAGAGTTCACACAAGTTTACAACAGTATTTCTTTCTTTTTCACTCTCAATTCTTGTGTTTTTTAACTAGGGATGAGAGAAGTATTTATAGGTCTCAAGTTGATTCAAACTTGGAGCCTAAAAATATCTTATCCTTGATAGCTTCACAGCCTCTCGGAGACTGTGTATGGGCGGTACCACCGCCTAGACTAGCGGTACCACTGCCTAACATAGTCTCGAAGACTATGCCATGACAGTTGCACTTGTTGGGTCACTATTTGGGCCTTTTCACTTGGCCCAACACAACCTAATCTTAAGCCCAATTGTCTCCTAATTGGGTTGGCCCAATTCAACCCAATTATGTGCTAACTATGAATTCTAAGGCATACACTAAGTTAAATAAGTCTGATAAGTCAAGGTTTCTTCTAGTGAGCTTCTAGCGATCTTTCGGTGAACTTCTGAAATCTCTCGGTAATGTTCTAGTGGACTCCCGGTAAGCTCCTGGACTTCTCGATCAATTTCGGTAGAACTTCCGATTAACATCCGGACTTCTGACAAACTCTCAAACTCCTAACGAAATCATGTTCTTGACTTCGAGACTTCATTTTACTTTATGCCTTGCTATCATAGTTAATCCTGCACACATAACACCTACTTTGATCTAGACAATTATTACTAAGCTAATCAAAGTTGTTCGGCATGTCATTGGTTTATCGACACTTCATCCGATTCTTTGGTGCATCGTCCTCTCTTGCGGCCTATTGCCCAATAAACTAGTTGACCTCCGTAATTCTGATTTCCTTGGCACAATTTTTGCTCTTCTTAGCCCGATGCCTGAATCTATGGTCCGAAGCCTTCTGTCGATACGTCGGCTGATCCTTCAGTGCGAGGTCCAATCTTCTGATATGTTTTCCTCCGGCTTAACATGATTCTTCCTACTTTAATTGTCTCATCCTGATTGAAACTTCCTGCATCACTCAAAATGCATATCAAATCATAAACACTATCAATTGGTTTCATCATTAAAATCTGAGATTCAACAATCTCCCCCTTTTTTATGATAACAACCAATTGATTACGGAGTTAACCTTAACTTCCCCTATCAATATCTCTTATTGATAGAACTCTTGGATTTAAAAATCTAAGCAACATGTCATGATAAAATCATGCATAACATTATACTTCTCCCCTTTTGTCATCAACAAAAAAGAGAAGTTCAATTATCAAGTGTTATAGACATACAAGTTCAAATCATTGCATAATAAACATAATCTCCAATTTTATCAGTATGTAAGCTAGCAATTTTGTTCATCACCTTACAGCATGCATAATTATCAAATCATCATTAATTTTAAAGATGTGTAAAATTGTTAATTTTGCAAGTTTGCATTTTTGCTTTTTAAGATAGGAAAGCTAGCAATTTTTGGTGATGTTCAAGATAACATGTTCTTTCTTCTCTTTTGAGAAGTGTAATTTTTTGCTTCTTTTGCAAAGCATAAGCTAGCAATATTTGAGAAGTTCAAGAAAGTAACTTTTGCTTCTTGAAATAAGCAAATTAGCAATCTTTGATTCTCTTTTGAGATGAGCAAGCTAGCATGTTTTTACACTCTTTGCGATGTGCAAGTTAACAAGTTTTAGCTTCTTCTTCCATATATCATCAAGCAAGCTAGCAGATTTCATCTCCCCCTTTGTTATTGTCAAAAAGAAGGGAAGAATACAATTTTGTAGTTCTTTTCCCTTTACATCAATTTTCACATCATGAGAACAATAAATTTGTATTATAAACATAATCTCATGTTTTATCATTCAAGCTAGCATATATTTTTTTGTTCTCTTTTGCAATGTGTAAGCTAATAATCTCTTTTTTCTTTTACAATAATGATTCAATCATATCATGCAATATACAAATCATAAATATTTCAAATCATAATGGTATCAAAAAGTCAAATTACATTACATCCTACCATCCATGATCATAAATTCTCATTTGAATGCATCAACATAATATCATGAGTATTTCTTACATAATTTCATATCATCACATGAAAAATATCAAGGAAAATTAATTGGGTGATGAGATAAACACTTCATGAATACAAGGAATTATACATAAAAATCATATCATAAAGGATAAGATCATGTGAATGCCAAAAGACATGATTCATATAGTAAATCTCCTCTTAAATAAAATACCAAAAAAAATTATAGGAGTACAAAGAAGATATCTTGATTAAAAAAAATCTCAAGTAATAAATCCAAGAACTCACAAGAAAATCATGATTCATTTACAAAATCTCCTCTTAATAAAATACCAAGTAGAATCGTAGGAGAACGATTAATAAAAATTCTTGATTCATAATAAATCTTAATTTGTAAATATCAATAAATCAAGATCATGATTTGGATAAAAATTTATTCAAATTTAAATCATCAAAATCACTTTCATAGTTCAAGAGATTCAAAATAATATAAATAGATTTATCAATCTCTTATTCAAAACTCGATAAGATGGAGAAAAAAATTTCAAGAAAAATATTTTTCTCTTTATAGTTGTTTCAATTCATGTGATTTATTTCATATGAGTATGCCTTTGTCATTTACACTAAACAAAAATATACATCATGTGATTTATTTCATATGAGCATGCCTTTGTCAAGCTTTCCATACAAAAGTCATGCATCATCATTGAAAAGCAATACAGAAATTATCAAGATACTCATTATTGCTTCTTTAAAACATAGATAGAATTAATCTTTTTTTTGTGTACAATCATTATTGCATTATCATAAAACATGCAATTATCATGATCTTTTTCAAAATTACTAGAAAGATAAGCATGATCCTTTTAACATTTTCATTACATCATTAAACATGTAATTAAAAAATATATATAATTTTTCTAAACTAAATTAAGAACAACTCATGAAAAATATCAAGTAGTTTCAAAGTAAACTAAGGGGATTTTGATTACCTCATCATCGAAAGCCGTTAAGGCATAGTTTGCCACCTCGCCTTTGCTGATTTTCTCCTCGTCTTCGGATGAGCACAATTCGTCCCAAAGTGCATCCTTCTTCTTGCGTTTATAGCAAGTAGTTGTGTTCTTTTTAAGTTTATTTTAGTTCTTTAATTCTTGTTTCATAAACTTTTTAAATTTCATAGTGATGAGTTCAACTTCACCATTACTTGAGCTTATGCTCGAGTGGTCTTCAATTGTTCTAAGTCTGAAATTCTTCCTATTCTTTAGAAGGTGGTTCTCATGTTCATCAAGTGTATCATGAATCATTTCATAGGTTATCAAGGACTTGATAAGTTCTTCAAGTGAAATTTTATTTAAGTCCTTTGTTTCTTGTATTGTCATTACTTTCGATTCCCAATTTTTAGAAAGAGATATTAAGATCTTGTTAACAAGTTCAAAATTAGAAAAGCATTTGCCAAGAGCTTTTAAACCATTGACGACATCCATAAAATGGGTGTACATATCAACAACGATTTTGCTTAGCTTCATTGGAAAAAGTTTAAAATCATGCATTAAAAGATTTATCTTAGAATCTTTTACTCTACTAGTGCCTTCGTGTATGATTTTGAGAGTATGCTATCTATCAAAAGCCATTTCGTAAGTAGAAACCCGATCAAAATTAGTTTTATCTAAGGCGCAAAATAGGGCATTCATAGCCTTTGCATTTAGAGAAAAAAACTTCTTCTCCAAATCATTCTAATGGTTTATTGGAAGAGAAGACCTTTGAAAACCAAATTCGACTATATTCCATAAATCGAGATTCAACGAAAGTAAGAAAACTCTCATTCAAGTTTTCCAATGTATAGTCTGTCCCATTAAACATAGGAGGATGCATGAGAGAAACTCCCTCTTAAAAGCCAAAAAAAAGCTATTTTTCTTGGGTATTAAACCAAATGAAAAATAACGAGGCTATGATACCAACTGTTAGGAATAAGTCGGCACTAAGAGGAGGGGTGAATTAGTGCAGCGGTAAAATCATCGGTTTCGAAAAATTTATTTTGATTAAAAATCAATTTCAGAAACTTGAAAGCGTATGCAAGCGTAGGCGTAGTAAAAGCACATTAAGGAGGAGAGGCAATTTGCTATAAAAGTAAATTACTCAAAGTAAATGCAAATCGAGTTTATAGTAGTTCGATCATCGTGACCTACATCTACTCCCGATTCCTCCTCCGTCGAGGCCACCAACATCCACTATCGGTCTTCCTTCAATAGGAGAAGACCAACCACCTTTTATAACTCTTTCTCCTTTTACCGAGTGTAGGAAATAACCCTTACACCCCCACTTACTCCTCTCTCAACCTAATCTAACACTTAGATTCTTTAGAGGACTTCACACAAGATTACAATAGCGTTTCTTTCTTTTTCACTCTCAATTCTTGTGTTTTTTTAACCAAGGATGAGAGATGTATTTATAGGCCTCAAGTTGATTCAAACTTGGAGCCTAAAAATATCTCATCACGGGTCTCCCGAGTATGGGCGGTACCACCACCTGTTTTGGGTGGTACCACCGCTAGTGCTAGTCTGACACTAACACTAACACTGGGTGGTACCACTACCTAGTCTCACAATAACACTGGGCGGTACCACTACCCAAACTGGCAGTACCACCACCTGACAGCCTCTCAAAGGCTGTGTCTAGGTGGTACCATCGCCCAGATAGGCAGTACCACTACATAACATAGTCTCAAAGACTGTGCCACAATGGTTACACTTGTTGGGTCACTATTTGGGCCATTTCACTTGGCCCAACAAAACCTAATCTTAGGCCCAATTATCCCCTAATTAGGTTGGCCCAATTCCAACCCAATTATGTGCTAACTACGAATTCTAAGGCATACACTAAGCTAAATAAGTCCGATAAGTCAAGGTTTCTTCCGGCAATCTTTCGGTGAACTTCCGACGATCTCTTAACAATGTTCTAGTAGACTCCTTACAAGCTCCTAGACTTCACGATGATCTTCTTGGCGAGTTCCAATGAGCTTCTTTGGTAAGCTCCTAGAATTCTCGATCAATTCCGATAGAACTTCCGACGAATGTCCGAACTTTCAACGAACTCTCGAACTCCCAACGAAATCACGTTCTTGACTCCGGGACCTCATTTTGCTTTATGCCTTGTTATCATAGTTAATCCTGCAAACATAAAACCTACTATGATCTAGA
Organism: Musa acuminata AAA Group; assembly: GCF_036884655.1. Lineage (NCBI taxonomy): Eukaryota > Viridiplantae > Streptophyta > Magnoliopsida > Zingiberales > Musaceae > Musa > Musa acuminata. The sequence continues at coordinate 22,338,601 of NC_088346.1, forward strand.
TAATTATTACTAAGCTAATTAAAGTTGTCCGGCATGTCATTGGTTTATTGACGCTTCGTTCGATTCTTCGGGGCATTATCCTCTCTTACGGCCTATTGCCCAATCGGCCAGTTGACCTTCACAACTTCAATTTCCTTAGCGTAATTTCTGCTCTTCTTGGCTCGATGCCCGAATCCATGGCCTGAAGCCTTCTATCGATACGTCAACTGATCCTTCGACGCGACGTCCAATCTTCTAATATGTTTTCTTGCTTTAATTATCTCATCCTAATCGAAACTTTATATGTTACTCAAATTGTAGATCAAATCATAAATACTATAAATTAGTTTCATCATCAAAATATGAGATTCAATAGAGAGGGGCATTCATGTAAAACCTACCTAGTCAATCCCTATTAAAGAGGTGAAGAGGTCGACTAGGGTTATTAGGTTGTTTCTTGGATAAGCATTACGAGTTGTAAAGGAATAGGAGTCTTAAGCAGAAGATCTATTAGGAGTTGGTTAGTAGTAGGAGTCTTGAGTAAGAGTCATATTAGGACTTTGGGTTTAGATGCCCTATAAATAGCCATGTATTCATCTTCTTTTCTCAAGCAATAGAAGAATCTTTTCTACAGCCTTTGAGTGATAACTTGGAGGAAGAAACCCCTATAGAGTTCCAAAGAGGCCGATCCCCTAAAGAGATCAACTCCAAGCTTAGAATCTGTAAGGGTTCTAACACCCATTCAGCCCCTGAAGTCACAATTGGCAGTGGCACCGCTTGGTACTCGGTCTTCCAGGTGTTATGGGCGGTGGTACCGCCCAGATTGGGTGGTGGTACCACCGGTAGTTATTACCTGCCAATGATGGTACCATCGGCAGTTATTACCTACCAATGATGGTACCACCTGTTAAGCGGTGGTATCGCTAGAGCTCAATCTTCGAGAGCTCTGTCTGGCGGTGGTATAGCTCAGTGTCAGAGAGTCAGGTGGTGATACCACTAGAGCTCGATCTTTGAGGCTCTATCAGGCAGTGGTATGGACCAATGTCAGTCTACAAGCGGTGGTAACACCAGTACCCTAGAAACCCAGGATGAGATACTTTTTAGCTTTATTTTTTAAGCCACTAGGGCCTATAAATACCCCACTATTTCTTGCATGAAAGAGCACAAAAAGTGTGAATAAAATTCTAGATATTTTGGTTGTAAAAGTATTGAAAAAGTACTAAGTGTCCTCCTCCTCCTTCTTTTGCTTTGTGATCAATCTAAAAGAGGTGTGAGGCTTGTAAAAGGTTGTCTCCTAAACATATAAAAAGGAAAAAGTATTTTAAGAGGGTAGTTGATCTTCACCAATTGAAGGAAGACCGATAGTGGACACTAGTGACCTCAACGGAGGAGGAATCAAGAGTGAACGTAGGTCATGATGACCGAACCACTATAAAATTGGTGCGCACTTTCTTGTTGCTCTTCATTACTGTTGTTTTCTACCTTAATTGCTTATCGCTCTTATTCTAAGTCAATTACACTTTCAATATATCTTCTGATACATTTTTATCAAGCTGAAAGTTTCGAATCGACTTAATTTTTACGATAGAACTAATTCCCCACCCCCCCTCCTCTTAGTGTCATTCACAATCCTAATAGTTGGTATCAGAGCAAGGTTACTCTCTATTTGTATTAAATCCTAAGAGTGATGGTTTTTGTTGGTAATCAAGAGGGTCTTTCTATCACTCGTCCTCCTATGTTCAATGAGACGGACTATACGTATTGAATAACTAGAATGAGAATTTTCTTGCTTTCTATATATTTTGAATTATGGAATATTGTTGAAAGTAGTTTTAAGAAGTCTTCTAAACCAATGAACGAATTGAATGTTTTGGAAAAGAAAACTTTCTATTTGAATGCTAAAGTGATGAATGCTTTGTTTTATACTCTTGATAAAATCGAATTTAATCGGGTTTCTATATGGGAAACTGCACATGAGATTTAGCATGTACTTGAAGTCATACATGAAGGCAGAAGTAGGGTTAAAGAATCAAAAATTAATCTTTCGGTTCATAGCAATGAGTTATTTCATATAAAACTAAGTGAGACCATTAGAGATATATACACCCATTTTATAGATGTTGTCAATGGTCTAAAAGCACTTGATAAATTTTTTTCTGATTTTGAACTTGTTAACAAGATATTAAGATCCCTTCCAAAAAGTTGGGATCCTAAAGTAACGGCAATATAAGAAGCAAATGACCTAAATAACTTTCGCTTAAAGAACTTATCAGGTCCTTGATGACTTATGAAATGACATATATAGCACATTATAAACTTGAGAACAACCATTCAAAGAACAGGAAGGACATGATAGTTAGAACCAAAGAAGGCCACTTGGGTGAAAACTCAAGTGATGATGATGAAGATGATGACTTAGCACTCCTTACAAAAAAGTTTAAAAAAATCTTAAAAGGAACAAAACAAAACAAGACTTTAAGAACAAAAGAGAACTCAAAAAGGAACAAATAATTTACTATGAATGCAAGAAGCTAGGGCACTTTAAAATGAATGTCCCTAAGTGAAAAAAGAAGTTACCAAAAAAAAAGAAGATGCTCAAAGCAACTTAGGACGATTTGAATGCATCCAAAAACGAGGAGCCAATTAACAAAGTCAAAGTTGTAAATTATGCTTTAATGGCGCTCAATAATGAGGTACGTGACTCAATCGAATCTCATTTAGCTTATGATGATTTACTTATTGCTTTCAATAATCTTTATGATGAATGTAAGCTAGTTGGTAAAAAATACAAGTTGTTAAAAAAGGAGCATGCTTATCTTGTTAGTGAATTTGATAAATTAAAAAATGAGCATGATGATAGTATATTAGCTTCTTGCACTAAGTGTGATGAGATAGATTCACTTAAGAAAGAAAATGTCTTGGGACAAGAAACATTAGAAAATTTTAAAATATGTAATAAATCTCATAATCCTTACTAATAAGGGTCATGTTCATAGAAAGAAAGGAATTGGCTTTGTGAGTAACACTCAACAAAAGCCAAATATCTTCATTAAAGGACCTACATTACATATCTCACCAAACGAAATATATATATTTTTTATAAAAAATATAGTCATTTTGCCTACAAATATCCATTTAAAAGATATAGTCCACAAAAATTAGTTTGGGTTCCTAAAGGAATAAAAAATCACTCAATGATAGGTAGATCTATTTATGAGGGACCCAAGGTTAAATGGGTACCTAAAAGAAAACTTAATTTCTTGTAGATATGTCTACAATTGAAAGCTATGAGCAAAAATAAAATTTTGATAATCGATGCTTAAGGCTTATAATTGCATATCTAACATACTTTACAAAGCTCACTAGTCGAATCAAAATGAGTTTAATTGAAGATGCTTTATGAAATCATACTTGATTATTTTATATTATACATGAGGATTTGAAGTAATGATTGTTGGGAAATCTTGGGGGTAACATCACATGCGCAACGAAAGAACAAAAAAACAAAATCCCTAATTTCCCAAAAAGATGTTCATAGTAGTGCGAAGATTGGTGCACAAAAATCTGCAAAACAAACTGCATATATAATAGATTATGTTACCTAAGAAGATCGTATATCCTTGCTTCCTTGCAGATCTCTAAGAGAGGGTAAAGGAGGTCAAGCGTCCTACTCTCTAATGGTATCTACATAGTATGGCTGCTCTGAGGTGGAGAGGGGGAGGAGAATAGGAGAGGCAAGCAAAGGCTCTAGCCTATGAACCACTAAATCCCTCCTATTTATAGAGGTCTCCTGTCAAACCCTAATGGATCCTCCCCTATTGGGTATTGGATCTATATCCAATTACCCAAGCCTTTTAGATTAGTGAATCTCTATCCAATAATCTCTCATGGGTTCTTATTGGATCTCGTCCATAGGATCCAATAATTCAGGAGCTTATTGGATATCCAATAAGATAGGGGCTCCGACGGATATCTCATATTCAAACCTCTACTTATCGCGACCCCTACCATATATGTGTGACCCTCTAGGCCCAATATCGAGCTGGTCGTGAGTCATACCTATCAGAACTCCTTCTGACTTAGTGAATTATTATCTTTATAATAATTCACTCGACTCATCGACTACGGACATACTAGGCCACTATGTCATAGTCCCCAGACGATACAGGATAATCCAATCCATTGAATTTATCTATCCTTAGTTATCATGTACCTATAATCTTTCATCCATCTAATATTCTAGAGATTGTATAGCAGGCATGGTGCTATCAGACCTATACGATTTCTACTCGAGTCTTGCTCTAATCGACACTCAATAACCCTCGTAAGGTCGACTACCACTCAATAGCCCTCGTAAGGTCGACTACCACTCCCAATGACCAACTGTACTAGATCTGGGACAGCCAAACCTATAAGTCTAGTATCAACGAATGGAGCACTCATATAGGACATCCTTGGTGTCTCAAGTCTAAGGACCAGATACACCACTAGGATTACAGAATCGTTGTCTAATAATAAGGCATCATCAACCATCCAGTATTCCGTAGCGGATCAATCAGTGAACTCATTCTCCAATAAGCACCTGTACTGTATCCTTAGTATCCCCATACGAGCAACTATGAGACCAGCTACATCCATCATATGGACGGGTATATAACACACCAGTTTGTCCAATTATCTCGATGTCCCTCTCAAGTAACTTATGAATGAGATTATTTAGGATCTGTGTTTAAAGGTGAATTGATCTCATATTCATGATCTCATCACGATCCGATTCTCATTGCACAGATCCAAAGACATTACAATATATAAATGTAAATATACAATAGTTAATATAAAGTGATAGTGCTAAATATAATAAGCAAAAAGATTTTGTGTCAAGTCACACATGCCATCACTCACGTGATTGACTTGTTGGGCATTTATGACTAGCAATCTCCCACTTGACCTAAAGCCGTTCACTTATGTGTCTGATCCCCATCAGACCCCTGTGATGCTCAAAGACAATCTGAGACAATGACTTTGTTAGTGGATCTACAATGTTATCTTCGGATGAAACTCTTTCCACTATTACATCTCCTCAATTCATGATCTCTCTAATAAGTTGGAACCTCCTCAGAACACTTCTGATGAGACCTAGGTTCCCTTATTTGAGTAATCGCCCCGTAGTTGTCACAATATAAGGAATCAACACCTTGCTAGTTGGCCCGACTCCTAGATCTATGATGAACTTCTTTATCCAGACTCCCTCCTTTGCTGCATCTGCTACAGTAATGTACTCTGCCTCTGTGGTCAAGTCAGTAGTAGTATCTTGCTTGGGACTCTTCCAGCATACTACTCCTCCATTCAAGGTGTACACATACCCTAAATTCGACTTGCTATCATCGACATTAGATTGAAAACTTGAGTTTGTGTAGCCTTCAACCTTGAGGCTACTACCTCCATATATTAGTAAAAGATCCTTAGTCCTTCTCAAGTACTTAAGGATACACTTTATTGCTTTCCAATGCTCCAAGCTTGAATCAGCCTGATAACTGCTCGTGACACTCAGAGCATGCGTTATATTAGGCCTAGTATATAGCATGACATACATGATAGACCCTATCGCTGAGGCATAAGGTATCATATCCATTTTCACCCTTTCTTCAAGAGTCTTTAGGGAAATACTCTTAGAAAGCGATATCCTATGTCTCATCAGTATGAGACCTCTCTTGGAATTTTTCATGTCAAACATTTTGACAATAGTATCTATGTACCGGGATTAGGACAAGCCAAGCATCCTCTTGGATTTATCTCTATATATCAGAATCCCCAAGATATTGTTGAATCTCGTATTTTGATGATGAAACTACTTGATATATATTTATGACTTAATCTACATTTTGAGTGACGTAGGATGCTTTGATCAGGATAAGACAATTAAAGAAGGAAAAACATGTTGTGTCGGAGGAACATGTTAGAAGATTGGACGTCGGGCCGGTGGATTGATCGACATATCGATAGAAGGCTTCGGGCTGTGGACTCGGGCATCGGGCCAAGAAGAGCGGGTATTGTGCCAAGGATATCGGAGTTACGGAGTCAACTAGCCGATTGGGCAATAGGCTGCAAGAGAGGACAATGCGCCGAAGAATCGGATGAAGCATCGAGGGAGCAATGACATGCCGGATAACTTGGTTAATTGCTTAAGATTAATTGTCTCGATCGAAGTTTTGTTTTAAGTGTGCAGGATTAACTACGATGGAAGAAAGACATGCAACAGGAGTTGCGCCAGAATCAAGACAATGATCACGTTAGGAGTTCGAGAGTTCAATGGAAGTTCAGACAGTTGTCGGAGGTTTTGCGGGAACAAATCCGAGAAGTCCATGAGCTTGCCAAAGAAGCTCGTCGGAACTCGCCAAGTGGATCATCTCAAGTCCAGGAGTTTGCCGGAAGTCCATAGGAGCATCACCGAGGGTTCATCGGATGATCGACGAAAGTTCGCCGAAAGCTCGCCGGAAGAAGTGATTGACGCACCAGAGCAAGTTGCAGTAAATGTCTTAGGGAATATCATAGTTAGCATAATGATTAAGTTGGAAATGGGAGGTGATCCCATTAACTTAATCTTGGGGCAATTGGGCCCCTGAAAAACCCAAATTGGGCTGAATGGATCAACCCATTCGGACCCTGATTTCTATCAGGCAGTTGAACCGTCCAAGAGAGGCGGTGGAACCGCCTGGGCTTAGTCTCCGAGCGAGACTGGGCGGTGCAACCGCCCCAGCCAGGAGGTGGCATCGCCTAGGCTCGGTCTCCGAGCTCTGGTTGAGCGGTGCAACCGCCTCAATCAGGCGGTGGCACTGCCTAAGCTCGGTCTTCGAGCTCTAGCAGGAGGTGCAACCACCCCTAACAGGAGGTGGCACCGCCTAGAGGCTCAGTCTTCGAGCTTTGCCAAGCGGTGCAATCACCAGATCCCGGAATTCCAGGAATTGATAGTTTTGAGCTCCAAATTCAAACTGGGTTGGGGCCTATAAATACCCCACCCTTTCAGCACTGAAAGAGCACCCAGAAACCACCGAAATTCTGATTTTACTTTGTGATTTTTAGAGCTCAAAAGTGTTGTATGAGTTGAAAGCTCTTCTTCCTCTTTTCTTCCAAGTTCTAATCTGTTAAGAGAGGAAAGAAAATCCTGTAAGGGTTGTCTCCTAAGCCCGTCAAAAGGAGTGAAACTGTAAAAGGGTGGTTGGCCTTCGCCTATTGAAGGAATGCCTCTAGTTGATGTCGGTGACTACGTCGGTGGAGGAAGCCAAAAGTGGAGTAGGTCAAGATTGACCGAACCACTCTAAATCTCGGATTGCATTTACTTTGAGCATCTTATCCTTACTGTAAATCTCCTCAAAAGCTTACTGCTTTCTGCGCATATACGATTGGGTTTCAAGCTTTGCACTTTCCGAATCGGTGTTTAGACGTAAATTAGTTTTATCGTACGATCATCATATTTCAGTTTGCATTTACGTTTTGATTTCTATCATAACTGCAAACTTCCTTTATATCCTTGCTTTAACTGCATCTCTCTTAATTAAGTGATTTACGAATCAGCATTTAGACGTAAATCAGTTTTTTCGTACGAATATCATATTTTAGTTTGCGCCTACTATCTGATTTGAACCATAACTGCAAACTGCATTTATATATTTGCTGCATCTCACTTAATCAAAAGTTAAAGTGATTTACAAATCGGCTTTCTTACCGAAATCACTTTGATCGAATGAACGCAGTTTTTTTTTATCGTAGAAGGTTTTCCGCTGCACTAATTCACCCCCCCCCCCCCCCCCCCCCCCTCTTAGTGCTCTTGATCCTAACAATTGGTATTAGAGCCCAGTATTTCTCATTTCGGATTTACACCCGAGAGAAATAGCTCTTCATGGCTTTCAAGAGGGCTTATCGGTTGTTCGTCCACCGTTGTTTAACGGATTGGACTACACTTATTGGAAAACTCGAATGAGAGTTTTCTTGATTTCTATGAATTTGGATTTATGGAATATCATTGAAAACGATTTTCAACTTCCCTCTAAACCGATGAACGAATGGTCAGATTTGGAGAATAAGTATTTTTCTTTAAACGCAAAGGCTATGAATGCCTTATTTTATGCTTTGGACAAAAATGAGTTCAATAGGATTTCTACATGTGAAACAACTTTTGACATTTGGCGAACACTTGAAATCACGCACGAGGGAACTAGTAGAGTCAAAGACTCGAAAGTTAACATTTTATTGCATGATTTTAAGCTTTTTCAAATGCAACCAAGCGAGACTATAGGTGACATGTACACCCGTTTCACGGATGTCGTCGATAGTTTAAGAGCTCTTGGAAAATGTTTTTCGGATTTTGAACTCATAAACAAGATTTTGCGTTCTCTTTCTAAGAAGTGGGATTCAAAAGTAACTGCAATACAAGAAGCTAAAAACCTAAACAACTTACCACTTGAAGAACTAATTGGTTCGTTGATAATATATGAAATGGTGCACAATGCACATGATGAACATGATGAACAAAATCACCTTCCAAAGAACAGGAAGGATTTGGAACTCCGGACAAATGAATACCACTTGAGCGATGACTCAAGTGATGAGGACAATGATGAACTTGAACTTCGAACACTAAATCTTAATAAGTTTATTAAATAAAAATCTAAAATAGACAATGAACTTGAATGAAGGAAGAGGCCAAAGAAGAGGAAGGCAACCAAGGATGAATCAAGAACTTGCAAAGGTGAAACGGCGAATTGGGCTTTGACGGGCTTCGACTACAAGGTAAGTAACTCAACTCTCTTGAATTATTTTGAAATTACTTGAAGTTTTTCATGAGTGCTTAATTTAGATAGTAGGAATAAAAAAAAATTATTTTTCAAAAATTATATCATGTTTTTCTTTTTAGCATCTTTGAAGAACTAAAAATTTGATCATGAAAAGTATATTGCTAAGGTTTCATGCATGTTATGTTTTGAAATGTTGAATGATGTATGCAACATTATAGATGATAGTTATATGATATGTGATAATGCTTAAGATTAATCCATGCATGTGTATTTTGATGATTTTATGTCATGCATCAGCTTTTGAAGTAAATGTTGATTTGAAACTCTCATTTTGGATTAACATGTTTTTGGTTTAATCATTTTTATGACATTTTAAGATGACATAGTGCATGTACATCTATGTATGAATTTCTTGATAATCTTTTGATGATAGATGTGATATCATGATGTTTTATTTTTGATGTGTTTGGTCTTGACGGCTTTATGACGAAACTTATATTTTGATTTTAAATGATGATACATGTTTTCACAAAAAGACTTGAACACCCTCACATGAAATCAATTGTATGAAATGGAAATGAATTTTATATCCTATTGAGATTAATGAATTTATTTTACCAATCTTGTAAATCTCATGAAAATAAACATGATGAATATTTTGAAAATAAATGAGTGTATCATGCATTTGGTCTTAATGATTTCTCTTGAACATACTTCTTGAAATTATACTTGATAATGAATATCAAGATATTAAAAGGATGTTATCATGGAATCAAGCTTGATAATTTATTTTACGAAATTTACCTTTCTATGTTGACATTCTTTTTAAAAGCAAAGGCATGCTCATAAGAAGCAAATCACATGAATATAAATTTATAAAAATGAAATGTAATCCTCTATCTTATTGATTTTTCAATAAATCTATGCTTGTCATATATCAATTTATTGAATGTAATTTTGAGGATGATTTCAGATTTGACAAATGCTTGATTCGTATTTACGACATAAGATACATTTTAAATATGAATCATGCTAAATGCTTCAATCATTTTCTATCTCTAGTGTTCTCGATTTTGATGAAATAGTAATAACGTTATTCATGTTATGAATCTCAAAAATGATAATTTGATTATGATTTTTTTTATGAATTAACTTGAATGAAATTTTGTTTTAACCGAATCATGAACTTTCCCTTGACTTCTTGACTTAAGAATTTTGAAGAAACATGATGATTACTTGATATTTGATACTTGAAATTTCTTGTAAAATGTGATCTGGATAAGAATGTTTCAAGTTGCTCTTTGTGCTATATCTTTTCAAATGAATCATGAGCCTTGATATCATATATTTCATAATATAGAAATAACAAGATTTTTTTGCCTTGTATGTCTTGTGTAATAATTGTACATCAATTTGCTTTATTATGAATTATATGAATCCTGATCGTGAACTTGTTAAGAAGAATTTTAATGAACCATGAATCATATCTTTGGTATTCATGAATTGATCCTCATTGATATCTTTCATTGATATGATAAATTATCATCTCATGATATATCGCATAATTATATCATGCTTTGCGATTGTATCATGTGATCTTTGCTGAGTTTTCACATTGATATTCTTCATGACATGATTTCTTTGCATTGTATGCTTCATGTGATAATATGAATACATGAAACACTTATGATATGATTTTTATACAATTCCGTGTATTTATAAAATATTTATCTCATCACCCAATAACTCTTCTTGATATTCCTTATGAGATGAAATGAAATAATGCATGAAATACAAATGAGAAGTTAATGCTCATGCATGATAGGATGTAATGAATTTTGACATTTAGATACCATTATTTGAATAGCTATGATCATGTTGCCAAAATGATATATCAAGAATGCTTGAATATCATGTTTGATATGCTCATAATGATGATCGATTTTTTGGTATCGTGCATAAAAAACTGAAATGTTCATGAATTTGTGCATTAAAACTATAATGATGCACAAATAAGAATGATTACTTACCTTTGTCAGGATTTAGAAATTGATGTAAAGGGTTTTTCCCTTCTTTTTGACAATGACAAAGGGGGAGATAGATTGCTAGCACAATTCAAGAAAAAGGCAAAAATTACAAAAGAGAAGAAATTGCTATCTTGAACATCACCAATAATTGCTAGCTTGAAATGTCAAGAAAATGCAAAAACTTGTTTATTTTCTTGCACAACTAAAGAGAAGATACAAATGTAACACTTGCCAAATTGTTTGCTTGCCTCATGTAAAACATTGTCTCTTGGTAGTTTGGCATTTTGCTAAGAAAGCAAAAATGACACTTCTCAAAAGAGAAGAAAGAGCTTGCTATCTTAAACATCACAAGCTTGCCTATCTTAAGAAACAAAAATTTGCAAAAGTGCTATCTTGCCTATCACAAGAAGCAAAACTTGCAACTTATACATTGTAATAGGAAGCAAGAATCATGAGCTTACACAAGAAAGCTATCTTGCATTTCCTTTCGAAATTTTTGCTAGCTTGTATGTAGTAAAACTTGCATATCGTAAAAATTGCTAGCTTGTAGTATAAAGAGAAGCAAATAGTTGCTATCTCAAGAAAATTAAACATGCTAAACTTACACCTTGCAATGGAAGAAAAATTGCGAGCTCAAACGTTGCAAAGGAAGCAAAAATTTGCTAGCTTGCAACTTGCATATTTCAAGAAGCAAGAGTTGCCTTCTTGAACATCTCTAAATTGCTAGCTTGCAAGTTCTAAAATGTTGTAACATTGCTAGCTTGCATGTTCTAAAAGTACTATCTTGTATGCTGTAAAACTTGCATATCTAAAACTTGATAGCTTGAATTTTCTAAGCATGATGTAACATTTGCTGAATTTTCTGGCTTCATAACTGCATGATGATAAAACTTGATATTATGTTTTTCATGCAAAATGTTAAACTAATATTCCAAACACAAGAATAGTTGGACTTCTCCTTTTTGTTGATGACAAAGGGGGAGAAGTATGATGTTATGCATAAGTTTATGCATAAGTTCATGATGACATGTTGCAAGTATTCATGATGAATATTGTAATGACTTGAATTCAGTTTGAATTCAAGGTTCTATCAATATGGCATATTGATAGGGGGAGTTTGTTTAAACTCCAGGAGTTAAGTTTAACTCCGTCATCAAGTGGTTGTCATCATCAAAAAGGGGGAGATTGTTGAATCTCGTATTTTGATGATGAAACTACTTGATATATGTTTATGATTTAATCTGTGTTTTGAGTGACGTAGGATGCTTTGATCAGGATGAGACAATTAAAGAAGGAAAATCATGTTGTGCCGGAGGAACAGGTCAGAAGATTGGACATCGGGCCGGTGGATCGGTCGACGTATTGATAGAAGGCTTCGGGCCGTGGACTCGGGCATTGGGCCAAGAAGAGTGGGTATTGTGCCAAGGATATCGGAGTTGCGGAGTCAACTGGCCGATTGGGAAATAGGCTGCAGGAGAGAATGATGCGTCGAAGAATCGGACGAAGCATCGAGGGACCAATGACATGCCGGACAACTTGGTTAATTGCTTAAGATTAATTGTCGAAGCATCGAGGGACCAATGACATGCTTTTAAGTGTGTAGGATTAACTACGATGGAAGAAAGACATGCAGCAGGAGTTGCGCCGGAATCAAGACAATGATCACGTTGGGAGTTCGAGAGTTCGACGGAAGTTCGGACAGTCGTCGGAGGTTCTGCGGGAACAAATCCGAGAAGTCCATGAGCTTGCCAAAGAAGCTCGTCGAAACTCGCCAAGTGGATCGTCGCAAGTCCAAGAGTTTGCCGGAAGTCCGCAGGAGCATCACCGAGGGTTCATTGGATGATCGACGGAAGTTTGCCGGAAGCTCGCCGGAAGAAGCGATTGACGCACCGGAGCAAGTTGCAGTAAATGTCTTAGAGAATATCGTAGTTAGCACAATGATTAGGTTAGAAATGGGAGGTGATCCTATTAACTTAATCTTGGGGCAATTGGGCCCCTGAAAAATCCAAATTGGGCCGAATGGATCAACCCATTCGGACCCTGATTTCTGCCAAGCGGTTGAACCGCCCAAGCGAGGCGGTGGCACAGCCTGGGCTCAATCTCCGAGCGAGACTAGGCGGTGCAACCGCCCCAACCAAGAGGTGGCACTACTTGGGCTCAGTCTCCGAGCTTTGGTTGAGCGGTGCAACCGCCTCAATCAAGCGGTGGCACCGCTTGAGCTCGATCTTCAAGCTCTGGTAGGAGGTGCAATCGCCCCTGATAGGAGGTGGCACCGCCTAAAGGCTCAGTCTTCAAGCTCTGCCAGGCGATGCAACCGCCAGATCCCGGAATTCTGGGAATTGACAGTTTTGAGCTCCAAATTCAAATTGCATTGGGGCCTATAAATATCCCACCCTTTCAGCACTGAAAGGGCACCTAGAAACCACCGAAATTTTGATTTTACTTTATGATTTTTAGAGCTCAAAAGTATTGTATGAGTTGAAAGTTCTTCTTCCTCTTTTCTTCCAAGTTCTAATCTGTTAAGAGTGGAAAGAAAATTCTATAAGGGTTGTCTCCTAAGCCCGTCAAAAGGAGTGAAACTGTAAAAGGGTGGTTGGCCTTCGCCTATTGAAGGAAGGCCTCTAGTTGACGTCGGTGATCTCGTCGGTGGAGGAAACCAAAAGTGGAGTAGGTCAAGATTGACCAAACCACTCTAAATCTCGGTTTGCATTGACTTTGAGCATCTTATCCTTACTGCAAATCTCCTCAAAAGCTTACTGCTTTCTACGCATATACGATCGGGTTTCAAGCTTTGCACTTTCCGAATCGGTGTTTAGACGTAAATTAGTTTTATCGGACGATCATCATATTTCAGTTTGCGTTTACATTTTGATTTCTATCATAACTGCAAACTACCTTTATATCCTTGCTTTAACTGCATCTCGCTTAATCAAGTGATTTACGAATAAGCATTTAGACATAAATTAGTATTTTCGTACGAATATCATATTTCAATTTGCGCCTACTATCTGATTTGAACCATAACTGCAAACTGCATTTATATCTTTGCTGCATCTCGCTTAATCAAAAGTTAAAGTGATTTATGAATCGGCTTTCTTACCGAAATCACTTTTAACGAACGAACGTAGTTTTTTTTTTATCGTAGAAGGTTTTCCGCTGCACTAATTCACCCCTCCCCCCCTCTTAGTGCTCTTGATCCTAACAGATATAGGATGCTTCCCCTAAGTCCTTCATGGAGAAGTGTCTAGATAACTAAGCCTTTATTGTGGATAGCATTCCTACATCATTCCCAATGATTATGATGTCATCCACATATAACACCAAAAAGGTGACAGTGCTCCCACTTACCTTCCTATACACACAAGGCTCATCTTCGTTCTTAACGAAGTCATAAGATCTGATTATCTCATCAAATCTTATGTTCCAACTTCAAGAAGCTTACTTTAGTCCATAAATTGATCTAAGCAACTTGAACACCTTATCTAAGCAGTCCTCGGACACGAATCCCTTGGATTGTATCATATACACCTCCTCGAGGTTCCCATTGAGGAATGTGATTTTCATATCCATTTGCCATATCTCATAATCATAGTGTGCTACAATAGCCAATAGAATTCAGATGGATTTTAGCATTGCTACGGGTGAGAAGGTTTTGTCATAGTCAACACTTTGCCTTTGATGATACCCCTTAGCCACTAGCCTTACTTTATAGGTCACTATCTTTCTATCTACTCTGATCTTTTTATTAAAGATCCACTTGCAACCAATGGGTATAATACCTTCGGGTGTATCAACTAGGTTCCAAACCTTGTTGGAGTACATAGAATCCATCTCAGAATTCATGGTTTCTTGCCACTTCCCGGAGTCTATACTCATAATAGCCTCCTCGTAGGTTTGAGGATTAATATCCTCAACATCCTCTCCTCTAATATGTCCCACATATCTCTCAAGAGGATAAGATACTTTGCCAGACCTACATAAAGTTAGAACTTGTATTTTAGGTACCTGAATAGACTCGGGCTATTGAGTGGTGCTTGAGCTAGGTTCTCCAACCTTGCTCAAATATATCATGCTCCCACTATCTCCACCAAGAATATATTCCTTCTCAAGGAATACTGCTCTCTTGGCTATAAAGACATTTTGGTCCTCGAGATGATAGAAATAATACCCACAAGTTTCCTTAGAGTATCCCACGAACTTGCACTGCTCTGTCCTCGATTCCAACTTATTGGGGTTGTGTCTTTTAACGTGGGCAGGGCAGTCCCAAATCTTAACAACCTTAAGATCGGGCTTCTTCCCTTTCCATATTTCATATAGTGTAGACACTACCGACTTAGTTGAAACTCTGTCCAGAAGGTAAGCTGCGGTCTATAGGGCATATCCCAATAATGAGATGGGTAGGCCAGCAAAACTCATCATGGACCGTACCATGTCTAACAGCATACGATTCCTCCTTTCAGACACACCATTGAGCTGAGGTGTATAAGGAGATGTCCATTGGGATAATATCCCATGGTCCTTGAGGAACTGAGTAAACTATGTACTTAAGTACTCACCTCCTTGATCTGATCGAAGAGACTTGATACTATTTCCAGTCTGGTTCTTCACTTCATTCTTATACTCTATAAATTTCTCAAATGCCTTAGACTTATACTTCATTAAGTACACATATCCATACCTTGAGAAATCATCAGTGAAGGTAATAAAGTAGGAGTAACCACTAATGACATGAGTTGACATGGGTCCACATACATCAATATGTATGAGTTCCAACAACTCAATGGCTCTTTCTCCAGTTCCACTAAATGGAGAGTTGGTTAGTTTTCCACGAAGGCAAGGCTCGCAAGTTCCATATGAATCATAGTCGAATAAATTTAGATATCTATCCTTTAACAACTTTTGAATCTTTCCCTCATGGATGTGACCTAGCCTACAATGCCACAGGTATGCACTATTCACCTCATCTTGTTTCCTCTTGGACATACCTACATTTATAATATGTGGAGTAGTGTCTAGTATAAATAAACCTTTATGCACTATTCCTCACACCAATCTCCTCGGTTTTACCAGAATCTACAACAAATTGTAGATGTGATAAGCAATGCCGGTGGTATCTAATACCAATGCACTATCATAAAAATTTCACAATTGGAGATTGATCATGAATGTACCTAAAGCTTCTCTAAGCTCTTGTTTCACCCTCTCTACAAGATACTCTTTGTAGTTCCTCTTCCAATGTCCATCTTTGCCATAGTGGAAGCATTGGCCTTTGTCCTTTGCCAGATCATTTTTAGCAACCTTTGATTTACCTGGTCGACCCTTGCCCTGGTCCTTCTTAAGGAACTTTTTTGCTTTCCTTTTCTTTCTGGACTCCCCAATGTAGAGAACTAGCTTCTCTTTCTTGATAGTGCTCTCTATCACCTTCAATATATTGAGGAGTTCTAGGAGAGTCACCTCAAGCTTGTTCATATTAAAATTCATTATGAATTGTGAAAAGAAATATGGTAGGGACTGAAGCATAATGTCCACACACAAGTTAACCTCTAGGACCATTCTTAAACCTATGAGTTTCTCTATCCACTCAATCATCTTTAAGACATGGTTCTAAACTAGTGTTCCCTCAATCATCCTAGCGCAGAAGAGGCTCTTGGATATCTCGTATCGTTGAGTCCTTCTTTGTTCCTCAAACAGTTTACGTGCATATAAAAGAATAGATCTAGCATCCATCTTTTAATATTGTCTCTATAACTCAAGAGTCGTAGAGCCCAACATATAACACTGAGCAAGAGTGTAGTCATTAATGTACTTCACGTAGCGAGCGATTTCATCCTCGCTTGCCCCTTCCTTCGGCGTAGGCATCACTGTATCAAGGACATATGCAATTTTCTCTACCACGAGAACAATTCTCAAGTTGCGGAGCCAATTTGTATAATTTGGACCAGTGAGGCGATTGACATCAAGTATGTCATGTAAGGGATTTAAAAGCGATATTTTTTTAAAATATAGATGCAGCAGAAATAAATAACATGCAGATTTTACAAGAAATAAACAATCAAGATATGAAATTTTATCTTAATATGCTCCCACTATTTTACTAGCGAGTCACGCGACATCCTCAGCACGTGAAACGGAAGTCTCCGGTAGACTTCTAGTGGGGATCAAGATCCAATAAGCGTCCTAGTATAACCTCGAGGGACTCGACCAATCACACTAAGCCCAAAAGGTAAGCAACTCTAGTCGATCATAACTCCTTGTGATACCCGTTATATTTGGCCTCCGAATCACTATGGTCTCGAGGGACTCGACCAACCATGATGCTCGATTATGTCAACACCATCATTACAAGATGAGTATGATTCGATGTTATACCCTCGATGGACTCGACCAAGCATACTATATCCCCATGTCACTGATGATATCTCTATGTCTGATAAGACCCTAAAGTCTTATCATAAAAAAGAAGAAGATAAAGGGATGATCACTTCGAGGGGATCGGCCTCCTTGATCGCTTCGAGGGAATCGACCCTCCTTGATCGCTTTGAGGGCATCTGCCTCCTAGGGTTTGTCAAAAGACAGAATAGTATTTTTCATAGATAACTGAAAAGAAGCAGTTACATCCCTATTTATAGAGTTCTGACTTTAGCTAAACTAAACAGACTTAATAAATATATAAAAAATAAAATTAAAGTATAGAAAATAAAAGGGAAAATAAAAGGATCCTAACAATCCCACCTCCTTCAATTCAGCCTTATCCTTAAGGCTGAGCAGCATCAAATTCTGGAAACTTCTCATTTAGCATGCTATAGGACTCCCAAGTGGTATCTTCCTTTGGTAAGTTGGCTTATTGCACCAGCACTTTAGTTATAGGATGTCTACGGTACATTACAACTTGTCGATCAAGTATGGCTTATGGTTGAGCTTGAACTTCCCCGATAGTAGAGGTGTCCAGCAAATGGCACTGCACTATTACATCTTTACCCAATTTTCTTTTAAGGCATGCAACATGAAAGACTGGATGTATTTTAGAGCTAGCAGGCAAATCCAAGTGGTAGGCAACTGGTTCAATGCGTTCTAATACCTTATAAGGCCCAAAAAATCGAGGAGATAGCTTCATGGAAGATCGGACTTTTATGAATGTTTGCTTGTAGGGTTGAAGATGAAGGAAAACCCAATCACCCACAATAAATTCTCGTTCACTTCGGTGTTTATCAGCTTCTTGTTTCATTCTTGCTTATGCAGTTGTAAGGTTATCCTTTAAAAGCTAAATAATCTTATTTCTATCCACCAATTCCTTGTCCACTTGATCAACTTTAGAAGAACCGGGTATATATTTTGTAATTGTAAGTGGGGGTTTACCATAAACTGCTTCAAAAGGTGTTATTTTAAAAGAAGAATGGGAAGAGGTATTATACCACCACTCTGCCCAAGGAAGCCATTTGACCCATTCCTTCGGCTTGTCACTAGTAAAGCATCGGAGGTAATTTTCTAAGCACCTGTTTACCACTTCAGTTTACCCATCTGTTTGTGGATGATAAACAGTGTTCATATTCAGCTAAGTACCTTGTAAACGAAAAAGTTCTGTCCAGAAAGAGCTAGTAAAAATCTTGTCTCTGTCACTAACAATGGAACGGGGACTCCCATGCAATTTAGTTATGTTTTCCATGAAAATATGAGTAACACTTGCAGTAGTATAAGGATGTCATAAAGCACAAAAATGAGCATACTTTGTAAGTTTATCCACAACTACAAGTATAGTACTCTTTCCTTGAGATGATGGGAGACCGTAAATGAAATCCATAGATATGTCAGTCCAAGTAGCATCAAGAATAAGGAGGGGTTGTAGTAAGCCTAGGGTGGCTACTGTCTCACTTTTGTGATATTGGCAAACATCACATTCAGTAACAAATTTCTTAATAAAATTTTTCATACCTTTCCAGTAAAAAAAGTTGTCGAACTCGCTTATAAGTGTGGAGAAATCCCGATTGACCAGCAATTAGTGATGAATGAAACTCCTTTAGAATTATTGCCTGGTAAGAAGAATGTGGGGCAACCACTATTCGGCCTTTATAGTGCAAGTCCACCGAATCCCAACTATAATTTGAGACAGAACCTAGGGCTTCTTCTAATTTTTTAATGATGCTTTAGATCTCAGGATTATTTGACCATTCCCTTCTGATCACTTCCAAAGTCTCACAAATAGGAATAGAAATAGCTACTAGTTCAACTTGTTCTAGAAGGCGTGAGAGGGCATCTGCTACTAAATTCTCACTCCCCTTTTTATAAACGATCTCATAATCGAATCCCAATAGCTTTGTGACTTATTTCTGCTACTCTGAATAAGAAATCTTTTGCTCTAGAAAATATTTGAGCCTTTTGTGATCAGTGCGTATTTAAAACCATCGACCAATTAGGTAGGGTCTCCATTTTGTGACTGCATTTATTATGGCTAGCATCTCCTTGTCATAAATAGATAAACTTAAATGGGAAGGGGAAAGAGCCTTACTAGCATAAGTGATAGGCCGACCTTCCTACATTAATACAGCCCCTATTCCAGCTCTAGAAGCATTATATTCAATCAGAAACATCTTATTAAAATCGGGTAGAGCAAGCATGGGTGTAGTAGTCATTATAGTTTTCAAGAATTGAAATGCCTAAATTGCCTCTTTTGACCATCTGAATGCATTTTTCTTTAGAAGTGACGTCAAGGGGGCACTAGTTTTGCCATAATTCTTCATAAACTTTTGATAATAGCCTATTAGTCCCAAGAAACCCCTTAAAACTTTGATTGACTTTGGAATTGGCCAGTCTGTCATCACTTGGATTTTTGAAGGATCAACTACAATACCCTTTTGAGATATGATATAACCGAGGTACTCAATCTTAGGTTGCCCAAAGCTACACTTGGATTTCTTGACAAAAAGACCATGCTCACGAAGAATATTAATGACAATTCATAAATATAATAAATGACTTTCTAAGGAATGATTGTATATTAAAATATCATCAAAGAAAACCAAAACAAACTTACGGAGATGAGCTCGAAATATGTCATTCATTAAACTCTGGAAGGTAGAGGGCGCATTGGTTAACCCAAAAGGCATTAATAGAAACTCATAATGGCCATTATGTGTTCTGAAGGCAGTTTTCTGAACATCCCTTTCATGTACTCTAATTTGATGATAGCCCGATCGTGGGTCCAATTTAGTGAAGACCTGAGCTCCTCCCAATTCATCCAACAGTTCATCCACTATTGGAATAGGATATTTATCTTTCACTGTAATGTTGTTACGTACTCGATAGTGGACACACATCCGTCATGAGCTATCCTTCTTTCTGACTAGTAAGACTGGGGAGGAATCTAGGCTAACAGTAACTCGTATAACTCCTGTTTTGAGCATCTCTATGACAATCCTATCTATCTCTGCCTTTTGGAAATGTGGATATCTATGCTAGTCATAGGTGCCCAGCAAGCCAATCACGTGAGTGATGGCACGTGTGACTTAATACAGAATCTTTTTGCTTATTATATTTTGGCGTATATCACTTTATAACTATTGCATAAATGCATACATATATTGTGATGTCCTTGGATTTGTGCAATGGGAATCAGATCGTGATGAGATCACGATAATAAGATCGATTCACCTTTAAACACATATCATTAATAATCCCGGTCATAGGTTACTCGAGAGGGACATCATGATAACCGGACAGACTGGTGTGCTGTATACCCGTCCATATGATGGATGCAGCTGGTCTCATAGCTGCTCGTGTAGGGACACTAGGGATACAGTACAGGTGCTCATTGGAGAATGAGTTCACTGATTGATCCGCTTACGGAATGCTGGATGGTTGATGATGCCTTATTGTTAGACAGCGATTCCGTAGTCCTAGTGGTGTATCTGGTCCTTAGACTTGAGACACCAAGGATGTCCTGTATGAGTGCTCCACTCTTTGATACCAGACTTATAGGTTTGGCTGTCCCAAATCTAGTACAGTTGGTCATTGGGAGTGGTAGTCGACCTTACGAGGGCTATTGAGTATCGATAGAGGATCATCCACTCTCGGCATCATGAGAGGAATATCCCATGTGTTCTTGCTCAAACAAATCCCTGGCCAGGGTCATTCGGGTTGAGAGAGAAAGAGTTCTCCGGGAGAATCCGATTAGAGCGAGACTCGAGTAGAAACCGTATGGGTCTGACAACACCATGCTCGATATACGGTCTCTGGGATATTAGATGGATGAGGGACTATAGGTACACGGTAACTAAGGACAGACAAGTCCAATGGATTGGATTCCCCTGTATCATCTAGGGACTACGGCGTAGTGGCCTAGTACGTCTGTAGTCGATGAGTCAAGTGAATTATTACAGAGATAATAATTCACTGAGTTAGAAGGAGTTCTGACAGGTAGGACTCACGGCCAGCTCAATATTGGGCCTAGAGGATCACACACATATAGTAGGTATTGTGACGAGTAGAGGTTCTGATATGAGATATCCGACAGAGCCCTTGTCTTATTGGATGCAGATCCAATACCCACTAGGGGAGGACCCATTAGGGTTTGACAGGGGACCTCTATAAATAGGAGGGATTTAGAGCCTCATAAGCTAGAGTCTTTGCTTGCTTTTCCTATTCTCCTCTCCCTCTCCACCTCAGAGCAGGCTTGGAATTTTGAGGAGCGTCGTTGCAACCCTACTGTGTGGATCACCACTATAGAGGAGGACGCTTGACCACCTTCACCCTCTCCTAAGGATCTGCAAGGAAATAGGGATATACGATCTCCTTAGGTAACACAATCTACTATATATGCAGTTTTAAGTTTCGCGGATTTTGCACACCAATCTTCGCACGACGACGAACAACTTTGTTTTCTTGTTCTTCCACTGCGCATATGATGTCGCCCCAAGATTTCCCAACAGTGGTATCAGAGCCAGGTTGTTCGTGCGAATGATTGATTTTGAACTGTGTGTGTTGTGTTTAGGAAGAATATTGATGTCAAAATCGTTGCCGCAAAAGCGAGAAAGGACAGCAACAGTTGCTACCCTCGATCTGCGTGCGTGAAGCGAAGCCGAAGGCGGGCAACACAGGGATTGCGTCTGTAGCAGCCGGTCGGCGGCCT
This sequence comes from Musa acuminata AAA Group, assembly GCF_036884655.1. Classification (NCBI taxonomy): domain Eukaryota; kingdom Viridiplantae; phylum Streptophyta; class Magnoliopsida; order Zingiberales; family Musaceae; genus Musa; species Musa acuminata. The sequence goes on from NC_088346.1 coordinate 22,360,521, forward strand.
GCTTGCAGCAGGCATGCTACCGGCGGGGTTGGCAGCCCACGGGCAGAGGCGCCGCAGGGCAGCGGCGCCTGCCGCCGCTGCTCCTGCGGAAGAAACCCCCCCCCCACAAGGGCGGCCGCCCGGCGGGACAGCATCGCTTGCGGATGCAGCGGCGCCCGAAGGGGGCGCCCACCCGTAGCGGCATCGCCGCCAGCGAGCGTGCCGCCTGCAAGCGAGGGCAGTGACCTCGCCCCGCCGCACAGGCTGCCGCCGGCAAGGGCATTAGGGTTTTATGGGCAAAAGACAGTTTTGCCCCTCGAAAATTGAGAAATTCCAATTTCTGTCTTTTGTCCAAATTACGAAAATACCCCTATAAATTCAAAAATTCCCTACATGTCCCTGATTTCAGAAAATATTAATTAATTAAAAGGTTTAGTTGATTATTATTATACATGTGATGTATGATGTGTGGACGGATGATCATAGACCGTGTGATATGTGTACTTGTGATTATTATTATTGAGGTCTGCGAGCCTCCATTATATTTCTCATTTATTGTCGGGCCTACGTGCCTATGATTAAGTTGTAATCACATGAGGAGGCACAGCGGGAGCATGGATGCGATAGCGGGACCCACGAGACGGACGATCACGATGCATGAAGATGCATCAAGATGTCGACGGAGCCGACGAGGACGAGATGGACGATCACAGGGCATGGAGATGCACTGTTGCACACATAGATCTTGATGTGAGTGATTAGGCCTACTGGCTCAGGCCTAATCACATTAGGTTGTGGTCCATGAACATCTGGTGTAATTGATTATACACATACTAGATAAGTATATATATTTGCATGCGATGTAGATATATATTAAATATATATATGTGTGACATGTCATATTAGGAGACCAAATCTTAGAAACATCTCTCGATAATATTAAGTCGGTAAACGTAAGGCAATTAGATTGACCCACGTGGCCTTCCATCGTTATAAGTAGGAACCGATTTCCGGTGTAGGTTGAGTTGGTCGTGTCCCTCGAGACTCACCTATATCGCGATTCGCTATCTTGCTTACGACATAGAGATGTCACCGGTGACTTGAGGGCATGGTATACTTGGTCGAGTCCCTCGAGGGTATATCATCAAATCAGACTCATCTTGTAACGAAGGTGTTGACTTAACCGAGCATCATGGTTGGTTGAGTCCCTCGAGGCCATGGTGATTCGTAGGCCGAACAGGACGGGAATCACAAGGAGTTGTGATCGGCAAGAGTTGCCTACCTTTTAGGCTTAGTGTGATTGGTCGAGTCCCTCGAGGTTACACTAAGACACTGATTGGATCCTGATCCCCACTAGAAGTCTGCCGGAGACTTCCGTTTCACGTGATGAGGGTGTCGTGTAACTCACTAATAAAATAGTGGGAGCATATTAAGATAGAAGTTCATATCTTGATAGTTTATTTCTTGCAAAATCTGCATGTTATTCATTTCTGCTGCATCTTTATTTTCAGAAAATGTCGCTTTTAAATCCCTTACATGACATACTTGATGTCAACCGCCTCACTGGTCCAAATTATACGGATTGGCTCGGTAACTTGAGAATTGTTCTCACAGCGGAGAAAATCATGTACGTCCTTGATATAGTGATGCCCCGAAGAAGGGGCAAACGAGGATGAGATCGCTCGCTACGTGAAGTACATTTATGACTCCACTCTTGCTCAATGCTATATGTTGGGCTCTATGACTCCTGAGTTATAGAGACAACATGAAAAGATGGATGCCAGATCCATTCTCCTACATGTCCACAAATTGTTTGAGGAACAAGAAAGGACTCAGCGATATGAGATATCCAAGAGCCTCTTCCGCGCTAGGATGACTGAGGGGACACTGGTTCAGAACCATGTCCTAAAGATGATTGAGTGGATAGAGAAACTCATAGGTCTAGGAATGGTCCTAGAGGATAACTTGTGTGTGGACATTGTACTTCAGTCCCTACCAGATTCCTTTTCACAGTTCATAATAAATTTTAATATGAACAAGCTTGAGGTGACTCTCCCAGAGCTCCTCAATATGTTAAGGGAGGCAGAGAGTACTATTAAGAAAGAGAAGCCAGTTCTCTACACTGGTGAGACCAAAAAGAAAAGGAAAGTAAAAAGGTCCGTTAAGAAGGGAAAGGGCAAGGGCAGACTAGGTAAAGCAAAGGTTACTAAGAAAGACCCAGCAAAGGACAAAGGCTAGTGCTTCCACTGTAGTAAAGATGGGCACTGGAAGAGGAACTGCAAAGAGTACCTTGTAGAAAGGGCGAAATAGAAGCTTGGAGAAGCTTCAGGTACATTCATGATCAATCTCCAATTGGCAGATTTTTGTGATAGTGCATTGGTATTGGATACCAGTATTGCTTATTACATCTATAATTTATTGTAAATTCTAACAAAGCCGAGGGGAGATTGACGAGAGGAATATTGCAAAAAGGTTTGTTTATGCAAGACACTACTCCACATATCATGAATGTAAGTGTCTAAGAGGAAACAAGATGAGGTGAATAGTGCATACCAATGGCATTGTAGGCTAGGTCACATCCATGAAAGAAGGATTCAAAAGTTGCTAAATAATGGATATCTAGATCCATTCGACTGTGTCATATGTAACTTGTGAGCCTTGCATTCGTGGAAAATTGACCAACTCTCCATTTAGTGAAACTGGAGAGAGAGCCACTAAGTTGTTGGAACTCATACATAGTGATGTATGTGGACCCATGTCAACTCATGCCATTTGAGGTTACTCCTACTTCATTACATTTACTGATGATTTCTCAAGGTATGAATATGTGTACTTAATGAAGTACAAGTCCGAGGCCTTGTAGAAATTCAGAGAGTATAAGAATGAGGTGGAGAACCAGACTGGAAAGAGTATCAAAACTCTTCGATCAGATCGAGGAGGTGAGTACTTAAGTACAGAGTTTACTCAGTTCCTCAAGGACCATGGGATATTATCCCAATGGATACCTCCTTATACACCTCAGCTCAATGGTGTCTTTGGAAGGAGGAATCGTACGCTATTAGATATGGTACGGTCCATGATGAGTTTCGCTGACCTACCCATCTTATTCTAGGGATATGCCCTAGAGACCGCAGCTTACCTTCTGAACAGAGTTCCAACTAAGTCGGTAGTGTCTACACCATATGAGATATGGAAAGGGAAGAAGCCTGATCTTAAGGTTGTTAAGATTTGGGGCTGCCCTGCCCACATTAAAAGACACAACCCCGATAAGTTAGAATCAAGGACAGAGCGATGCAAATTTGTGGGACACCTCAAGGAAACTTGTGGGTATTATTTCTATCATCTCGAGGACCAAAAGGTCTTTGTAGCTAAGAGAGCAATGTTCCTTGAGAAGGAACAAATTCTTCGTGGAGACAGTGGGAGAATGATAGAGTTGAGTGAGGTTAGAGAACCAAGCTCAAGCACCACTCTATAGCCCAAGTCTGTTCAGGTACCTAATACACAAGTTTCAACTTTACGTAGGTCTGATATCACATCCTCCTGAGAGATATGTGGGACATATTAGAGGAGAGGATGTTGAGGATATTGATCCTCAGACCTACGAGGAGGCTATTATGAGTATAGACTCCGGGAAGTGGCAAGAAGCCATGAATTTTGAGATGGATTCTATGTACTCTAATAAGGTTTGGAACCTAGTTGATGCGCCCAAAGGTATTGTACCCATCGGTTGCAAATGGATCTTTAAGAAAAAGATCGGAGTAGATAGAAAGGTAGAGACCTATAAAGCAAGGCTAGTGGCTAAGGGGTATCGTCAAAGGCAAGGTGTTGACTACAACTAAACCTTCTCACCCGTAGCAATGCTAAAATCCATCAAAATTCTATTGGCTATTGCAGCACACTATGATTATTGTTGAATCTCGTATTTTGATGATGAAACTACTTGATGTATGTTTATGATTTAATCTACGTTTTGAGTGACGCAGGATGCTTCGATCAGGATGAGACAATTAAAGCAGGAAAATCATGTTGTGTTGAAGGAACATGTCAGAAGATTGGACGTCGGGCCGGTGGATCGGTCAACGTATCGACAGAAGGCTTCGGGCCGTGGAATCGGGCATCGGGCCAAGAAGAGCGGGTATTGTGCCAAGGATATTGGAGTTACGGAGTCAATTGGCCGATTGGGCAATAGGCTGCAGGAGAGGACGATGCGCCGAAGAATCGGACGAAGCGTCGAGGGACCAATGACATGTCGGACAACTTGGTTAATTGCTTAGGATTAATAGTCTCGATCGAAGTTTTGTTTTAAGTGTGCAGGATTAACTACGATGAAAGTTAGACAAGCAGCAGGAGTTGCGCCGGAGTCAAGTTCATGATCACGTTGGGAGTTCGAGAGTTCGACAGGAAGTTCGGACGGTCGTCGGAGGTTCTGCGAGAACAGATCCGAGAAGTCCAGAAGCTTGCCAAGTGAAGCTCGTCGGAACTCGCCAAGTGGATCGTCGCAAAGTCCAAGAGTTTGCCGGAAGTCCGCAGAAGAATCACCGAGGGTTCATCGGATGATCAACGGAAGTTCGCCGGAAACTCGCCGGAAGAAGCGATTGACGCATCGGAGCAAAGCTACAGAAATTGTCTTAGATTTAATCATAGTTAGCACGTTGATTAAGTTGGAAAATGGGAGGTGATCCCATTAGCTTAATCTTGGGGCAATTGGGCCCTTGAAAAGATTGAAATTGGGCCGAATGGAGCTAACCATTCGGACCCTGATTGCACCAGGAGGTGCAACCGCCTAGGCCAAGAGGTGGCACAGCCTGGGCTAAGCCTCCCAGCGAGACTGGGCGGTGCAACCTCCCCAGCCAGGAGGTGGCACCGCCTAAGCTCAGTCTTCGAGCTAGACTGGGCGGTGCAACCTCCCTGACAGAGAGGTGGTACCGCCTGAGCTCAGTATTCGAGCTAGACTGGGCGGTGCAACCTCCCTGACAGAGAGGTGGCACCGCCTGAGCTCAGTCTTCGAGCAAGACTGGGCGGTGCAACCTCCCTGATAGAGAGGTGGCACCGCTTGAGCTCGGTCTTCGAGCTCTGCCAGGCGGTGCAACCTCTCCAGTCAAGAGGTGCAACCGCCTGATCCCGAAATTCTGGGATTTGATCGTTTTGAGCTCCAAATTTGAATTGGGTTGGGGCCTATAAAAACCCCACCCATTCAGCACTGAAGGGATACAGATCCACACCGAATTCTTGATCTTTTCAGTGATTCTAAGAGCTCAAATTTGTGTAAAGTCCAAAAGTTCTCCTCTTTTCTGTTCTTCAAGTCTTGAGTTGTAAAGAGAGGAGAGAAAGGATCTGTAAGGGTTGTCTCCAGAGCCCGTCAAAAGGAGAGAAACTGTAAAAGGGCAGTTGGCCTTCGCCTATTGAAGGAAGGCCCCTAGTTGACGTCGGTGACCTCGCCGGTGGAGGAAGCCAAAAGTGGAGTAGGTCAAGACTGACCGAACCACTCTAAATCTCTGGTTTGCGTTTATTTTGAGCACTTTATCATTACTGCAAACCTCCTACAAAGCTACTGCTCTCTGTGCTTTTACGAACAAGTTTCTAAGTTCTAATCTTTCCGAATCTGGATTCAGACGTCAATAGGTGTTTTCGTACGATCTTTACATTGCAGCTTACATTTACGTCTTGAATCTGTTTATAACTGCGAACTGTCTTCTACGTTTTTACGAACGAGTTTCCTAGCAGTTTACATTTACATTTTGATTCTATTTATAACTGCAAACTGTCTTCTGCAATTTTACGAACGAGTTTCAACATTTAGACGTAAAACTGCATTTAGACGTAAATCGGCTTTCCTCGCACAATCATCAGATTTCAGTTTACGTTTACGTCTTGATTTTAACTGCATACTGCCTTCTGCGAGTATACAAACGAGTTTCAAAGTTCAGACGTAAATCTGCGTTTAAGACGTAAATCTGCGTTTAGACGTAAATCTGCGTTTAGACGTAAATCTGCGTTTAGACGTAAATCTGCTTTTAGACGTAAATATGTTTTTTGTAGATTACTTTTTGAGCTGTACAATAGCAGCACATTGTCTTTATACTTCTGCTTAAACTACGCTTAGACGCAAACTGTGTTTAGACGCAAACTACGCTTAGACGCAAACTGCGCTTAGACGCAATCTGAGTTTAGACGCAATCTGCATTTAGACGCAAACTGCGTTTAGATGCTAACTGTGTTTAAACGTAAACTGCACTTAATCATAAGTAATCTTAGAATCGGCTTTTGCATTAAAATAGTTTTTATCGAACGAACGCAGCTTTCGTTTTTAATCGCTGAAAGATTTCCGCTGCACTAATTCACCCCCCCCCCCCTCTTAGTGCTCTCGATCCTAACAATTATGAGATCTGGCATATGGATGTAAAAACCGCATTCCTCAATGGGAACCTCGAGGAGGAGGTGTATACGATGCAACCTGAGGGATTCGTGTCCAAGAACTGCCCAGATAAGGTGTGTAGGTTGCTTAGATCCATTTATGGACTAAAGCAAGCTTCCCGAAGTTGGAACATAAGATTTGATGAGGCAATCAGATCTTATGACTTTGTTAAGAACGAAGATGAGCCTTGTGTATATAGAAAGGTAAGTGGGAGCGCTATCACCTTTTTAGTGTTATATGTGGATGACATCCTCATCATTGGGAATGACATAGGAATGCTATCCACAGTAAAGGCTTGCTTATCTAGACACTTCTCCATGAAGGACTTAGGGGAAGCATCCTATACCTTAGGGATTAGAATCTATAGAGATAGATCCAAGAGGATGCTTGGCTTGTCCCAGTCCAGGTACATAGAAACCATTGTCAAAAGGTTTGGCATGGAAAATTCCAAGAAAGGGCGAACATGGATATGATACCTTATGCCTCAGCAATAGGGTCTATCATGTATGTCATGCTATATACTAGGCCTGATATAGCGCATGCTCTGAGTGTCATGAGCAGGTATCAGGCGGATCCAGGCTTGGAGCACTAGAAAGCAATAAAGTGTATCCTTAAGTACTTGAGAAGGACTAAGGATCTTTTACTAGTATATAGAGGTAATAGCCTTAAGGTTGAAGGCTACACTGACTCAAGTTTTCAGTCTGATGTCGATGATAGCAAGCCGAATTCAGGGTATGTGTACACCTTGAATGGAGGAGCAGTGTGCTGGAAGAGTTCCAAGCAAGATACCACTACTGACTCGACCACAGAGGCGGAGTATATTGCTGCATCAGATGCAGCAAGGAGGGAGTCTGGGTGAAGAAGTTCATCACAGATTTGAGAGTCGTGCTGGGTAGCGAGGAGCCGATCTCCTTATATTGCAACAACAAGGGGCGATTACTCAAATAAGGGAACCCGGGTCTCATCAGAAGTATTCTGAGGAGGTTCCAACTTATCAAAGAGATCGTAACCCGAGGAGATGTAGCAGTGGAAAGAGTTCCATCCGAAGATAACATTACAGATCCACGGACAAAGTCGTTGTCTCATTTTGTCTTTGAGCATCACAGGGGTCTGATGGGGATCAGACACATAGGTGATTGGCTTTGGGTCAAGTGGGAGATTGCTAGTCATAGATGCCCAGCAAGCCAATCACGTGAGTGATAGCACGTGTGACTTAATACAAAATCTTTTTGCCTATTATATTTTGGCGTATATCACTTTATAACTATTGCATAAATGCATACATATATTGTGATGTCCTTGGATTTGTGCAATGGGAATCGGATCGTGATGAGATCACGATAATGAGATCGATTCACCTTTAAACACATATCCTAAATAATCCCGTTCATAGGTTACTCGAGAGGGACATCGTGATAACCGGACAGACTGGTGTGCTGTATACCCGTCCATATGATGGATGCAGCTGGTCTCATAGCTGCTCGTGTAGGGACACTAGGGATACAATACAGATGCTCATTGGAGAATGAGTTCACTGATTAATCCGCTTACGGAATGCCGGATGGTTGATGATGCCTTATTGTCAGACAATGATTCCGTGGTCCTAGTGGTGTATATGGTTCTTAGACTTAAGACACCAAGGATGTCCTGTATGAGTGCTCCACTCTTTGATACCAGACTTATAGGTTTGGATGTCCCAGATCTAGTACAATTGGTCATTGGGAGTGGTAGTCGACCTTACGAGGGCTATTGAGTGTCGATAGAGGATCATCCACTCTCGACATCATGAGAGGAATATCCCATGTGTTCTTGCTCAGACAAATCCCTGGCCAGGGTCATTCGGGTTGAGAGAGAAAGAGTTCTCCGGGAGAATCCGATTAGAGCGAAACTCGAGTAAAAACCGTATGGGTCTGACAACACCATGCTCGATATACGGTCTCTGGAATATTAGATGGATGAGGGACTATAGGTACACGGTAACTGAGGATGGACAGGTCCAATGGATTGGATTCTCCTATATCGTCTAGGGACTACGGCGTAGTGGCCTAGTACGTCCATAGTCGTTGAGTCAAGTGAATTATTACAGAGATAATAATTCACTGAGTTAGAAGGAGTTCTGATAGGTATAACTCACGGCCAGCTCGATGTTGGGCCTAGAGGGTCACACACATATGGTAGGTATTACGACGAGTAGAGGTTCTGATATGAGATATCCGACAGAGCCCTTGTCTTATTGGATGCAGATCCAATACCCACTAGGGGAGGACCCATTAGGGTTTGACAGGGGACCTCTATAAATAGGAGGGATTCAAAGCCTCATAGGCTAGAGTCTTTGCTTGCTTTTCCTATTCTCCTCTCCCTCTCCACCTCAGAGCAGGCTTGGAGTTTTGAGGAGCGTCGTTGCAACCCTACTGTGTGAATCACCGCTAGAGAGGAGGACACTTGACCTCCTTCACCCTCTCCTAAGGATCTGTAAGGAAACAAGGATATACGATCTCCCTATGTAACACAATCTACTATATATGCAGTTTTAAGTTTCGCAGATTTTGCGCACCAATCTTCGCACGACGACGAACAACTTTTTGGGAATCGGGGATTTTGTTTTCTTGTTCTTCTACTGCGCATATGATGTCGCCCCAAGATTTCCCAACAATCTATAGGGTCAGACATTGGTTGGTGCCTTCTCGGGTAATAGTGGGATCCGATGATCATGACATCTAAGAGGTGGAAGTCCGTGTGGCTTTGCAAATATATCTGCAAACTATGTTAGTAATGATTTAATATTTCTAGCCGGAATGTTCACTGTCATTTCCTTTTCAATGTTATGCAATTGCACCAAAAATCCAGTGTGTGTCTTATGAAGGACCCGCTCCATCTAATGGCTAGTGATAGTTGTAACCTTACCTCCTCGTCTTCCTTTGAGACTCACCTATCTTCCATTAATAAAGAACTTCATAATTAGTTTAGAAAAATTCCAGGAGATATAACCTAGGATTGATAGCCATTCAATTCCGAGCACCACTTCATAGTCTTCCAAGGGTAATAAAAAGAAATCCATAAATAATTCTTGACCTTGCAAAATTAGTTTTATCTTTGAGCACTTGCTGTCATAGGTTAAAATCTATCCATCAACGACCTTGACTTCAAATTTGTCATAACATTCGATGTGATAAGCTAATTCAGCTGCAACTTTCCTATCCATAAAATTATTAGTGCTACCCATATCAATCAAAATAGTGATAGACTGGTGTTTCAGAGTTCCCCAATTTTCATAGTTTGTGGATTAGAGTAGCCAGCCAATACATGCACTATATGTGTTACGGCTTCAACATCATTATCGGTTTCCACTTCTTCATGATCAGAATCTGATACTTCTACTTCTAGTTCCTCCTTAATCGATTCAATTATCAAAAGTCTTCCTTGTTTGCATCGGTCCTCCTTACTCCACTTTTCATCATATTGCCAGCATAAACCCTTCACTAACCTTTCTTTGAGTTCTTCTCGGGTTAGTCTACTAGTGTTATGGTTTCGACTAGGAGTAGATGAGGTAGGTTGCCTGCTAATCACCTGTTTATTAGCACCTCTGTTTCGACGATATTCCATACTAATTTTTTCTTCATGTAGGCGTGCAAATGAAATCATAGCCATCATAGTGCGGGGTTGACGAGCCTTAACCTCGCACCGGATCTTCGGAATAAGCCCTTCAATAAATGTACCCAAAAGTTATCGTTCTGACCAATCTCTAGCTTGGTTGGATAATCTTTCAAATCTACTCTGATATTCCAATACTATAGAAGTCTGACGAATTTTGGCGAGTTGGCCATTAACATTTTCATATTCGGATGGGTAAAAGCGAATAAGAAGCCCTCTTTTGAACTACTCCTACGAAGGAACTCCATGATAAGTTTCATACCAATCATACCATTGGATTGCATCTTCATCGAGCTGGATTGAGGCCACTTCTACCTTGGATTCTTCTGGGGTTCTATGAAAATGAAAAAAAATTTCCGCCCTAGAAATCCAACTGGTCGGATCCCCATCTTCCCATCGTGGAAATTCTACCCTGATGCGTGAGTAGTGTGTGTCACCATCCTGGGGCCCTTTTCCTATATCTCTCGATCTATTCAATATAGAATTGGAGCTCCCATCTTGTTGAAACCTGCTAAAGTGCTCCAACAATCTCTTTTTGAAATCATGAAGAGTTTCTTGTAGCCAACTCTCAATTCTGGTTTTCAACGCCTCCATTTGTGCCTTCACTGAGTTATTGGCAGTCATTGCATACGATTGCAAGTCGTTAATCCCCAATTCTTGTTTCTGATGTCTAGTCAAGGGCATCTGCATAGTAGTTGGGTAGTAGAAGTGACGGTGGCGGCAGCCGGCGTTCGTAGCAGTAAGGGAAGAAGGGAAGCAAGGAACCCTTCTCGATGGCCACCGGGGTAACAACCCTTTTCCCCTTTTCTTTTTTTTTTAAAAAATAGTTACGTTGCAGCGAGAACGCCAAGGATCACCGCTCTGATACCAAATGATAAGACCCTAAAGTCTTATCGTAAAAAAGAAGAAGAGAAAGGGATGATCACTTCGAGGGGATCGGCCTCCTTGATCGCTTCGAGGGGATTGGCCTCCTAGGGTTTATCAAAAGACAGAATAGTATTGTTCATAGATAATTGAAAAGAAGCAGTTACATCCCTATTTATAGAGTTCCGACTTTAGCTAAACTAAACAGACTTAATAAATATGCAGAAAATAAAATTAAAGCATAGAAAATAAAAGAAAAAATAAAAGGATCCTAACAATGTCGTAGGAAAGATAGCGAATCAAAATATAAATAAGTCTTGAGGGACTCAACCAACTCAACCTACACCGAGAATCGATCCTTACCTATAACGATGGAAGGCCACGTGGGTCAATCTAATTGTGTAACATCCCTCATTTCCGAATTTTCGTATAAATTTCTAGTGATAAAGTAAGCATCTATTTTAAATTAACAAAAGAAATAGAGTATGAATCAGAGGTAACTTATTTTTAAGATTTGGGAGATCTGTTCAAAAAAATAAAGAAAGAATCTGAGGACCTATATGTAAACCCTAAGGACCTAATCGGGAATATGATAAAAACAAGGACTAAACTGCAAAACACACAAAATGACAAATTCCACCGTTTAAGCCTCTCTGCCTTCGTTCTTAAGGAAGCAGAGAAGGCAGCTCGTGGGTGATCAGGGAAAGAAAGAAAGAAGAAGAAGAAGAAGAAGAAGAAGAAGAAGAAGAAGAAGAAGAAGAAGAAGAAAAAAAAAATTAGGGTTTTTAGGGTTCTTGCTTTAATCTTTTCACTTCGGGTCAAAAATCTCAAAGACAAGTGTTCTAACCCCATCCTACAGAATTTTTAGTCTCTATTTTTATGTTGATTCAAAATAAATTGAAGGATTTCTATTTAGAAACTGATATGTCTCTCTTTGGACATAGAACCTTGGATTCTGAAGTTTTTTCGGTAAACTGACCCCTATACACTGTTTCAGCTATAAGTTTTAGCACAAAATCTGAATTCAGGCAGGAACTATTTTTTTAAATTAGACTCGTATATCTTCCTTTTGACACTGACTTTGTAGATTTTGGACACCGAATACTTACCCAAACATCTGTTTCAAATGAGCCTATAGACGCTTTAAAACAGGGTTCAAGATTTCTGACCTGTCGATACTAAAATGCCTATAACTCCCTGTTGAAAATTCTGATTTGAACCAAAATGATTTTATTTGAAACTATACTTGAAAATATTTCTTTTGACATACAGTTTGAAAATTTTGGAATTCAATTGCCTACCCTATTATCTGTTGAATCCGACCCTATAAATTCTGCAAAACAGTGATTGTGTTTTTGACCTTGTGTTACCAAATCAAAGGTAACTCCGTGTTGGGAACCCTGTTTCATATGAAATTTGTTCCATTAGAATATAGATTGATATATGGTTCTACCATAGCTTTCTAATGGGTATTGGAGCATAATTGATATTCTGAAGTATTTGTTTGATGTGCCATTGGAATTCTGTCCGAAATCGAGCTTTGGTCGATTTCGCGTATTCTGTTCCGTTCCTTTGGATATTTGAATTCATCTAACCTTCTTATTGGAATTGAGCTAAATATGATTGCTTGGAATCCCTGTACACTCTTGTTTTCATTTCATTCCAAATCTGAATACATTTGTGAGAGATTTGTTCTTTGTTTCGTATTGTCTCGACAAGGCACATGCACGTTTTGTTGTTCCGCGTGTGCTTCCGATATATGCTACATATTGTTAAAACTACCCTCTTGTACTCTGGTGTGTGGGATTGTCTGGACCTTTGCCAGAAATGGTAAAGGGTATGCACTTATTGCCCGCTCTGTAGGGTCCCGCTCTGTGGGATATTCTGGACCTTTGCCAGAAATGGTAAAGGGTATGTGCTTAGAGCCTGCGATGCTCTGCCGGCCCTCTCTGACTTCACCTAGACGTGGGTGGATGGAGCTCCCAGACGTGGGAGACTTTTGTCAGGTGGTCATTCAGAAATGGATGAATCACATTCTAACTGAGATCCCACTAGACCTTCTGTATGTTTGATATGACATCCAGAGTTTTGGTGAGTTGTTTCTGTTCATGCTCTGGATAAGAATGATATGATTGCAACGTCAAGGATGACGTTTGAGCTTCTGTATGATATTTGTTTTTGATATGCTCTGAAATGTTTCATTCACTGATGATTTTGCTTCGAAATGTTCCATATGCCGTTGATATGCTTCGGAACATTTTATATGCCATTGATAAGCTCCGATATGTTTCCTTTGTTACTGATATGCTCCAATTACTCTATGCCCCAACTGTCAGGAACCAAATATGTAAGATTGAAAGGACAATTGTGTTTCTACTCCTAATGATATTATGTCTACGAAATCGTATATTCTGCCTTGTATTTTGAAACTGTATCTCTTTGGAAATTGTACTATTTTGATATGGATATGTTAGTCACTTGCTGAGCTCTTTATGCTCACCTCGTTTGTTGATAAATTTTTCAGGATAGCGTATCGCTTGCTTAAATGTTAAGATTAGGCTAAGGCAATGGAAAGTTTAGAAGATTTTGGGCAGATCTTTGTTAGCATATGTGTATTTGTTGTATAAGATACTTTGCATCTTATGAAATGTGACGATAAATCTAAACGTGTGGATTTTGTGTAAGATAAAGGATCCCTCATGTATAGGATTTTAGAATGTTAAGTTAAATTTATGTAATGATATGATCTTATGGTAATCGTTGGTTTGGTGACTACATAGACTTCCCCACTTGTGAATATTATGTTGTGGTTATTATTTTGATGAGTTAAGTTCAGTTTGTTTGAATTATCGAGTGATGTGTGGGATGTTTATGAACTGCACAGGGTTATGAATTTGTAGACTATAGAGGTGAAATTTTTTATTTGAATGTTTTCTTAGTGACCTCAAATGTGTGTTTGGATCCTGGATTAGTTGTGATGAAAATTTTAAATATTGTCGATATTTTGAGGGGCTTGACAGAGGTGGTATCAGAGCATGATTTGAGAATCACGAAGAATATTATTTTTTTTAGGTTTATTGACTATTATTTAGAGATTGATCAAAGAAAATGTTCTTTTGATGTTTTAGGAAGCAAGGATGATGAGATCATCTAGTTCTCCTATTGCATCTACTGCTGATCAATTGAGTGGTATCATGCGGACTTTGGAGACTATGGCACAAGTGATGCAACAACAACAACAACCTGTCCTACAAGGAAGAAATGATGGAACAAGAACATCAAACCAGACGGGGTTGGGAATTGAACAGTTTAAGAAGCTTAGTCCTCCCAGTTTTAGTGGTGAGTCTGATCCAATAGTGGCAGAACGATGGATGATGCAGATAGAGAAAATATTTGATGCCTTAAATTACTCTGATGATCGAAAGGTTTTTCTTGCCACCTTTATGCTGGAAGGAGAAGCTGAACACTGGTGGAGAATGATTAAGAGGATGTCTGAAATCAAACATGAGCTAATGACATGGAAGTTATTTTAAGAAAAGTTTAATGATAAATATTTTCCAGATTGTATGAGAGAGCAAAAAGAATTGGAGTTCTTGAATCTTATCCAGGGAAGTATGACGGTTACAAAGTATGAATCTAAATTCACTGAGCTCTCCAGGTTTGCCACGCATATGACTGATGATGAATCTAGAAAAGCAAGAAGGTTTGAAAGGGGATTACGGCCAGCAATAAGAAGCCGAATGTCAGCTTTAAAACTACAAACATATGCAGATACGGTAGAAAGAGCTTTGAAAATTGAACGAGACATGGAGGAAATTCAAGAAATCATTGGCAAGAACAAAAAGGACAAATTTACTAGCAAAAGCAGGAGAGAAAATGAATATGAAGCTAGTAACAAGAGGTTTAAGACATCTGGATTTGAGAAATGGAAACCATTGCGGAGGACTCAGTCATGTGCAAAATGTGGATTAAATCATGAAACAAGTCAGTGTTTTCGGGTGACTGGAGCATGTTTTGGTTATGGAAAGTTGGATCATCAAATAAAAGATTGCCTTTTGAGGAAGAAGAAAGAGCCACTGTCTCCTAGACCCTCAGCCCATGCTAGAGTGTACGCTATCACTGAACAAGATTCTAAAGCTTCTAAATCAGTGGTGGAAGGTATTCTTCATGTTTCTAAAAGAAATGCAAAAGTTTTGTTTGATCCCGGCTCCAACTTATCGTTTGTTTCACAATACTTTGCTTGTCACTTGGATATTCTACCTAAACCCCTGGATTATATGTTATATGTAACAACTGCTATTGGAAATTCATTGGCAACAAACTTGGTTTACCCATCTTGTTTGATCTCTATTGGAGACCACGAACTCTTTGCTGATTTGATTCTCCTAGAGATCCAGGGTTTTGATATTATACTTGGCATGGATTGGTTATCTTCTCATCACGCTAGTATTGATTGTTACAAAAAAATAATTACTTTCTGCATACCAGATCAGCCTATATTTTTCTTTGAGGGCATTAAGCATGATTTGCCTCCTTGCTTGATATCGGCACTTCAAGCTTATCGTCTTATGCAGAAAGGTTGTTTTTGTTATATGGTGTGTGTAAAGGAGCATTCAAATCAGGAAACCCACCTAGATGAAATTTCAGTGGTCAAAGAATTCCCTGATGTATTCCCAGATGACTTGCCTGGTTTACCTCTAGATAGAGAGGGTGAATTTGCTATTAATCTGGTCCCTAGTACAACCCCAATATCTAAGCCTCCCTACATAATGGCACCACTCGAGCTAGAGGAATTAAAGAAGTAAATACAAGAATTATTAGATAAGGGTTTCATACGACCCAGTGTATCCCCATGGGGTGCTCCGGTACTATTAGTGAAGAAGAAGGATGGAACATTGAGGCTTTGTATTGATTATAGACAGTTGAATCAGGTGACCATCAAAAACAAGTATCTCATACCTAGAATTGATGATTTGTTTGATCAACTGCAGGGTGCACAAGTATTCTCTAAGATTGACCTGAGGTCAGGTTCCTATCAGTTGAAGATCAAGGAGGAGGATATTTCAAAAACAGCTTTTAGAACTCGATATGGTCACTATGAATTCTTGGTGATGCCTTTTGGTTTGACAAATGACCCTATAGCTTTTATGGAACTAATAAATAGGATATTTCAACCGCTCTTGGATATCTGTGTAATTGTATTTATTGATGACATATTAGTGTATTCAAGGAGTAATCAGGAGCATGAGGAACACTTGAGAAATGTATTGTCCATACTAAGAGAAATGAAGTTGTATGCAAAGTTCAGCAAATGTGAATTTTGGTTGAATGAAGTTGCTTTCTTAGGCCATGTGATTTCAGGGAAGGGTATATCTGTTGATCCAAGGAAGATAGAAGCTGTAGTTGAATGGGAAGTACAAACAAATGTAACAGAAGTTAGAAGCTTTTTGGGCATGGCAGGTTATTACAGGAGATTTGTGGAGGGATTTCCTCGAATCGCTCAACCTCTCACCAAACTCACTAAGAAGAATACGAAATTTGTGTGGGGTGATGATTGTGAGCAAATTTTTCAAGAGTTAAAAAGAAGATTGACTAGTGCCCCTATTCTCACTATTCCAAGTGGTAGTGAGGGATTTGTAGTTTATACTGATGCTTCAAGAAAAGGCCTAGGAGGTGTTTTGATGCAGGAAGGGAGAGTAATTGCTTATGCTTCTAGGCAACTTAAAGGTTATGAATTAAATTATCCAACTCATGATTTGGAATTAGCAGAAATTATTTTTGCTCTAAAGATTTAGAGACATTATTTGTATGGTCGACAGTTTGAAATCTTCACTGATCACAAGAGTTTAAAATATATTTTCACTCAGAAAGAGTTAAACATGAGGCAGCGAAGATGGATAGAACTTCTGAAGGATTATGATTGTGCCATCCGTTATCACCCGGGCAAAGCCAATGTTGTAGCTGATGCACTTAGTAGGAAATCTACAAGTTTTATGGCTAGTCTGGTTGTGAAGCAATGGAAGTTATTAGAAGAAAATTTTGATTTGAAAGCTTTGAGGAAAGAGCAAGACTCGATGATATTGATGGCCTCCATTCAAGTGCAATCCGATCTTATTCAACAAATTAAGGAAGGACAATTACGAGATCCACATTTAATCTACTTGAGGAATGAAGTAGAAAAGGAATTGAAGCCACAATTTCAAGTTTCAAAGGATGGCCTATTGAGATTTGGGGAGAGGGTATGTGTACCAAATGAACCAGATATCAAGAATCAAATCCTAAAGGAAAGTCATACTTCAAAGTACACCATACATCCTGGGAGCACTAAGATGTATAGAGATCTTCAAAGTCATTATTGGTGGGAAGGCATGAAGAAGGAAATTGCAATGTATGTTTCAAAATGTTTGACTTGTCAGCAAATCAAAGTAGAACACCAAAGACCTAGAGGGTTGTTACAACCTTTAGATATTCCTGAATGGAAATGGGAATGCATTACTATGGATTTTGTTTCAGGACTACCCAGAACCTCTAAAAAGCATGATGCTATTTGGGTTATCATTGATAGGTTAACAAAATCTGCACATTTCCTACCGATTAATATGACTTATTCGCTTGATAGATTTGCAGATTTATATGTCAGTGAAATAGTAAGACTTCATGGTATTCCAAAGGAGATCATCTCTGATAGAGACTCCAAATTTCTCTCTAGATTCTGGAGAAGATTACAGGAATCTATGGGCACTAAAGTTCAGTTTAGTATTGCATATCATCCTCAGACTGATGGTCAATCAGAAAGAACAATTCAAACACTTGAGGATTTGCTTAGATCCTATGTTATGGATTGGAAAGGTGAATGGGATAAGGATATTTCACTTGTTGAGTTCACTTATAATAATAGTTATCATTCAAGTATTCAGATGGCTCCTTATGAAGCTTTATATGGGCGAAAGTGCATAACACCTATATGTTGGGAGGAAGTTGGTGATAGAAAGCTGTTAGCACCGGACAAGGTACAAGAAACTTTCGAGAAAATTTAAGTTATAAGGAAAAGGTTAAAAACTGCTCAAAGTCGTCAAAAGAGTTATGCCGACAATAGAAGACGAGATATTGAGTTTGAAATCGAAGATTTTGTATTCTTGAAAGTCTCCCCTTCCAAAGGCATTATAAGGTTTGGGAAGAAAGGAAAGTTAAGCCCCAGATTTATTGGACCTTTTGAGGTTCTTGAGAGGGTTGGTTCTGTTGCTTACAGGATTGCCTTGCCACCATCATTGAGTCATGTCCATGATATATTTCATGTCTCGATGATTAGGAAGTATATATATGACCCTTCTCACATCATTAAGTATGAGCTAGTGGAGATTGATAAAGATTTATCTTATGTGGAAGAGCCTATTCAGATTGTTGATAAGAAAGAAAAAGTCCTAAGGAATCGGGTCATCCCACTGGTTCAAGTAATTTGGAGACATCATTCTGGAGAGGAGACAACTTGGGAGCTAGAGGAGGAAATGAAAAAGATGTACCCCCGTCTTTTCATCGATAGAGGTACGATAAATTTAGATGACTAAATTTTTCTTTTAAGGGGGGAGAGTGTAACATCCCTCATTTCTGAATTTTCGTATAAATTTCTGGTGATAATGTAAGCATCTATTTTAAATTGACAAAAGAAATAGAGTATGAATCAGAGGTAACTTATTTTTAAGATTTGGGAGATCTGTTCAAAAAAATAAAGAAAATCTGAGGACCTATATGTAAACCCTAAGGACCTAATCGTGAATATGATAAAAACAAGGACTAAACTGCAAAACACACAAAATGACAAATTCCACCGTTTAAGCCTCTCTGCCTTCGTTGTTAAGGAAGCAGAGAAGGCAGCTCTTGGGTGATCAGGGAAAGAAAGAAAGAAGAAGAAGAAGAAGAAGAAGAAAAAAAAAAAATTGGGGTTTTTAGGGTTCTTGCTTTAATCTTTTCACTTCGGGTCAAAATTCTCAAAGGCAAGTGTTCTAACCCCATCCTACAGAATTTTTAGTCTCTGTTTTTATGTTTATTTAAAATAAATTGAAGGATTTCTATTTAGAAATTGATATGTCTCTCTTTGGACATAGAACCATGGATTCTGAAGTTTTTTCGGTAAACTGACCCTTATACACTGTTTCAGCTATAAGATTTAGTACAAAATGTGAATTCGGAAAGGAACAATTTTGTTTGAAATTAGACTCTTGTATCTTCCTTTTGACACTAATTTTGTAGATTTTGGACACCGAATACATACCCAAACATCTGTTTCAAATGAGCCTATAGATGCTGTAGAACAGGGTTCAAGATTTCTGACATGTCGATACTAAAATGCCTATAACTCCCTGTTGAAAATTCTGATTTGTACCAAACTGATTTTATTTGAAACTAGACTTGAAAATATTTCTTTTGACATATAGTTTGTAAATTTTGGAATTCAATTGCCTACCCTATTATCTGTTGAATCCGACCCTATAAATTCTGCAAAACAGTGATTGTGTTTTTGACCTTGTGTTACCAAATCAAAGGTAACTCCGTGTTGGGAACCATGTTTCATATGAAATTTGTTCCATCAGAATATAGATTGATATATGGTTCGACCATAGCTTTCTTATGGGTATTGGAGAGCATAATTGATATTCTGAAGTATTTGTTTGATGTGCCACTGGAATTCTGTCCGAAATCGAGCTTTGGTCGATTTCGCGTATTCTGTTCCGTTCCTTTGGATATTTGAATTTGTCTAACCTTATTATTGGAATTGAGCTAAATATGATTGCTTGGAATCCCTGTACACTTTTGTTTTCATTTCATTCCAAATCTGAATACATTTGTGAGAGATTTGTTCTTTGTTTCGTATTGTCTCGAAAAGGCACATGCACATTTTGTTGTTCCGCGTGTGCATCCGATATATGCTACTTATTGTTAAAACTGCCCTCTTGTACTCTGGTGTGTGGGATTGTCTGGACCTTTGCTAGAAATGGTAAAGGGTATGCGCTTATTGCCCGCTCTGTGGGGTCTCGCTCTGTGGGATATTCTGGACCTTTGCCAGAAATGGTAAAGGGTATGTGCTTAGAGCCTGCGATGCTCTGCCGGCCCCCTCTGACTTCACCTAGATGTGGGTGGATGGAGCTCAAGTCATAAATGTTAAGATAGCGTATCGCTTGCTTAAATGTTAAGATTGGGCTGAGGCGGTGGAAAGTTTAGAAGATTTTGGGCAGATCTTTGTTAGCATATGTGTATTTGTTGTATAAGATACTTTGCATCTTATGAAATGTGACGATAAATCTAAACGTGTGGATTTTGTGTAAGATAAAGGATCCCTAATGTATAGGATTTTAGAATGTTAAGTTAAATTTATGTAATGATATGATCTTATGGTAATCGTTGGTTTGGTGACTGCATAGACTTCCCCACTTGTGAATTTTATGTTGTGGTTATTATGTTGATTAGTTATGTTCAGTTTGTTTGAATTATCGAGTGATGTGTGGGATGTTTATGAACTGCATAGGGTTATGAATTTGTAGACTATAGATGTGAAATTTTTGATTTGAATGTTTTCTTAGTGACCTCAAATGTGTGTTTGGATCCTGGATTAGTTGTGATGAAAATTTTAAATATTGTCGATATTTTGAGGGGCGTGACAAATTGCCTCACGTTTACCGACTTAATATTATCAAGAAAGGGATTTCTATGATTTGGTCTCCTAATATGACGTGTCACACATATACATATTTAATAAATATCTACATCGTATACAAATATATATACATATCTAGTATATATATAAACAATCACACTAGATGATTATGGACCATAACCTAATGTGATCAAGCCTGAGCCAATAGGCCTAATCACTCACATCAAGATCTATGTGTGCAATGGTACATCTCCATACCCTGTGATCTTCCATCTCGTCCTCGTCGGTTCCGTCGACATCTCCATGCATCGCGATCATCCGTCTCATGGGTCCCGCTATCGCATCCACACTCCCGCTGTGCATCCTCATGTGATTACAACTTAATCATATACACGCAGGCCCGACAATAAATGAGAAATATAATTGAGACTCGCACGCCCCAATAATAATAATCATAAATACACACGGTTCGTGATCATCCGTCCACACATCATACATCACATGTATAAATTATCATCATGTAAAAATATTAGATAATAATAAAATAATAATTAATTAAACCTTTTAATTAATTATTAATTTTGAAATTAAGGATATGTAAGGAATTTTTTGAATTTTGAGGGGTATTTTCATAATTTGGACAAAAAGACAGAATTAGAATTTCTGAAATTCTCAAGGTTAAAAATGTCTTTTTACCTGAAACCCTAATACCCTTCTCCCTTTCCCCTGCTGCTGCCGCTGCTGCCACCACCCTGCTGGCGGCGGGCTGTGCGGTAGAGGGTGGGGGTGCTGCCCCCGCCTGTGGGCGGCACACCCGTTGGCGATGTTGCCCCTACGGGCACCGCCACCTCCACAGGCGATTCTGCCCACGGGGCAGTGGCCGCCCCTGCGGGGCGTTCTGCCCACGGGCGTAGCGACCGTAGGCGCTGTTGCCCTGTAGTGCCTCACCCCGCGGGAGCAGCAACCGCAGGCGCCTCACCTCGCGGCGCCTCAGCCCGCGGACGCAGCGACCGCAAGCGCCGCTGCCCCACGGCGCCCCTGCATGCGAGCTACCAGTGGCAGCGCTAGCTGTAACATCCCATTAGTCTCACATCAGAAGTGGACAATGTGTATGATTAGCTTATATGGGCCTGATGAGTATACTACGTTAACTCCCGCTTAAGCATTTTGGTCCGTGGTTGAAGGACCAAAATGGAGTTATTGGCTAGTTGACTCATCAGATTCAGGTTGTGACACCAACGGACTGCCAGCCACCAGCAGCAAGCCTACTACAGGTAGATAGCAATGCTATCATGATAGCAACGGTTGCTACCCTTTCTCGCATTTGTGCCAATGATACCACTATTGGAAAATCTTGGGGGTGACATCACATGCATAGTGGAAGAACAAGAAAACAAAATCCGAATAGATTATAGAGGGTAAAGGCCACTGAATCCTTCTTATTTATAGAGGTCTCCTATCAAACCCTAATGGATCCTCTCCTATTGGATATTGGATCTGCATCCAATTACCCAAGCATTTTCGATTAGTGGATCTCTATCCAATAATCTCTCATGGGCCCTTATTGGATCTCGTCCATGGGATCCAATAATTCAAGGGCTTATTGGATATCCAATAAGATAGGGGCTCCGACGGATATCTCATATCTGAACCTCTGCTCATCGCAATGCCTACCATATGTGTGTGACCCTCTAGGCTCAATATGACCCTAACTAGGAATTTATCTGAGCAAGAACATATGAGATATTCCTCTCATGACGCCGAGAGTTGATGATCCTCTATCGGCACTCAATAGCCCTCGTAAGGTCGACTATCTGTTGAATCTCAGATTTTGATGATGAAACTAATTGATTGTGTTTAGATGTTTAACTGCATTTTGAGTGATGCAGGTCTACTCGATCAGGATTAGACAGTTAACGCAGGAGGAATTGACGTTGCGCCGGAGGAGATCACGTTAGGATATTGGATGACAGAAGGCTTCAGACGTCGGACACCGGGCCAAGAGCGGAATTGCGCCAAGGATAACGGGGTTGCGGAGGTCAACCACCGATTGGGCAACAAGCCGCAAGAGAGGACGATGCACCGAAGAATCGGACGAAGCGCCAACCAATGATGTGCCGGGCAACAGAATGTCAATTCGCGTTGTAACAATTGTCTAGATCGGAGTAGAGTTTTGAATTGTATGTGCAGGATTAACAACGATAACGATGAAGACATAAAGCGAAACAAAGTGCTGGAGTCAAGCGCGAAGGATTCGTTGGGAGTTCGAGAGTTCGACAGAAGTCCGAAGGTTCGTCGGGAATGCTGCCGGAACTAGCCGAGAATGAGTAGGGAGCTTTCCGAAGGGTTTTTCGGAAGCTCGCCGGAAGGTTCGTTGGAAGTTCGCGGAGCTCACCGAGAAAGATCGGAGCTTACCGAAGAAGCTTGTTGGAACTTGCCAAGATCAAATTGTGAATTCTAGGAGCTTGCCGGGAGTCCGCAGAATGGTTTCCGAGAGTTTATCAGAAGACCGTCGGAAGTTCGCTGGAAGCTCGCCGGAAGAAGTCTTGACTTACGGACTTTGTAATAGCTTAGAAAATATCTTTAAATTCATAGTTAGCATGTTAATTAGGGTTAGGATTAGGTGTTAATCCTATAACCCAAGTAGGGGCCAATTGGGCCCAAGTTCGGACTAGTTAGGGGCAAGATTGAAGCCCAACTAGTGGGCTGAAAACACTATAGTTGGGCTGAAAACACTGTAGGCGGTAGCACCGCCTGAGCTGGGCGGTGGCACCGCTTGGGCTGGGCGGTGGCACCGCCCAGCACTGTCAACGTCTGACAGTAGCAGGCGGTGGCACCGCCAGCATCGGGAACTCCACTAGAATTCAAATTTGGAGCCTAAATTTGAATCCTCTTGAGGCCTATAAATACCCCTCAAATCTCAGCTGAGATTACAACTTTTGAGCAGCAATTGATTGAGAGAAAGCTCTTAGAAAAGGTCTTAGAAAGTCTAGTTTTCAATTTGCTAGTGTTCACCTCATTCCTTCTCGAAAATCTATAAGAGAGTGAACCACTTGTAAAGAGTTGTAAGAGGGGTATTTGCCCTTCCATTTCAAGAGAGTTGCTAGTGGAAGGTGGGAGCCTCATCGAAGAGGGGCCTCGCAAGTGGAGTAGGTCATTTGACCGAACCGCTCTAAAATCGGCGTGATCTCTGGTTTGCATTTCATTACTGCATTTATCTTTCTGCAAACCTTTACTTTGCTAAGTTCACTGCCCTCATCTTATTACATACGCTTTCAACGCAATTAAGACGATTTCATACGAAACATTATTTTTATCGTACGAAAGATTTTCTAAAACCGAAGTTTTAATCCGCTGCACTAATTCAACCCCCCCCCCCTCTTAGTGCCGCTCCGATCCTAACAATTGGTATCAGAGCACGATTTTTCTCATTTCGGATTTATACCCGAGAGAAATGGCTCTTCATGGCTTTCAAGAGGGCTTATCGGTTTTTCGTCCACCGTTGTTTAACGGATTGGACTACACTTATTGGAAAACTCGAGTGAGAGTTTTCTTGATTTCTATGAATTTGGATTTATGGAATATTGTTGAAAATGGTTTTCAACTTCCCTCTAAACCGATGAACAAATGGTCGGATTTGGAGAAGAAGTATTTTTCTTTAAACGCAAAGGCTATGAATGCCTTATTTTGCGCTTTAGACAAGAATGAGTTCAATCAGATTTCTACGTGCGAAACAGCTTTTGATATTTGGCGAACACTTGAAATCACACATGAGGGAACTAGTAGAGTTAAAGACTCGAAAGTTAACATTTTAATGCATGATTTTGAGCCTTTTCAAATGAAGCCGAGCGAAACCATTGTTGACATGTACACCCGTTTTATGGATGTCGTCAATGGTTTACAAGCTCTTGGCAAATGTTTCTCGAATTTTGAACTTGTTAGTAAAGTTTTACGATCACTTTCTAAAGCTTGGGAATCAAAAGTAACGGTAATATAAGAAACAAAAGATTTAAATATTTTTCCAATTGAAGAACTTATCGGCTCATTGATGACATATGAAATGGTGCGCAATGCACATGATGAACACAATGAACACTTGGACCACCTTCCAAAGAACAGGAAGGATTTGGAACTCCGAACAAATAAATACCACTTGAGCGATGACTCAAGTGATGAGGACAATGATGAACTTGAACTTCGAACACTAACTTTTAATAAGTTCATTAAACAAAAATCTAAAATAAACAATGAACTTGAACGGAAGAAGAGGCCAAAGAAGAGGAAGGCAACCAAGGATGAATCAAGAACTTCCAAAGGTGAAGCGACGAGGGCTTTGACGAGCTTAAACTACAAGGTAAGTAACTCAACTCTCTTGAATTATTTTGAAATTACTTGAAGTTTTTAATGAGTTCTTAATTTAGATAGTAGGAATAGGAAATTAAAAAAAAAATTGTTTTTCAAAAAATTATATCATGTATTTCTTTTTAGCATCTTTGAAAAAATTAAAATTTTGATCATGAAAAGTATATTGCTAAGTTTTCATACATATTATATTTTGAAATGTTGAATGATGTATGCAACATTATGGATGATAGTTATATATAATGCTTAGGATTAATTCATGCATGTGTATTTTGATGATAGATGTGATATCATGATGTTTTATTTTTGATGTGTTTGGTCTTGACGGTTTTATGACGAAACTTTTATTTTGATTTTAAATGATGATACATGTTTTCACAAAAAGATTTGAACACCCTCACATGAAATCAATTATATGAAATGGAAATAAATTTTATATCCTATTGACATTAATGAATTTAGTTTATCAATCTTGTGAATCTCATGAAAATAAACATGATGAATATTTTAAAAATAAATGAGTGTATCATGATTTCTCTTAAACATTTTTTTTTTAAAATCATACTTGATGATGAATATCAAGATATTAAAAGGATGTTATCATGGTATCATACTTGATAATTATTATACATGATGATTTATTGGTCTTGAAGTTATTCAATTTTGATTAAATGAAATCATGTTTAACTTGAAGTAATGAGTTGAAATCAATATTTTTTTTTGGAATTATGTGTTGCACTTTTTTTTACCTTGATGATTTTTGATTTTTTTGTTTGAAAACGATGATGCATGGATTTGAAAGAAAAGGACATGCATGCATGGAATCAATCAATAAGTTGGAACAAAAGGAGGAAAGATTTTTTATTGAAAATTTTCTTTTTCTCTATCTTATTGATTTATACCTAAGAGACCAATAAAATTATTTACGCCATTTTGAATCTCTTGAAAGAAATGTTGAGATTTTGATGATTTAGATGATCTGAATTTAATGGGTTTTATTAAAATCATGATCTTGATTTCTCGTAATTTTCTATTGAATGAATCAAGATTGTTTTCTATTTAAAAGGAGATTTGTCAAAATATTTCATGGTCTTTTAGTATTCATGATATTGATAATTATATTTTGAAACTTTTTGTAAATCAAGATTCTTCATCATGATTCTCTCGTTTTATAAAAGATGAGATGTTCTATGTGAATCATAAGATTTTATATGCATGAATTAAGATTTTGTTCTCCTACGATTCTTTTTGCTATTAACTAGCAAGAAACTTATTTTTTGTAAACCATGATATGCCACATGACATCTTGATAATTTATAACATGAGTTTTCTTTGTGAATTAAGATTGTTTCCTATCATGCTTTCTATCTACAAAAGAAGAAATTTGTCAAAAATGATATATGTCTTTTGACATTCATATTTCATCCTTATTATTTACCCTTATCATGATTTGAAGATTATAGTAAAGAGAAATGAATTACATGATTGTATTGTTATTCCCTTCTATTTGACAATAAAAAAGGGGGAGCAAAATTTGCTAGATAGTAAATTTGGTAGCTTGCACAATTCGAAAAGAGGCAAACTTGCTAGCTTGCTAATCTCAAAAAGGAAGCGAGAAGTCCTATCTTGCAAATCTCAAGAGAAGCAATGGTTGCCAAGTTACACATTTCAAAAAGAGGCAAAATAGTCCATCTTGCACACCCCAAAAAATGTAAAATTTTGCTAACTTTTTATGTGCAAAAGTTGATAACTTGTATACTATAAATTTGCATACCAAAAATGCAATCTTGTCTATCTCAAGATGCAAAACATGCTAACTTGCACTTTGCAATGGAAGCAAAATTGCTAGTTCAAACATTGCAAAGGAAGCAAAAATTTGCTTGCTTGAAACTTGCAATATAATTGCTCTTGCTATGCTTTGTATCAAAAATAGGTTGATATCCTTAAAAGCATCGCATTAAAGTTTTTTAGTATTGCAATGTATCACATGTATCGCAAATTGAAAATTTTGATACTATTATCATATCATGTTGATGTCTTTCATGACATGAATTCTTTGCATTTTTGTCTTGTATGTATCATGTGATGATTGAAATATTGATTGATGTAAATTCATAATTTATGCAAAAGTCTAAATCATTGGTTACTCTCCTTCTTTTCGACAATGACATAGGGGGAGAAAGATTGCTAGCTCAAGGCAAATGTTGGCTAGCTTGTACTCTTCCCTTCATTTCGACAAAAATAAAGGGGAGAAAGCTTTGCTAGTTAGAACATGTAAAGAAAAGCAAAGTGCAATCTTGCACAAGAAGCAAGTGTTGAATTATCATGATTAAACTTAAGAATCTTGTTATGCTTTTGTGCTTATATGTTGTGATGAAAATCTAGCTTCATGTTACAAAAACTTGCATATCTTTTAAAATAGCTTGAGCAACTTCTCCTTTTTGTTGATGACATAGGGGGAGAAGTATATTGATGACTTCATGCATTGAATTGAATATTTTATATATTTGCATGATGGTTTAAATATTTTTTCATAACATGTGATGAATGTTACTTGGATTTGGGATAATCCAAGTGCTCTATCAATGGCATATTGATAGGGGGAGTTTGGTTAAACTCCGGGGAGTTTAGGTTAACTCTGTTAGTCATCAATTAGTTGTCATCATCAAAAAGAGGGAGATTGTTGAATCTCATATTTTGATGATGAAACTAATTGATTGTGTTTAGATGTTTAACTGCATTTTGAGTGATGTAGGTCTACTCGATCAGGATTAGACAGTTAACGCAGGAGGAATTGACGTTGCGCCGGAGGAGATCACGTTAGGATATTGGACGACAGAAGGCTTCGGACGTCGGACATCGGGCCAAGAGCGGAATTACGCCAAGGATATCGGGGTTGAGGAGGTCAACCAACGATTGGGCAACAAGCCGCAAGAGAGGACGATGCACCGAAGAATCGGACGAAGCGCCAACCAATGACATGCCGGGCAACAGAATGTTAATTCGCATTGTAACAATTGTCTAGATCGGAGTAGAGTTTTGAATTGTGTGTGCAGGATTAACTATGATAACGATGAAGACATAAAGCGAAACAAAGTGCTGGAGTCAAGCGCGAAGGATTCGTTGGGAGTTCGAGAGTTCGACAGAAGTCCGAAGGTTCGTTGGGAATGCTGCCGGAACTAGCCGAGAATGAGTAGGGAGCTTTCCGATGGGTTTTTCGGAAGCTCGCCGGAAGGTTCGTTGGAAGTTCGCGGAGCTCACCGAGAAAGATCGGAGCTTACCGAAGAAGCTCGTTGGAACTCGCCAAGATCAAATCGTGAAGTCTAGGAGCTTGCCGGGAGTCCGCAGAATGGTTTCCGAGAGTTTATCGGAAGACCGTCGGAAGTTCGCCGGAAACTCGCTGGAAGAAGTCTTGACTTACGGACTTTGTAATAGCTTAGAAAATGTCTTTAAATTCGTAGTTAGCATATTAATTAGGGTTAGGATTAGGTGTTAATCCTATAACCCAAGTAGGGGCCAATTGGGCCCAAGTTCGGACTTGTTTGGGGCAAGATTGAAGCCCAACTAGTGGGCTGAAAACACTGTAGTTGGGCTGAAAACACTGTAGGCGGTAGCACCGCCTGAGCTGGGCGGTGGCACCGCCCAGTGCCCGAGAGCTGGGCGGTAGCACCGCCTGGGTTGGGCGGTGGCACCGCCCAGTGCCCGAGAGCTGAGCGGTAGCACCGCTTGGGCTAGGCGGTGGCACCGCCCAACACTGTCAACGTCTGACAGTAGCAGGCGGTGGCACCGCCAGCATCGGGAACTCCACGAGAATTCAAATTTGGAGCCCAAATTTGAATCCTCTTAAGGCCTATAAATACCCCTCAAATCTCAGCTGAGATTATAACTTTTGAGCAGCAATTGATTGAGAGAAAGCTCTTAGAAAAGTCTTAGAAAGTCTAGTTTTCAATTTGCTAGTGTTCACCTCATTCCTTCTCGAAAATCTGTAAGAGAGTGAACCGCTTGTAAAGAGTTGTAAGAGAGGTTTTTGCCCTTCCATTTCAAGAGAGTTGCTAGTGGAAGGTGAGAGCCTCATCGAAGAGGGGCCTCGCAAGTGGAGTAGGTCATTTGACCGAACCACTCTAAAATCGGCGTGATCTCCGGTTTGCATTTCATTATTGCATTTATCTTTCTGCAAACCTTTACTTTGCTAAGTTCACTGCCCTCATCTTATTACGTACGCTTTCAACGCAATTAAGACGATTTCATACGAAACATTATTTTTATCGTACGAAAGATTTTCTAAAACTGAAGTTTTAATCCGCTACACTAATTCACCCCCCCCCCTCTTAGTGCCGCTCCGATCCTAACACTATCACTCCCAATGACCGGTTGTACTAGATCTAGGACACCCAAATCTATAAGTCTAGTATTAAAGAATGGAGCACTCATATAGGACATCATTGATGTCTCAAGTCTAAGGACCAGATATACCACTAGGACTATGGAATCGCTATCTAACAATAAGGCATCATTAACCATCCAGCATTCCGTAAATGGATCAATCAGTGAACTCATTCTCTAATAAGCACTTGTACTATATTCCTAGTGTCCCCACATGAGCAACTATGAGACCAACTGCATCCATTATATGGAAGGATATACAACATACCAGTCTGTCCGATTATCTCAATGTCCCTTTTGAATAACCTATGATTGAGATTATCTAGGATCTGAGTTTAAAGGTGAATCGGTCTCATTATCGTGATCTCATCACAATCTGATTCTCATTGCATAGATCCAAGGACGTAACAATATATACATGCATATATGCAATAGTCAATATAAAATGATAAATACCAAAATATAATAAACAAAAAAATTCTGTGTCAAATCACATATGTCATCACTCATATGATTGGCTTGTTGGGCATCTATGACTAGCAATGATAATCTAAAATCTTATGTTTTGGAATTAAGTGTTATACTTTTGATCTTGATGATTTTTATCATAAATATTATCTTTCAGTTTTAAATCATGATGTATGGTTTATGTATAGAATGCTAGAGCATACTAAGTATGAAAAGGAATTAAGCTAAAGAACCTTAGCTATTTTTAATCTTATAGGAAACTATCTATATTGCTTTCATTAGATTTCTCCAAAAGTCATTTTGATGATGACTTTGGATTTGTTTTCATATGAGATGATATGTCGATGTTTACAACTTGAGATGTACCATATATAAAATAATTTTCTTGATTCTCGAGAACATTTATCCAAATAAATTTTGATTCTTTCACCTAGTATTTTTTGAATTTATTTTTAAGTTTTTCATTAATCATTTTCCTATGATTCTACCCCTTATTGACTAAGGAAATGATTTATGCAAATAAACCATGATATATCACTAGACTTCTTAATGTCTATGACTTAAATTATATTATAATTTTTTTTATTTATAACTTAAATAAGAGCTAATGAGAGACTATTGGATAAAGATCTACTAATCTAAGAGGCTAGGGTATTTGGATGAAGATTCAATACCCAATAGAGTAGGATCCATTAGGGTTATGTTGACAAAGGGCCTCTATAAATAGGAGGGAAATAATGGTTCATAGGCTAGAGCATTTTTGGGTTCAAAGTCATCTCCTATTCTCTTCTCCCCTTCTCCTCCTTATATAGCAGGCCTGGAGTTTTAAAGAGCATCGTTATAGCCCTACTGTATAGATCACCACTAGAAAGGAGGACGTTTGACCTCCTTCATCCTCTCCTATAGATCTGTAGGGATTCAGAGATATGCGATCTCCCTAGGTAACACAATATTTAATATACGTAGTTTTAAGTTTCATAGATTTTGCGCTCCAATCTTCGCACGATAACAAACATATCAATGAAAAATTTAGGGATTTTATTTTTATGTTCTTCTGTTGTGCATGTGATGTCGCCCCCCAGATTTCCTTATAGCTTGAATGTTAAATCTCCCAAATGCATAAACTCTTCTTATACATTTTTCGAATCATTTTTTGATTTTTATGACTTGAGTTATCTTTTAAAATCAAGATCATTTCCCATCATTCCTTCTATTTATAAAAGAAGAAATTTATCAAAAATAATACATGGTATTTTGGTATTCATGACTTGATCTTTCATTTTTTATGATTGTAATATTGATGTAAATTTATCCTTGTCATGATGTAAAAATTGATGTAAAGGAAAAAGAATTACAAAATTGTATTCTTCCCTTTTTCTATAATGACAAAGGGGGAGATAAAATTTTCTAGCTTGCACAAGAAGAAGCTAAAACATGTTAGCTTGCACATTTCAAAGAAATGCAAAACTTGCTAGCTTGTATATTCTAAAATGATGCATTGCTATCTTGTTAGCTTGCTATTTACTATCTTGTATTCTTTTTCAAAAACTTGCTAGCCTTCATACTTTAAAGAGAAGTAACACTTGCCAAATTACTAGCTTTCAAGTTCTAAAATGATGTAAAACTTACTAAAATTGCTAGCTTGCTCATCTCAAAAGAGAAGCAAAGTTTGCTAACTTGCATATTTTAAAAAGATATAAAAATAAGCTATCTTGCACATCTCAAAAGATGCAAAAACTTTACTAACTTTCATATATGAAAATTTGCTAGCGTGCATGTTCAAAACTTGCTATCTTACTAGCTTGCATATCTAATAACTTGTTAGTTGCACTTCTCCTTTTTGTTAATGACAAATGGGGAGAAGGTATAATGATAATCATGCATATTATGCCAAAAATGATGATTTTAAAAATATACATGATGAATGTAATGATTTGATGCACATGATTATTTTAATATAACATGTTAAGGTTCTATCAATATGACATATTGATAGGGGGAGTTTAGTTTAAACTATGTCATCAATTGGTTGTCATCATAAAAAAGGAGAAGATTATTGAATCTCATATTTTGATGATGAAATCAATTGATAAGTTTTTGATCTAATCTGTGTTTTAAGTTATGCAAGACTAGCTTCGATCAAGGAGAGATAATTTAATAAAAGTAAGAGGAATCGGATATTGGGCTAGAGTGAAATGTTAGAAGATTGGACATCATCGGGCCAGAGGATAGGACGACGTGTTGATAGTGTTAGGATCAGAGCGGCACTGAGAGGGGGGGGGGGTGAATTAGTGCAGTGGATTAAAACTCGTAAGTTTAAAAATGATTTTGTAAATGCATAGAGATTTCAATTCGTCAATGACTTGGAGAAAGTAGCTCGAGTAAAGTGAGAAGATGAAAACCGAAAACTTGCTGTTATGTAAATAATGGTTTCAAAAAGGAATGCACCAATTTAAAATGGTTCGATCAAAGTGACCTACATCCACTTGCGAAGCCTTCTTCAATGAGGCTCCCAACTTCCATAAGCAAATCACTTTGAAGGGGAAGGACAAATACCCCTCTTACAATCTTTTATAAGTGGTTCACACTCTTACAAATTTTCAAAGAGAAAGAGGGAGGTGAACACTCAAGCTATTGAAAACAAAAACTTGCTAAAGACTTTGCTAAGACTTTTATCTCAATCTCTTGCTTCTCAAAGGTTGTTATCTCATTTGAGAATTGAGAGGTATTTATAGGCCCCAAGATTATTCAAATTTGGGCTCTAAATTTTGAATTCTCTTGGATTTCCGAGGCTGGCGGTGCCACCGCCTATCAGTGGCGGTGCCACCGTCGGACCTCTCGGGTGATGGGTGGTGCCACCGCTCAGTCCAGCGGTGCCACCGCTCAGTTCTCGGGTAATAGGCAGTGCCACCGCCTAATCTAGTGGTGCCATTGCCTACACTATTTCAGCTCACTGGTTGGGCTCCAAACTTGGCCCAAACCAGTCCGAACTTGGGCCCAATTGGTCCCTACTTGGGTTATAGGATTTGTTGAATCTCGGATTTTGATGATGAAGTCAATTGTCATTTGTTGTCTAATGTATGTGTTGAGATAAGTGTGCAGGATTGACTACGATGAAAGTAAGACATGTAGCAGGAGTTACGCTGGAGTCATGACAATGATCACGTTGTGAGTTCAAGAGCTCGACGGAAGTTCGGACAGTCGTCGGAGGTTCTGCGGGAACAAATCCAAGAAGTCCAGAAGCTTGCCAAAGGAACTCATCAAAACTTGCCAAGTGGATCGTCGCAAGTCCAGGAGTTTGCCGGAAGTCCGTAGGAGCATCACCGAGGGTTCGTCGGATGATCGACGGAAGTTCGCCGGAAACTCGCCAGAAGAAGCGATTGACGCAACGGAGCAAGCTGCAGAATTTGTCTTAGGAAATAATCGTAGTTAGCACATTGATTAAGTTAGAAATGGGAGGTGATCCCATTAGCTTAATCTTGGGGCAATTGGGCCCCTGAAGAACTCAAATTGGGCCGAATGGATCAACCCATTCGGACCCAGGTTGCTGTGGGAGGTGCAACCGCCCAGGCAGGGAGGTAGCATCGCCCAGGCTATGTCTCCCAGTGAGACTGGGCGGTGCAACCGCCCCAACCAAGAGGTGGCACCGCCCCGGGCTCAGTCTTCGAGCGAGACTGGGCGATGCAACCTCTTCTGTCAAGAGGTAGCACCGCCAGAGCTCAAGTTCGAGCTCTGCCAGGCGGTGCAACCTCTCTAGTTAGGCGGTGCAACCACCTGAGCTCGGTCTTCGAGCTCTGGCAGAGAGGTGCAACCGCCCCTGACAGAGGTGGCACCGCCCAGAGGCTCAGTCTTCGAGCTCTGCCAAGCGGCGCAACCACCCTAGTCAGGAGGTGCAACCGTCTGATCCCGGAATTCCGGGAATTGACAGATTTGAGCTCCAACTTTGAACTGGGTTGGGGCCTATAAATACCCCACCCATTCAGCACTGAAAGCATAGAACACACACTATAAATCTTGTTGTCTTTCTGTGATTCTTAGAGCTCAAAACTGTTAGTTCTCCTCATTTTGTTCTTCAAAGTTTGAGTTGTAAAGAGAGGAGAGAAAACTTCTGTAAGGGTTCTCTCCTAAGCCCGCCAAAAGGAGTGAATCTGTAAGAGGGTGGTTGGCCTTCGCCTATTGAAGGAAGGTCTCTAGTTGACGTCGGTGACCTCGTCGGTGGAGGAAGCCAAAAGTGGAGTAGGTCAAGATTGACCGAACCACTCTAAATCTCGGTTTGCATTTCCCTTGAGCATTTTACCTTTACTATAAACTTTTCAATAGCTTACTGCCCTCTGCGATTTTACGAGCGAGGTTCAAGGTTCAGACATAAATCTGCGTTTAGACTAAATCTGTGTTTAGACGTAAATCTACTTTTTCGCATGATGATCTTATTGCAGATTGCATTTACGTTTTGAGCTGTACAATAGCAGCAAACTGCCTTTATACTTCTGCTTAAACTGCATCTTATCTAATCAAGTGATTTATGAATTGGCACTTAGACGTAAATCTGTTTCTTCATACGAACGTCGGATTTCAGTTTGCGCCGATATTCTAGTTTTCATCATAGCTGCAAACTACCTGCATAGATTAACTGTAACCTTGCTTAGTATCAACTTTCATACAGAGTTGTCTTTATCGTTTAAACGCAGCTTTCGATTTTAATCGCAGAAAGTTTTCCGCTGCACTAATTCACCCCCCCCCCCCCCCCCTCTTAGTGCTCTCGATCCTAACAATTGGTATCAGAGCCCAGTTAACTCTCAAACGGATTAAAACCCAAGAGAGATGGCTTACGCCGGAAACCAAGAGGGCCATTATATTACACGTCCACCCATGTTTAATGGGACGGACTACACCTATTGGAAGACCCGAATGAGGATTTTTCTTATTTCTATGGACGTTGAACTTTGGAATTTTGTCGAGAATGGTTTTTCAAAGTCTTCTCTTCCAATGATCGATTGGAATGATTTGAAGAAGAAGGCTTTCGCTCTTAATGCAAAGGCTATGAATGCCTTATTTTGCGCACTTGATAAAAACGAGTTTAATCGTGTTTCAATTTGTGAAACTGCATTTGATATTTGGCACACACTCGAAGTGACTCATGAAGGCACAAGTAGAGTGAAAGAGTCAAAAATCAATCTTTTGTTACACTCTTTCGAACTTTTCCGGATGAAACCGAGTGTGACTATTGGCGACATGTTTACCCGTTTCACGGATGTCGTCAACGGTCTAAAAGGACTCGGAAAAAGTTTTTCGGATTTTGAGCTCGTAAATAAGATTCTAAGATCCCTTCCTAAGAGTTGGGATCCTAAAGTCACTGCTATTCAAGAGGCAAAAGATCTAAACAACTTCCCTCTTGAAGAACTAATTGGGTCATTAATGACCTACGAGATGACTTGCAAAGCTCATGAAGAGCAAGAAGACATCCTTCCAAAGAACAGGAAGGATATGGCACTTAGAACTTTGGAAGACCACTTGAAAGAAAACTCAAGTGATGAGGACTGTAACGATGACTTGGCACTTCTAACAAGAAAATTTAAAAAATTCAGTAAAAGAAACAAGTTTAAGAATGACACTAAAATTAAACTTGAACCCAAGAAGGACCAAGTTATTTGCTATGAGTGCAAAAAGCCGGGACACTACAAGAGTGATTGTCCCCAAACCAAAAAGAGAACAACAAAGAAGAAGGCGCTCAAAGCAATATGGGATGATTCGAGCGCGTCCGAAGAAGAGGAGTCCAACACCAAGCAAGTTGCTCATTACGCCTTAATGGCCATCGGAGAGGAGGTAACAAATTTATTAGATGCAGATTTATCTTTCGATGAATTATTAAATGCCTTCCATGACT
Organism: Musa acuminata AAA Group; assembly: GCF_036884655.1. NCBI lineage: Eukaryota > Viridiplantae > Streptophyta > Magnoliopsida > Zingiberales > Musaceae > Musa > Musa acuminata. Next base: position 22,396,176 of record NC_088346.1, read on the forward strand.
TATTTGATGAATGCAAGATTATCAATAGAAAATATAAATTGCTAAAAAAAGAGCATAATAGTCTTACTTGTGATTTTGATAAGTTAAAAACTAAATATCATGATAGTTTAAATTCATGTATCAAATGCCATGATCTAGAAACTCTCCAAAAAGAAAACCTGCTACTTAAGGACACCTTGAAGAAATTCGAGGTTGGTAGCAAGTCATTGAACATGATCCTTGTAAACAAGGGTCACATTCCAAAAAGGAGTGGAATTAGATTTGTGAGAAGTCCTCACCTAAATCCAACCACCTTTATAAAAGGCCCCATCTTATATGTTCAACAAATGTGGCAATTGCCCCTGACAGAGGTGGCATCCACTTCCCAGATTTCCTTACCCAAGGATTGGAAGTATGTAGATGCTCATCCTAAGGAGCTAATCTTAGGAGACACATCAAAGGGGGTTCAAACATGATCTTCTCTTAAAAAATTTTGTCCCAACGACGCTTTTCTCTACCAAATTGAACCCAAGTGTGTTGACGAAGCCATGAAAGATGATTCATGGATTATCGCAATGCAAGATGAATTAAATCAATTTGAGAGAAATGAGGTGTGGACGCTTGTTCCTAGGCCAAATGACCATTTAGTTATTGGTACTAAATGGGTCTTTAGAAACAAGCAAGATGAAAATGGTATCATGGTTAGAAACAAGGCTAGATTAGTGGCCAAAGGTTTCAACCAAGAAGAAGGTATCGATTACGAAGAAACCTTCGCTCCTGTGGCTCGATTAGAAGCCATAAGGATACTCCTTGCCTACGCTAGTAGTAATAATTTTAAGTTATTTCAAATGGATGTTAAAAGCGCTTTTCTTAATGGCTTTATTTCCGAAGAAGTCTATGTTGAACAACCTCCTGGATTTGAAAATAATAGTCTCCCTAATCATGTGTTTAGATTAACTAAAGCTCTCTATAGTTTAAAACAAGCTCCAAGGGCTTGGTATGAGAGACTTAGTTCTTTTCTTATTGAAAATAATTTCATAAAAGGCAAGGTTGATACTCCATTATTCATCAAGAACTTTGAAAATAATTTTCTCATTGTTCAAATTTATGTTGATGATATTGTCTTTGGTTCTACGAATGAATCTCTTTGTGAATCTATTGCTAAAACTATGAGTCTTGAATTCGAAATGAGTCTAATGGGAGAGTTAACATTCTTCTTAGGTCTACAAATTAAACAACTAAGCAATGGCATCTTTATTAGTCAAACTAAATATGCTATGGGTTTACTAAAAAAGTTTAATATGAATAACTCAAAAGCTATTAACACTCCTATGAGCACCTCCACTAAGTTAGAAATTGATGAAAGTGGAGAAAACTTCAATCAAAAAACTTATAGGGGTATGATAGGATGTTTACTTTACCTCACTGCAACTAGACCAGATATCATGTTCAGTGTAGGACTTTATGCTAGATTTCAATCAAACCCTAAGATATCTCATCTCAAAGCAGTTAAAAGAATACTCAGATATCTTAATGGTACCACAAATCTAGGATTATGGTACCCAAAATCAGAGAATCTTGAGTTAATTGCTTATGCTGATGCAGACTTCGCTGGCTGTAGACAAGATAGAAAAAGCACATCAGGAACATGTCAATTCTTAGGACATGCCCTTGTTTCCTAGTCATCTAAAAAACAAAACTCGGTTGCACTATCAACAACCGAAGCTGAATATATTGCAGCAAGTGCATGATGTGCACAAGTTGTTTGGATGAAAAACACCTTAGAAGATTATAAAGTTCATCTTAAAAATATTCCCATTAACTATGATAACACAAGTGCAATATGCTTAACAAAGAACCCTATACAACACTCAAGAACAAAACATATTGATATCAGACATCACTTTATACGAGATCATGTTACGAATCATGATGTAATCATAGAGTTCATTGATACGAAACATCAACTAGCTGATATATTTACAAAACCTCTAAGTGAAGAACAATTTGATTTCATAAGAAGAGAATTAGGAATGTTGATGTGTCCGAATACTTAAACTAGTTAAAATTATTTTTCAGACTTTATTGAATGATCAAATCACTTGATTACTATTACATGCCTTGGTATCACTTAATCAAATAACATGTTGGAAATTATGTGTCAAATATAAAAATGTTTTTGAAAATCAGTAGCTTACTCATATCCGAATGCATGAAAGAGGTTATTTTCGGATTTGCTTAACAATTTAAATGCTAAAAATCAGATTTTCCTGTACACTCTTATGAATTTTTTTTTTTGAAAAATGAGTTTCCTCCTTCATACACAAAGAATTATAACATACAAGGAGAAGAGGTATTCAAAGTATTATATGTGTCATGCCTTCCTTTATGTGCTTGATAACCTGCTTATATTGTTCTCCTAGAATCACATCTACCATGCTTTTTGTTGATGACAAAGGGGGAGAAATATATGAATTGATATGTTTGCTATCACTAATGTTGATATGGTTGATGTTGATATGTTTACTAATGATGATATGGTTGCTATTACTAATGCTGATATGTTTGCTATCACTAATGATGATATGGTTGCTATCACTGATGCTGATATGTTTGCTATCACTAATGATGATATGATTGCTATCACTGATGCTGATATGTTTGCTATCACTAATGATGATATGGTTGCTATCACTGATGCTGATATGTTTGCTATCACTAATGATGATATGGTTGCTATCACTGATGCTGATATGTTTATTATCATTGATGTTGATATGGTTACTATTATCACTGATGTTGATATGTCTATTATCACTGATGTTGATATGGTTGCTATTATCACTGATGTTGATATGGTTGCTATCACTGATTGCTATCACTGATGCTTTGATTAGGCTATACTTGCATCACCAAGAAATATAAGATTGCTATCATTGCTATATGCCCTGTATCAAGATATCAAACAAAAATTTGCATCATACGAGCTGATATCTTACCATGTGATGCAATGCTACACTTGCTAAAATATTCGAAATGTGTACATCATGTAATGATATCAAAATCTTGCTTCACAGCTTTACATGTCGATATCTTACAATATGATGAATTGCTACAATTACCATCATTCAAACTTGTTATATTTGAAAATGTATGTCAAGCCTTGACATCATCTTCAAAGAAATACATCATGATAAGAATCATGATGGGAATATGTCTCTTGAATTTATAAAGTTTTTAAATTCAAGAAGTATGGCATATAAACATGGGGAGTTAAGTTTAACTCCATTATCAATTGATTGTCATCATCAAAAAGGGGGAGATTGTTGAATCTCGGATTTTGATGATGAAGTCAATTGTCATTTGTTGTCTAATGTATGTGTTTAGATAAGTGTGCAGGATTGACTATTATGAAAGTAAGACATGCAGCAGGAGTTGCGCCGGAGTCATGACAATGATCACGTTGGGAGTTCGAGAGCTCGACGGAAGTTCGGACAATCGTCGGAGGTTCTACGGGAACAAATCCGAGAAGTCCAGAAGCTTGCCAAAGGAGCTCATCGGAACTTGCCAAGTTGATCGTTGCAAGTCCAGGAGTTTGCCGGAAGTTCGTAGGAGCATCACCGAGGGTTCGTCGGATGATCGACGGAAGTTCGCCGGAAACTCACCGGAAGAAGCGATTGACGCACCGGAGCAAGCTGCAGAATTTGTCTTAGGAAATAATCGTAGTTAGCACATTGATTAAGTTAGAAATGGGAGGTGATCCCATTAGCTTAATCTTGGGGCAATTGGGCCCCTGAAGAACTCAAATTGGGCCGAATGGATCAACCCATTCGGACCCAGGTTGCTGTGGGAGGTGCAACCGCCCAGGCTATGTCTCCCAGCGAGACTGGGCGGTACAACCGCCCCAGCCAAGAGGTGGCACCGCCCCGGGCTTAGTCTCCGAGCGAGACTGGGCGGTGCAACCTCTTCTGTCAAGAGGTAGCACCGCTAGAGCTCAAGTTTCAAGCTCTACCAGGCGGTGCAACCTCTCTAGTCAGGCGGTGCAACCGCCTGAGCTCGGTCTTCAAGCTCTGGCAGAGAGGTGCAATTGCCCCTGACAGAGGTGGCACCGCCCAGAGGCTCAGTCTTCGAGCTATGCCAAGCGGTGCAACCGCCCCAGTCAGGAGTTGCAACCGTTTGATCCCGGAATTCCGGGAATTGACATATTTGAGCTCCAAATTTGAACTGGGTTGGGGCCTATAAATACCCCACCCATTTAACACTAAAAGCAAAGAACACACACTCGAAATCTTGCTGTCTTTCTGTGATTCTTAGAGCTCAAAACTGTTAGTTCTCCTCTTTCTGTTCTTCAAAGTTTGAGTTGTAAAGAGAGGAGAGAAAACTTCTGTAAGGGTTCTCTCCTAAGCCCGCCAAAAGGAGTGAATCTGTAAGAGGGTGGTTGGCCTTCGCCTATTGAAGGAAGGTCTCTAGTTGACGTCGGTGACCTCGTCGGTGGAGGAAGCCAAAAGTGGAGTAGGTCAAGATTGACCGAACCACTCTAAATCTCGGTTTGCATTTCCCTTGAGTATTTTACCTTTACTGCAAACTTTTCAATAGCTTACTGCCGTCTGTGATTTTATGAACGAGTTTCAAGGTTCAGACATAAATATGCGTTTAGACGTAAATTTACGTTTAGACGTAAATCTGCGTTTAGACGTAAATCTGCTTTTTCGCATGATGATCTTATTGCAGATTGCATTTACGTTTTGAGCTATACAATAGCAGCACACTGCCTTTATACTTCTACTTCAACTGCGCCTTATCTAATCAAGTGATTTACGAATCGGCACTTAGACGTAAATCTGTTTCTTCGTACGAACGTCAAATTTCAGTTTGTGCCGATATTCTGGTTTTCATCATAGCTGCAAACTGCCTACATAGATTGACTGTAACCTTGCTTAGTATCAACTTTCATACAGAGTTGTCTTTATCATTCAAACGTAGCTCTCGATCCTAACAGGATTAACACCTAATCCTAACCCTAATTAATGTGCTAACTATGAATTTAAAGACATTTCCTAAGCTATTACAAAGTCCATAAGTCAAGGCTTCTTCCGGCGAGCTTCCAGCGAACTTCCGGCGGTCTTCCGATAAACTCTCGGAAAACATTCTGCGGACTCCCGGCAAGCTCCTAGACTTCACGATTTGATCTTGGCGAGTTCCAATAGGCTTCTTCGGCAAGCTCCGACCTTTCTCGGCAAGCGCCGCGAACTTCCAACGAACCTTCCGGTGAGCTTCCGTAAAACCCTTCGGCAAGCTCCCTACTCATTCTCGGCTAGTTCCGGCAGCATTCCCAACGAACCTTCGGACTTCCGTCGAACTCTCGAACTTGCAACAAATCCTTCGCACTTAACTTTGATACTTTGTTTTGCTTTGTCTTCGTCGTTATCGTAGTTAATCCTACACACACAAGCAAAAACTCTACTCCGATCTAGACAATTATTACAATGCGAATTGACATTCTGTTCCCAGCACGTCATTGGTTGGCGCTTCGTCCGATTCTTTAGCGCATCATCCTCTCTTGCGGCTTGTTGCCCAATCGGCGGTTGACCTCTACAACCCCAATATCCTTGGCACAATTCCACTCTCCTTGGCCCGATGCCTGACGTCCGAAGCCTTTTGCCATCCAATATCCTGACGTGATATCCTCTAGCGCAACGTCAATTCCTCCTGCGTTAACTGTCTAATCCTGATCGAGTAGACCTACATCACTCAAAATGTAGTTAAACATCTAAACACAATCAATTTGCTTCATCATCAAAATCCGAGATTCAACAGTCTCCCCCTTTTTTATGATGACAACTAATTGATGACTAACGGAGTTAACCTTAACTCCCTGGAGTTTAACCAAACTCCCCCTATCAATATGCCATTGATAGAACACTTGGATTATCCCAAATCTAAGTAACTTCCATCATATGTTATGAAAAATATTTAAACCATCATGCAAATATATATAAAATATTCAATTCAATGCATGAAGTCATCAATATACTTCTCCCCCCATGTCATCAACAAAAAGGAGAAGTAGCTCTAGCTATTTTAAAAGATATGCAAATTTTTGCAACATGAAGCTAGATTTTCATCACAACATATAAGTACAAAAGCATAGCAAGATTCTTAAGTTCAATCATGGCAATTTAACACTTGAATTTTTGTGCAAGATTGCACTTTGCTTTTCTTTACAAGTAACAATATTTATGATGTTTGATATAGTAAATTTCTTCATTACAATGATCGAGCTAGCAAATTCTTCATTCAAGTGTGCAAGCTAGCAATAACTTTCTCCCCCTTTGTCAATGTCAAAAAGAAGAAGAGGAACCAATGATTTAGACTTTTACATCAACTTTGCATCAATCAATATTTCAATCATCACATGATGCATACAAGATAATAATGCAAAGAAATCATTTCATGAAGGATATCAATGTGAAAATTCACCAAGTATCACATGATACAATCGCAAATCATGATATCATTATGTGATACATCATGAGATGATAATTTATCATATCAATGAAAGATATCAATTGTTAAACATGATATGATAATAGTCTCAAAATTTTCAATTTGCGATACATGTGATACATTGCGATACACTAAAAAATTTAATGCGATGCTTTTAAGGATATCAACCTATTTTTTATACAAAGCATGGTGAGAGCAATTTTGTTGCAAGTTTTCTAAGTTTTGCACTTTTTTCTTCTTTAGATAGGCAAGATCTTTCTTCTCTTTTTGAGAAGTGCAAGCTTGCAAGTTTTACTTAGCATGCTAGGAAGTTTACTTTCATTTTTAATGCACAAGCTAGCAAAACCTTCTCCCCTTTTATCAAAGTCAAAAAGAAAGGGAGGACTCAATGGCTAAAAGTTTCAACCATTCAACAAGCTAAATATGCAAAGAATTCATGAAATATATCAATAAGGATCAATTCATGAATACCAAAGATATGATTCATGGTTCATTAAAATTCTTCTTAACAAGTTCACGATCAAGATTCATATAATTCATAATAAAGCAAATTGATATACAATCATTACATAAGGCATACAAGGCAAAGAAATCTTGTTATTTCTATATTATGAAATATAAGATATCAAGGCTCATGATTCATTTGAAAAGATATAGCACAAAGAGCAATTTGAAACATTCTTATCAAGATCACATTTTAAAATATTCCAAGTATCAAGTGTTTAGATATAAGTTCAATACATTGTATGAAAAAAATATAATATCAGGTTTTATCATCATGCAATGTAGCAATTAAAGATGTGCAAGTTTAGCATTTTTGCTTTTCTTGAGATAACAACGGTTTGCTTCTCTACAAACTAGCAATTTTTATAATATGCAAGTTTTACTACATACAAGCTAGCAAATTTGAAGATTTACAAGTTTTTATATTTTCTTGACTTATACAAGCTAGTTAATTTCTTTTTGAGATTACCCTTTACATCAATTCAAGATAGCACATTAGCAACTCTTTCTCCCCATTTGTCATTGGCAAAAGGAAAGGAAGATTCAAGTCATGAATATCAAAATAATAATTTTATCATGAATATTTCATCATTGCATGCATCATTATCATACGTTAAAGTATTGCATACATAATACCAAATCATCATATATATTTTTAAAACATATAAACTCATCATTATATGCATGATTCCAAATCATCATTCATATTGTTTCAATCATCACTATAACTCATCACGCACAAAATGTAAAATCATCTAACATGATACAAACATTTATTTTCAAAATATTTATCGCTATTTTCATGTATGATAATAAAGTATTCATGATACACATTATATGCATATATCATCACAATAAAAAGCAATTGCATGCATAATTTCAAATCATAAATGTTTTAAATCATGATGGTATTAACTTGTCAAATTTCATCCTACCATTCATCATCATAACTTTTCATTTGTATGCATCAAAATAATATCAAGAGTATTTCATGCATAATTTTATATCACCACATAAGGAATATCAAGAAGAAAGTAATTGGGTGATGCGATAAACATTTCATGAATACAAGGAATTGCATAAAAATCATATCATGAAATATTAGAACATGTGAATACCAAAAGGCATGATTTCTTTTTGAAAAACCTACTCATAAATAATCAAAAGAAAATCTTAGGAGATCGATTAATGAAAAAATCTTGATTCATAATAAATCTTAATTTGTAAATATCACGGAATCAAGATCATAATTTTGGATAAAACACATTCAAATTCAAATCATCCTAATCATCAAAATCTCAACATTTCTTTTAAGAGATTCAAAATGGCATAAATAATTTTATTGGTCTCTTAGGTAGAAACTAATAAGATAAAGAAAAAGAATTTTTTTAATAAAAAATTCTTTCCTCCTTTTGTTTCAACTTATTGATTGATTCCTGCATGTCCTTTTTTTTTTTTTAAATCCATGCATCATCGTTTAAATCGGAAAGATAAAAAATCATCAAGATAAACAAAGTGCAACACATAATTCAAAAAAAATTATTTCAACTCATTACTTCAAGTCAAACATGATTTCATTTAATCAAAATTGAATAACTTCAAGACCAATAAATCATCATGTATAACAATCATCAAGTATGATACAAACTTTTCAAAACGTTTCTCATGATAAGGCATATAAGCTAAAGAAACTATTAAATATAAAGCATATTGATCAATGATGATTTCATTGGGCATAAGGCATTTTTAAACAAAATAATTTTGTTATTTGTTGTAGGCATGCATTTTTCTTTTTTGGTGAATCTATCTTTTCATGCTTAGTTTGCATACAAAAGTTGTGCATCATTTTTAAAAGCAACTTTCATCACGGTAAAAATTGATAATCTATAAATCGCAAAAGATCATCATGGAAATCATCAAAATCAATAAATTATAAATTACCCAAAACTCATCATCATCATGCATAGTTTCAAAAAATAAATTTATTAGGCACGATATCATATAAGGCATTTTTAATCAAAATCATTTTGTTTATCATAAACATACAATTTTCATGATTATTTTTAAAATTACTAGAATGATAAGCATGATTCCTAATTTTTTCATTTTCATTACATTAAGCAATTAAAAATAATTTTTCTAAACTAATAAAAAGAAAATGCATCATGGAAAGCATCAAGTAATTTCAAAATAAATTGGGGGGATTTCGATTACCTCATCGTTGAAAGTGGTTAAGGCGTAATTTGTCACCTCGCATTTCTTGATTTTCTCCTTGTCTTCGGAGGAGCTCGATTCATCCCAATTCTTATTCTTTTTCTTGCATTCAAAGCAAGCAGTTCTATTCTTTTAATTCTTAAATTTTGGTTTCATTAACTTTTTAAATTTCTTAGTGAGTTCGAGTTCACCATCACTTGAACTTATGCTCGAGTGGTCTTCAAATGTTCTATGTCCCAAATCCTTCCTATCCTTCAGAAGGTTGTCCTCGAGTTCCCTTTTTGTCACATTGTTCATTTTGTAGGTCATTAGAGACCCAATAAGTTCTTCGATAGGGAATATTTTAAGGTCCTTGGCCTCTTGAATGGTCGTAACTTTTGGATCCCAACTTTTTGGAAGGGATCTTAAGATTTTAGTGACTAGTTCAAAATTAGAAAAACTTTTACCAAGAGCTTTGAGTCCATTGATGACATCTATGAAACGGGTGTACATGTCTCCGATGGACTCACTTGGTTTCATCTGGAAAAGTTCATAAGAATGCACAAGAATATTGATTTTAGACTCTTTCACTTGGCTAGTGGCTTCATGAGTGACCTCTAGAGTTCTCCAAATATCAAAAGCCGAGTAATACATCGAAACGCGATTAAATTCATTTTTGTCAAGTGCACAATATAAGGCATTCATAGCCTTTGCATTTAGAGAAAACATCTTCTTCTCCAAATCATTCCAATGGTTCATTGGAAGAGAAGACATTTCAAATCCATTTACACCTATATGCCATAAATTCAAATCCAAAGAAAGTAAGAAAACTCTCATTCGAGTTTTTCAATAAGTGTAGTCCGTCCCAATGAAAAAGGGAGGACGAATGAGAGAGTGACCCTCTTGAAAGCCGTAAAGTGTCATTTCTATTTGGGTGTTAAACCAAAATAGAAAACCGTGGCTCTGATATTAATTGTTAGGAATAGAGCGGCACTAAGAGGGGGGGGGGGGGTGAATTAGTGCAGCGGATTAAAACTCGTAAGTTTAAAAATGATTTTGTAAATGCATAGAGATTTCAATTTGTCAATGACTTGGAGAAAGTAGCTCGAGTAAAGTGAGAAGATGAAAATCGAAAACTTGCTGCTATGTAAATAATGGTTTCAAAAAGGTAAGAACTCACACATTCAAGGAATGCACCAATTTAAAGTGGTTCGGTCAAAGTGACCTACATCCACTTGCGAAGCCTTCTTCAATGAGGCTCCCAACTTCCACTAGCAAATCACTTTGAAGGGGAAGGACAAATACCCCTCTTACAACCTTTTACAAGTAGTTCACACTCTTACAAATTTTCAAAGAAAAAGAGGGAGGTGAACACTCAAGCTATTGAAAATAAAAACTTGCTAAAGACTTTGCTAAGACTTTTATCTCAATCTCTTGCATCTCAAAGGTTGTTATCTCGGCTGAGAATTGAGGGATACTTATAGGCCCCAAGAGGATTCAAATTTGGGCTCCAAATTTTGAATTCTCTTGGGTTTCCAAGGCTGGCGGTGCCACCGCCGGACCTCTCGGGTGCTAGGCGGTGCCACCGCTCAGTCCAACGGTGCCACCGCTCAGTTCTCGGGTTTTGGACAGTGCCACTGCCTAATCTGGTGGTGCCACCGCCTACACTATTTTAGCTCACTGGTTGAGCTCCAAACTTGGCCCAAACCAATCTGAACTCGGGCCCAATTGGCCCCTACTTGGGTTATAGGATTAACACCTAATCCTAACCCTAATTAATATGCTAACTATGAATTTAAAGACATTTTCTAAGCTATTACAAAGTTTGTAAGTCAAGACTTCTTCCGGTGAGCTTCCAGCGAACTTCCAGCGGTCTTTCGATAAACTCTCGGAAAACATTCTACGAACTCCCGGCAAGCTCCTAGACTTCACGATTTGATCTTAGCGAGTTCCAACGAGCTTCTTTGGAAAGCTTCGACCTTTCTCGGTGAGCTCCGCGAACTTCCAACGAACCTTCTGGCGAGCTTCCGAAAAACTCTTCGGCAAGCTCCCTACTCATTCTCGGCTAGTTCCGGTAGCATTCCCGATGAACCTTCGGACTTCCGTCGGACTCTCGAACTTGCAACAAATCCTTCGCGCTTGACTTCGACACTTTGTTTTGCTTTATGTCTTCGTCATTATCATAGTTAATCCTGCACACACAAGCCAAAACTCTACTCTGATCTAGACAATTATTACAATGCGAATTGACATTCTGTTGCCTGGCACGTCATTGGTTGGCACTTCGTCTGATTCTTCAGCGCATCATCCTTTCTTGTGACTTGTTGCCCAATCGGTGGTTAACCTCCGCAACCCCGATATCCTTGGTGCAATTCTGCTCTCCTTGGCCCGATGCCCGATGTCCGAAGCCTTCTGCCGTCCAATATCCTAACGTGATCTCCTCCGGCACAACGTCAATTCCTCCTGCATCAATTGTCTAATCATGATCGAGGAGACCTGCATCACTCAAAATGCAGTTAAATATCTAAACACAATCAATTAGTTTCATCATCAAAATCTGAGATTCAACAGATAGAAGGCTTCATGTCATGAATTTAGGCATCGAGTTGAAGGATCGAACATTGCGCCAAGAAGATCAGAAGTTATGGGAGTCAATATGTCGATTGGGGAGGACGATGCATCAAAGGATCGAATGAAGCTTTGGTTGAACCAATGACATGTCAAATAATGGATTCATGCTTTGTTATCATTTATCTAAGATTGAAGTAGTTTAAGGAGCTAATTGAGTTGGCTTTTGGTGTAATCATGCTAACTCAATTAGGGGCCAATTTGGCCTTAATTGAGACTAATTTGAGCTCATTGGGAGACCCATTCAGGGACCCAAAAGTTGGGCCAGGCAGTGGAACCACTTGTGAGTTAGAAAACTCAAAAAACCTCATCTCCGAGGCTGTCAAGCGGTGGTACCGCCAGACTGGGTGGTGGTACCTCCCAGTGATAGTGTGTCAAGTAGTGGTACCACCAAACTAGGCAGTGGTACCGTCTAGTGTCAAGCTGCAGGTAGTGGTACCGTCCAGTGTCAAGCTGCAGGCAGTGGCACTATCCAATGCGGGCGGTGGTATCGCCTATATTCGGAAGACCCAAAAATTCAAATTTTTGACTCCATTTTTAAAACCATTTAGGGCCTATAAATACCCCACTTAGGCAGCAAGAAAGGAGCAAGAATTCTTAAGGAAAAAACTGAGTAAGCTCTGCCAAAACCTTGAGTTCCCTCATCTAATGCTTAGAGTTAGTCCTAAGGGAGGTGTGTAAGAGAATACTTGTAAAAGAGTGACATGTAAAGGTTATCTCCTAAACCTTTGAAAAGGAGAAAGTGTTGTAAGAGGGTAGTTGGTCTTTGCCTATTGAAGGAAGATTGATAGCGGATGCCGATGGCCTCAATAGAGGAGAAATCGGGAGTGGATGTAGGTTACGATAATCGAACCATGATAAACTCAGTTTGCATTTTTATTTTGTTGTTTACCTTTATTGCAAATTGTTTTACTTCCTTATTACTTTAGCTACACATTCTTACAAATATGTTCAAAATCAAACATTCCTTGATACGGTTTTCTCATATGAAGATTTTCGAATCGACATAACTTTTATCCTAAGCATTAATTCACCCCTCCCTCGTAGTGCTGACTTGATACTAATAATACCCTATACCTCAATGATAAGGTCTATCATGTATGTCATGCTATGTACCAAGCCTGATATAGCGTATGCTTTGATTATCATGAGTAGGTATCAGGTAGATCCAGGCTTAGAGTACTGAAAAGTCGTAAAGTATATCCTTAAGTACTTGAGAAAGACTAAGAATATTTTACTGGTATACGAAGGTAGTAGCCTCAAGGTTGAAGGCTACATGAACTCGAGTTTCTAATCTAATGTCGCTGACAGCAAGTCGAGTTTGGGATATATATACACCCTAAATGGAGGAGCAGTATACTAGAAGAGTTTCAAGTAAGATACTATTGCTGACTCAACCATAAAGGCGGAGTACCTTGTTGTAGCAAATGCAGCAAAAGGAGGGAGTGTAGATGAAAAAGTTGATCACGGATCTAGGAGTCGTGCTACGCAGTGAGGAGTTGATTTCCTTATATTATAACAATAACAGGATGATTGTTTATGTGAAGGAACCCAAGTCTCATCAGAAGTCTAAGGACATTCTAAGGAGGTTCCACATAATCAGAGAGATCGTGACCCGAGGAGATGTAGTAGTGGAAAGAATTCTATCCGAAGATAACATCATAGATCCACTAACAAAGCTGTTGTCTCAGATTGTCTTTGAGCATTATAGGGGTCTTATAGGGATCAAACACAGAGATGATTGGCTTTAGGTCAAGTGGGAGATTACTAGTCACATGTGCTCTGTGTGTGACTTGACACATAGTCATTTTGCTTATTATTATTATTTGATATTTTATCACTTTATATTGTCTATTGCATAAATATATTATGATGTGTATGGATCTGTACAATGGGAATCGGATTATGATGAGATCACGATAATGAGACCGATTTGCCTTTAAACACATATCCTAAATAATCTCGGTCATAGGTTACTCGAGAGGGACATTGAGATAATTGGATAAATTGGTTTTGTTGTATACCCGTCCAGATGATTGATACAGCTGGTCTCATAGTTGCTCGTGTGGGGACACTAGGGATACAGTGTAGGTGCTTATTGGAGAATGAGTTCACTGATTGATTCACTCATGGAATGTTGGATGGTTGATAATGCCTTACTGTCAGACATCGATTCCATGTCCTAATGGTATATCTGGTCCTTAGACTTAAGACACCAAGGATGTCTTGTATGAGTACTCCACTCTTTGATATCAGACTTATAGGTTTGGAGGTGTAAGATCTAGCATAACTAGTCATCGGGACTAGTAGCTAACCTTACGGGGGCCATTGAGTGTCGATAGAGGATCATCCGCTCTCGATATCATGAGAGAAATATCCTATGTTTTCTTGCTCAAATAAATCCCTGGCTAGGGTTATTCGGATTGAGAGAGAAAGAGTTCTCCAGGAGATTATGATTAGAGTGAGACTCAAGTAAAAACTATATGGGCTTGATAGTGTCATGCCTAATATATGGTCTCTAGGGTATTAGATGGATGAGGGACTATAGATACACGATAACTAAGGACAGATAAGTCCAAAGGATTGGATTCCCCTATATTATATGGGGACTACAGCGTAGTGGCCTAGTACGTCCATAATCGATGAGTCAAGTGAATTATTATGGACATAATAATTCACTAAGCTAGAAGGAGTTCTGATAGATATGACTCACGGTGTTGAATCTCGTATTTTGATGATGAAACCACTTGATATGTGTTTATGATTTAATCTACGTTTTGAGTGATGTAGGTCTACTCGATCAGGATTAGACAGTTAACGCAGGAGGAATTGACGTTGCACCGGAGGAGATGACGTTAAGATATTGGATGGCAGAAGGCTTCAGACATCAGGCATCAGGCCAACCAATGACGTGCCGGGCAACAGAATGTCAATTCGCGTTGTAATAATTGTCTAGATCGGAGTAAAGTTTTGGCTTGTTTGTGCAGGATTAACTACGATAACAATGAAGACATAAAGCGAAACAAAGTATCGGAGTCAAGCGCGAAGGATTTGTTGCGAGTTCGAGAGTTCGACGGAAGTCCGAAGGTTCGTCGGGAATGCTGCCGGAACTAGCCGAGAATGAGTAGGGAGCTTGCCGAAGGGTTTTTCGGAAGCTCGTTGGAAGGTTCATTGAAAGTTCGCAGAGCTCGCCGAAAAAGATCGGAGCTTGCCGAAGAAGCTCATTGGAACTCGCCAAGATCAAATCGTGAAGTCTAGGAGCTTGCCGGGAGTCCGTAGAATGGTTTCCGAGAGTTCGTCGGAAGACCACCGGAAGTTCGCCGGAAGCTCGTCGAAAAAAAGTCTTGACTTGTAGACTTTGTAATAGCTTAGGAAATGTCTTTAAATTCATAGTTAGCATGTTAATTAGGGTTAGGATTAGGTGTTAATCCTATAACCCTAGTTATGGGCCAACTGGGCCCAAAATTAGACTTGTTTTGGAATAAATTTAAAGCCCAACCAGTGAACCGAAGGGTTTGGCGGTGGCACCGCCAGACTGGGCGATGGCATGCCCAGCACTCGAGAACCAAGCGGTGGCACTGCTTGGCTGGGTGGTGGCACCGCCAGTACACTGTTAGTGTCAGACACTGACAGGTGGTGGCACCGCCACTTACAGGCAGTGGCACCGCCAGCATCTGGAACCAAAGAGAATTCAAATTTTGGAGCCCAAATTTGAATCCTCTTGAGGCCTATAAATACCCCTCAATTCTCAACTGAGATTACAACCTTTGAGAAGCAATAGATTGAGAAAAAGGTCTTTGAAAAGTCTTAGCAAGTCTTGTTTTCAATTTGCTAGAGTGTTCACCTCCTTCTTCCTTGCTGAAAATTTGTAAGAGTGTGAACCGCTTGTAAAAGGTTGTAAGAGGGGTATTTGTCCTTCCCCTTCAAGAGATTTTCTAGTGGAAGGTGGGAGCCTCATCGAAGAGGGCCTCGCAAGTGGATGTAGGTCATTTGACCGAACCACTTTAAAATTGGCGTGATCTCTGGTTTGCATTTTCTTATTGCTATTTATATTACTACAAACCATCTTCACTTTGATGCTCTACTTCTTTGTCTCCTTCTTACGTATCCCTTCAAGTTAAAATGCAATCGAAATGGTTTCAAACGAAACGATGCTTATATCGTAAAAAGTTTTCGAAAGTGATTAAATCGTCAAAAGTTTATCGTACTTTACCGCTGCACTAATTCACCCCCCCCCCCCCCCCTCTTAGTGCCGCTCCGATCCTAACACATGGCCAGCTTGATATTGGGCCTAGAGGGTCGTACACATATGGCAAGTATTACGACGAATAGAGGTTCGAATTTGAGATATATGTCGGAGCTCATATCTTATTGGATATCCAATAAGCCCCTGAATTATTGGATCCTATGGATGAGATTTAATAAGAGACAATATGAGATTATTAGGTAGAGCCCCACTAATTTAAGAGGCTTGGGTAGTTTGATGGAGATCTAGTACCCAATTTGGTAGGATCCATTAGGGTTAAGTTGATAGGAGGCCTCTATAAATTGGAGAGAATCAAAGACCCATAGGTTATAGGTTCTTTTTGGCAGCCTCCTCCTATTCTCCTCTCTCCCTCTCCTCCTCATACTGTAGCCCCTATTTGGGGCATGTGGATAGCAAAAAGGGTCGTCCCTTTCTTGACTACGTGGTACGCGCGAGGAAGAGTTTTGGGCAGCGATTTAAAGAGCATCTTATGCAGCTCCAGTCATATGGATCACCACTAGAGAGAAGGATAGTTGACCTCCTTTATCCTTTCCCACAGATCTGTAGGTTTTTAGGGATATACAATCTCCCTAGGAAATTCTTTTATATGCAGTTTTTCGGTTTCGCGGGTTTTTGCACACCAACTTTTACACGACGATGAAACCTTCTTTTCTGTGAGAATTCTAGGATTTTGTTTTTCTATTCTTCTACTGCGAATGTGATATGACCCTAAATTTCTTAATAAAATGGGGAGAAGTTATGATAATGATTTAAATTTTGAATCATATATAGTATGATGTACTTTGATGATTTGAAATTATGCATGAAATACTCATGATTTTATGATGTATACAATGATGTGAAAGTCACCATTATTAAATTTTTTTTGACTTGAATTCAAAGATATTATAATTAGAAAGTTATCATTTTTTGAATTCAAGTTAATTTCAATATGTCATATAGATTGGGGGAGTATGTTAAAACTCCATCATAAATTGGTTGTCATCATAAAAAAGGGAGAGTGTTGAATTTTAGATTTTAATGATGAAATTAATTGAGCAAGTTATGATCTAATTAGTATTTGAGTGACACAAGACTAACTTCGATCATAGAAAGGCAAATCAATTGAAGTAGGAGAATTAGATGTTAGGTCGGAATGGATCATGTCAAATAATTGGACGTTGGGCCGGAGGATTGGTCGATGTGCCAGAACATAGACTTCGAGTCGTGAGTTCGGGCATCGAGCCAGAAGGATCGATCATTGCACGAAGAAGATCAGATGTTGTAGGAGGTCAATATTATTAAATCTTGGATTTTGATGATGAAGTCAATTATAAATTGTTTAATCTAATTTATATATTGAGAAAAGTGTGCAGGATTGACTACGATAGCAGTAAGACATAAAGCAGGTGTTGTTGGAGTCAAGATCGAGATCTCATTAGGAGTTCGAGAGTTCATCGGAAGTATGGACGTTCGTCGGAAGTTCTACCCGAATCAATGGAGAAGTCCAAGAGCTTGCCAAAGAAGCTCATCAAAACTTACCAAGAAGATCATCGTAAAGTCTAGGAGCTTGTCGGGAGTCCATCGAAGTATTGCCGAGAGTTCGTCGAATGTTCGCTAGAAGTATGCCGGAGGCTCGCCGGAAGAGCAATTGATGCACCAGAACAAGGAGTACTGTGATCATGTCTTAAGTATCGTAGTTAAAGAGTAAATTAAGTTAGGATTGGGAGGTAATCCCACTAACTTAATTAGGGGGCCAATTGGGCCCTTGACAGGGCTGAATTGGGCTGAATTGAGCAGCCCATTTAGCCCATAAATTCCTGGCCGGTAGTGGCACCACTTGGGAGACTCGGTCTCCTAGGAATTCTAGGCGATGGTACCGCCCCTATCAGGCGGTGGTACTACCGATAGTTAATGTTGCCAACGATGTTATCGCTCTTGTCAAGTAGTGGTACTGCTAGAGCTCAGTCTTTGATCTCTGTCAGGCGGTGGTACCACCCAGACTGGGCGGTGGTACCGCCCAGCGTCAGGTGTCAGGTGGTAGTACCGCCCAATAATGACGGTGGTATCGCCAGGACCTCGAAAAATCGAGATTCGACACTTTTAGGCTCTAATTTTGAAGCCATTAGGGCCTATAAAAACCTCACCTTTTTATGCATGAAAAGGCACGGAAGCATTGAGATAATCTTGAGTTATTAGGGTGTAAAAGTGTTATAAACAAGTGCTAGAGTCCTCCTCCCTTTCTAAGTTTTGAGATCATTCAAGAGAGGTGAGACTTGTAAGGGTTCTCTCCTAAACCCGTGAAAAGGAGAAAGCACTGTAAAGAGGTGATTGGTCTTCACCTATTGAAGGAAGGCCTTTAGTGGACGCTGATGACCTCATCGGAGGAGGAATCCGAAAGTGGATGTAGGTCACATTGACCGAACTGCTCTAAAACTCGATTTATATTGACTTTGTATAATTTACTTTACTGCAAACCTCCTTAATCTTCTCTTGCACTTTTACGAAAGCTTTCAAGTTCAACTTCCCTCTGAAACAGATTGAATCGAAGCCATTTTCGTTGGAATCGATTTTAAACAAAATGAATAATTTTCTGAAATCGTAAAAGTTTTCCACTACACTAATTCACCCCCTCTTAGTGCCACTCTTGATCCTAACAATTGGTATGAGAGCAAGGTTCACTCTCATTTGGTTTTAAACCCAAGTGAAATGGCATTTGCTGGCAACCTAGAGGTCATTCAATTACATGTCCGCCCATGTTCAATGGGATAGTTTACATATATTGGAATACTAGAATGAGGATCTTCCTAATTTCAATGGATTTCAAACTATGAAATATTGTAGAAAATGGATTTCAAAAGTCTTCTCTTCCAATGAACGATTGGAATGAGTTGGAGAAGAAGATGTTTGATTTAAACGCAAAGGCTATGAATGTCTTGTTTTGTGCATTAGATAAAAACGAGTTTAATCGAGTATCGATTTGTGAAATGACTTTTGATATTTGGCATACACTCGAAGTGACTTATGAAGGCTTTAGTAGAGTGAAGGAGTCAAAAATTAATCTTTTATTATATTCTTATGAGTTGTTTCGAATGAAACCGAGTGAGACCATTGGAGACATGTACACCTAATTTACGGATATCGTCAATAGTCTAAAAGGACATAGTAAAGGTTTCTTAAATTTTGAACTTGTTAATAAAATTTTAAGATCCCTTCCAAAAAGTTGGGACCCTAAAGTAATGGTCATTCAAGAGGCCAAAGATCTAAATAATTTTCCTCTTGAAGAACTAATTGGGTCACTAATGACCCATGAAATGACATGTAAAGCTCATGAAGAGCTTGAGGAAACCCTTCCAAAGAATAGGAAGGATATAGCACTTAGAACATAAGAAGACCACTTGAAAGAAAACTCAAGTGATGAGGACCTTGACGAAGACTTAGCACTATTAATAAGAAAATTCAAAAAATTATAAAAAGAAGTAAATTAAAAAATGATACTAAAAATAAATTTGAACCAAAGAAAGAACAAGTGATATGCTATGAATGCAAGAAGCCGAGATACTTCAAGGGTGAATGTCCCCAAGCAAAGAAGAAGGAACCAAAGAAGAAGGCGCTCAAAGCTACATGGGATGACTCAAGTGCTTTCGTAGAAGAGAAGCCAACCAACACCGAGCAAGTTGCTCCCTATGCGCTAATGGCTGTTGGAGATGAGGTAACAAATTCATTAGACACAAATTTAACTTTCAATGAGCTTTTAAGTGCTTTTCATGAATTATTTGATGAATGTAGAATTTTGAATAAAAAGTATAATTCTTTGAAAAAGGAACATGTTTCTCTTATTAGAAATTTTGATAAAGATTAAGCATGAAAATAGCTTAGCTCACTGCACATAATGTCATGATTTAGATACACTTTAAAAGGAAAACTTGCTACTCAAAGATAACTTAAAGAAATTTGAGGTTGGTAGCAAGTCCTTAAACATGATCCTTGCCAACAAGGGTAACGTTCATAGGAAAGGCGGAATCGGATTTGTGAGTAGCTCTTGTTGAATCTCGGATTTTGATGATGAAGTCAATTGTCATTTGTAATCTAATCCATATGTTAAGATAAGTGTGCAGGATTAACTATAATGGCAGTAAGACATGTAGCAAGAGTTGCGCCAGAGTCAAAACCGTGATCACGTTGGGGGTTCGAGAGTTCAATGGAAGTCCGGACGATAATCGGAGGTTCTGGGGGAACAAATCCAAGAAGTCCAGGAGTTTGCCAAAGTACTCGTTGGAACTCGCCAAGTGGATCATTGCAAGTCCAGGAGATATGTTGAAAGTCCGCCGGAGCATCGTTGAGGGTTCATCGGATGTTTGCCGGAAGTTCGCCGGAAGCTCGCCGGAAGAAGCGATTGATGCACCAGAGCAAGTTGCAGTAAATGTCTTAAGAAATATCATAGTTAGCATATAGATTAAGCTAGGAATGGGAGGTGATCCCATTAACTTAATCTAGGAGCAATTGGGCCTTTGACAGACCCAAATTGGGCCAAATGGATCAGCCCATTTGGACCCAGATTTATTGGCCGATGGTGGCACCGCCTAGGAGCTCAGTCTCCCAGGAAAGTTGGGCGGTGGAACCACCCTAGTCAGGCGGTGGCACTACTTGGGCTCAGTCTCCGAGCAAGACTGGGCGATGGAACTGCCCCAGTCAGGCGGTGGCACCGCCAGAGCTCGGTCTCCGAGCTGTGTCAGGCGGTCGTACCGCCCAGACTGGTGGTAGTACCGCCAAGACCCTGGAAATCCAGGAGATGATATTTTTAAGCTCCAAATTCAAACCAGTTTGGGGCCTATATATACCCCACCCTTTCCTACATGAAAGGGCACTGAAAATCCAATCTTACTCTATGATTTTTAGAGCTCAAAAGTGTTGTAAAGGCTAGAAGTTCTCCTCCCTCTTTTCTTCCAAGTTTTGATCTTTCAAGAGAGGAGAAAAAATTCTATAAGGGTTGTCTCCTAAGCCCGTCAAAAGGAGTGAAACTGTAAAATGGTGGTTGGCCTTTGCCTATTGAAAGAATGCCTCTAGTGGACGTCGGTGACCTCATCGGAGGAGAAAGCCAAAAGTGGATATAAGTCAAGATTTACTGAACCACTTTAAATCTCAGTTTGCATTTACTTTTTGTTCTCTATCTTAACTACAAACTGTTGAATCTCGTATTTTGATGATGAAACTACTTGATATATGTTTATGATTTAATCTGTGTTTTGAGTGACGTAGGATGCTTTGATCAAGATGAGACAATTAAAGCAGGAAAATCATGTTGTGCCGGAGGAACATGTCAGAAGATTGGATGTCGGGCCGGTGGATCGGTCGACGTATCGACAGAAGGCTTCGGGCTGTGAACTCGGTCATCGGGCCAAGAAGAGCAGGTATTGTACCAAGGATATCGAAGTTGCGGAGTCAACTGGCCGATTGGGCAATAGGCTGCAGGAGAGGACGATGCGCCGAAGAATCGGACGAAACGTCGAGGGACCAATGACATGCCGAACAACTTGGCTAATTGCTTAGGATTAATTGACTCGATTGATATTTTATTTTAAGTGTGCAGGATTAACTACGATGGAAGAAAGACATGCAGCAGGAGTTGCTCCGGAGTCAAGACAATGATCACGTTGGGAGTTCGAGATTTCGACGGAAGTTCGGACAATCGTCAGAGGTTCTACGGGAACAAATCCGAGAAGTCCATAAGCTTGCCATAGAAGCTCATTGGAACTCGCCAAGTGAATCGTCGCGAGTCCAGGAGTTTGCCGAAAGTCCGCAGGAGCATCACCGAGGGTTCATCGGATGATCGACGGAAGTTCGCTAGAAGCTCGCCGGAAGAAGCGATTGACGCACCAGAGCAAGTTGCAGTAAATGTCTTAGGAAAAATTATAGTTAGCACATTGATTAAGTTGGAAATGGGATGTGGTCCCATTAACTTAATCTTGGGGCAATTGGGCCCCTGAAAAACCCAAGTTGGGCCGAATGGATCAACCCATTCGGACCCTAATTTCTGTCAGGCGGTTGAACCGCCCAAGGCAGGAGGTTGCACCACCTGGGCTCAATCTCCGAGTGAGATTGGGAGGTGCAACTGCCCCAGCCAGGCGGTGGCACCGCCTGGGGCTTAGTCTCCGAGCGAGACTGGGCGGTGCAACCTCCCCTGATAGGAGGTGGCACCGCTTGAGCTCAGTCTTCGAGCTCTGCTAAGCGGTGCAACCGCCTCAGTCAGGAGGTGCAACCGCCTGAGCTCGGTCTTCGAGCTCTGTCAGGAGGTGCAACCGCCCCTGACAGGAGGTAGCACCGCCCAGAGGCTCAGTCTTCGAGCTCTGCTAGGCGGTGAAACCGCTCCAGTCAGGAGGTGCAACCGCCCGATCCAGGAATTTCGGGAATTGACAGTTTTGAGCTCCAAATTTGAACTGGGTTGGGGCCTATAAATACCCCACCCATTCAGCACTGATAGGCAGCAATTTAACACCAAAATCTTGATCCTTTTCTGTGATTCTTAGAGCTCAAAATTGTTGTAAAGGCCAAAAGTTCTTCTCCCTCTATTCTTCCAAGTTCTTAGTTGTAAAGAGAGGAGAGAAAATCCTGTAAGGGTTGTCTCCTAAGCCCGTCAAAAGGAGTGAAACTGTAAAAGGGTGGTTGGCCTTCGCCTATTGAAGGAAGGCCTCTAGTTGACGTCGGTGACCTCGTCGGTGGAGGAAGCCAAAAGTGGAGTAGGTCAAGATTCACCGAACCACTCTAAATCTCGGTTTGCATTTACTTTGAACATATTATCTTTACTGCAAACCTCCTCTGAAGCTTACTGCTTTTTGCACATATACGATCGAGTTTCAAGCCTTTCACTTTCCGAATCAGCATTTAGACGTAAATCTGTTTTTTCGTACGATCATCATATTTCAGATTGCGTTTATGTTTTGAGCTCTACCATAACTGCAAACTGCCTTTATACTCTTGCTTAAACTGCATCTTGCCTAATCAAGTGATTTACGAATCAACATTTAGACGTAAATCAGTTTCTTCGTACGAACGTCGTATTTCAATTTGCACCTATATTCTGGTTTTCATCATAGCTGCAAACTGCCTTCATAGATTGACTTTAACATCATCTTGCTTAGAATCGGCTTTCACACAGAAATCGTTTTTATCGTTCGAATGCAGTTTCGATTTAATCGCAAAAAGTTTTCCGCTGCACTAATTTACCCCCCCCCCCCCCCCCCCCCCTCCCTCTTAGTGCTCTTGATCATAACAATTGGTATCAGAGCCCGGTATTTCTTATTTCGGATTTACACCCGAGAGAAATGGCTCTTCATGGCTTTCAAGAGGGCTTATCGGTCTTTCGTCCACCGTTGTTTAACGGATTGGACTACAATTATTGGAAAACTTGAATGAGAGTTTTCTTGATTTCTATGAATTTGGATTTATGGAATATCAATGAAAACGGTTTTCAACTTCCCTCTAAACCAATGAACGAATGGTCGGATTTGGAGAATAAGTATTTTTCTTTAAACGCAAAGGCTATGAATGCCTTATTTTGCGCTTTGGACAAAAATGAGTTCAATCAGATTTCTACGTGTGAAACGGCTTTTGACATTTAGCGAACACTTAAAATCAATCACGAGGGAACTAGTAGAGTCAAAGACTCGAAAGTTAACATTTTATTGCATGATTTTGAGCTTTTTTGAATGGAACCAAGCGAGATTATAGGCGACATGTACACCCGTTTCACGGATGTCATCAATAGTTTAAGAGCTCTTGGAAAATGTTTTTCGGATTTTGAACTCGTAAACAAGATTTTTCATTCTCTTTCTAAGAAGTGGGATTCAAAAGTAACTGCAATACAAGAAGCTAAAAACCTAAACAACTTACCACTTGAAGAACTAATTGGTTCATTGATGACATGTGAAATGGTGCACAATGTGCATGATGAACATGATGAACAAAATCACCTTCCAAAGAATAGGAAGGATTTGGAATTTTGGACAAATGAATACCACTTGAGCGATGACTCAAGTGATGAGGACAATGATGAACTTAAACTTCGAACACTAAAACTTAATAAGTTTATTAAACAAAAATCTAAAATAAACAATAAACTTGAACGAAAGAAGAGGCTAAAGAAGAAGAACACAAAGTGGGATGAATCGAGCTCCTCGAAAGACGAGGAGAAAATCAAGAAAGGCAAGGTGGCAAACTATGCTTTAACCACTTTCAATGATGAGGTAATCGAAATCTCCCTAATTTATTTTGAAATTACCTAATGCTTTCATGATGTATTTTCTTTTTTAGTTTAGATTTAATGTTTTAAAAATATATATATATTATGATCATGCTAGTATTTTCAAAAATGATAATATTGATAAACAAACAAAATGATTTTGATTGAAAATATGAAATCATGGTTAAGAAATAATAATGTGTATCATGTTGATGTCCATTGTTATTTCTCGATTTTGAGTATATTAAATCATATTTAATTTGAAGTTATGATTAATGAGTATATATTTTTGAAATTATGTATGATGATTCTTGATAATAATGGATTATCGATTTTCATGATAATAACAGTGGCTTTAAAAATTGATGCATGTTTTGATTTGACATAAAAGGCATGCTAATATGAAATCGATCACTTAAGATGAAACACTTAAAAAAGGGGGAAAAATATATTATCAATGAAATCATGAATCTATTTATGTTATAAATTTTGTGAGCCACAAAAATGATTTTGATGATTTAAATTTGAAATGAGTTTTATCAAAATCATGATCATGATTTGTCAAATTGAATGAATTGAAAATAAATGATGATTTTTCTCTTGAATGATTGTGACCTGTATTCCTTGTATTCATGATATGATTCTTTGTATTCATGAAAGGTTTATCTCATCACCCAATTATTTTCTTCTTGATATTCCTTATGTGATGATATGAATACATGAAATATTCATTAATCTATTTTGATGTATACAAATAAAAAGTTATGATCATGCATTGTAGGATATAATTTAACAAAATTGATACCATCATGATATGAAACATTTATGATTTGCAATGATGCACGCAATACTTGAGCCTTTTAATTATGATGTGACGTATTGCATTTGATGTGAATCATGATTTCAAATGCTATGAGTTGTTGCTAAAATGAAGTATTATAAATGTCATGAATGCTCTAAATGATGAATGATTGGTATCATGATCAAAATGAAGTGATAAATACTTAAAAATATTGATTTAATGTTCGGTATCATGAACACTTTATTATCATACATGAAAATAGTGATAAATACTTTGAAAATAAATGTTTGTATCATATTAGATGGTTTGACATATTGTGCATGATAAGCTATAAAGATGATTGAAATAATAGGAATGATGATTTGGAATCATATAATAATGAGTTTATATGTTTTAAAAATATATATGATGATAATGATGCATGCAATGATGAAATATTCATGATAAAATAATTGTTTTGACATTCAAGACTTGAATTTTCATCAATACTATTTACCTTTGTCATAATTTAGAAATTAACGTAAAGGGTCTTCCCTTCTTTTTGACAATGACAAAGGGGGAGCAAAACATGCTTGAAAGCTAATTTGCTAGCTCATATAATTCAAAAACAAGGAGAAAGAAAATAATTATACTTCTCAAAAGAAAAGGAATTGCTATCTTGAACATCACCAAGAAGTGTTATCTTACAAATCTCAAGATGCACAAATGCAAACATGCAAAATTTGTAATTTTGCACATCATTAAAATTTATGATGCTTTAGTGATTATGCATGTTCTAAAATGTTATAAGATTCACTAGCTTGCATGATGTAGAACTTGTTATATTGAACATCACCAAGGAATGATATCTTGCAGAAGCAAGAAGTTAACTTGCACATGTAGCAAAACTTATATTTCAAGAAGCAAGAGTTGCTTTCTTGAACATCTCAAAAGTACTAGCTTGCATGTCTTAAAATTATAAACTTGCCATCGTACTACTATGATGATAAGCATGACTTATCTTCATGATTGTATTTGAAAAACTATGGCAAAAATACGTCCTAATGATTGAATGTGTTAAAATTATTTTTTGAACTTTCTTGATTGAATGATCAAATCACTTGATTGGCATAATGATTTTACACAATTACATGTTGGAAATTATGTGCTTGAATACAAAACTTCCATGATAACAAGCATGCTTTACCTTCATGATTGTAATTGAATATCAATAGTAAAACCTTGTCCGAATGCAAGAAAGAGTCAAATTTCATTTTCGGATTCTCTTGATCCTAACATATCAACTTTACTCTCTTCCGAACTTAACAAGCATATGTCATATCAAGTTTAGTTCATATCATTGATTTTTGACATATGTAATCAACTAGCAAATACATCTCTCATACACATATCATGTGAAAAATATTTTTTTTGAGAAATGGATTTGATGAATATAGATGAAAGTGTTTTTACTTGCAAGGATTTGTTTCACATACATATCTTGATCCTTGTAAAAATGAAGCATGATTTAATCTCTCATTGATTCTAACTTCACTTGAAGTAAACTCACAAATAGCATGTATCACAAATAGTCTTCCTCCTTCATGCAAAAAGATAATAACAGATAAAAAAGGAAGAAGTTTTCAAAGCTATCTCCATGTCATGTTTTCCTTTAGATGTTTGTATAATTGATATCCTATCACTCACTATTGGAAAATGACATGAACCTAGTTATGACATGAATAATTACAAGCACTTATGCTTAAAATTTGCTTATATCGTTCTCCGTTTTGTTGATGACAAAGGGGGAGAAATATATGAATTGATGCTATGAACACTAATGCTATGCTTGCATCATCAAGAGATATATGAATTGATATGATTGCCATATTTGCAATGCTTGCATCATCAAGAGATATATGAATTTATGCTATGATGGCCAAACTTGCATTATGCCATGTTTGCATCATGTGTTAAGATATCAAGAACTTGTATCATAATTTTACACGTTAATATCTTACCATGTGATGAAATGCTACAATTGATAAACACTTGAAATGTTTGTGTTATGATATCAAAAGCTTACATCGCAATTTTACATGTTGATATTTGATAATAGCAAACTTGCATGATGATAAAACTTGATATTATGTTTTTCAGGCAATGAGTTGAACCAATATCACAAACACTTGATTGTGGTACTTCTCCTTTTTGTTGATGACAAAGGGGGAGAAGTATGTTGATGACATGACATGTTATGCATAAGTTTATGATGACATGTTGCTTGGACTTTTGAATCCAAGAGTTTCTATCAATATGGCATATTGATAGGGGGAGTTTGTTTAAACTTTAGGAGTTAAGGTTAACTCCGTCATCAAGTAGTTGTCATCATAAAAAAGGGGGAGATTGTTGAATCTCGTATTTTGATGATGAAACTACTTGATATATATTTATGATTTAATCTGTGTTTTGAGTGACGCAGGATGCTTTGATCAGGATGAGACAATTAAAGCAGGAAAATCATATTGTGCCGGAAGAACATGTCAGAAGATTGGACGTCGGGCCGGTGGATCGGTTGACGCATCGACAGAAGGCTTCGGGCCGTGGACTCAGGCATCGGGCCAAGAAGAGCAGGTATTGTGCCAAGGATATCGAAGTTGCGGGGTCAATTGACCGATTGGGCAATAGGCTACAGGAGAGGATGATGCGTCGAAGAATCGGACGAAGCGTCGAGGGACCAATGACATGCCGGACAACTTGGTTAATTGCTTAGGATTAATTGTCTCGATCGAAGTTTTGTTTTAAGTGTGCAGGATTAACTACGATGGAAGAAAGACATGCAGTAGGAGTTACGCCGGAGTCAAGACAATGATCACGTTGGGAGTTCGAGAGTTCGACGGAAGTTCGGACAACCATCGGAGGTTCTGCGGGAACAAATCCGAGAAGTCCATAAGCTTGCCAAAGAAGCTCGTCAGAACTTGCCAAGTGAATCGTCGCAAGTCCAGGAGTTTGCCGGAAGTCCGCAGGAGCATCACCGAGGGTTCATCGGATGACCGACGGAAGTTCGCCGGAAGCTCGCCAGAAGAAGCGATTGACGCACCGGAACAAGTTGTAGTAAATGTCTTAGGAAAAATCGTAGTTAGCACATTGATTAAGTTGGAAATGGAAGGTGATCCCATTAACTTAATCTTGGGGCAATTGGGCCCCTGAAAAACCCAAGTTGGGCCGAATGGATCAACCCATTCGGACCCTGATTTCTGCCAGGCAGTTGAACCGCCCAAGGCAGGAGGT
Source organism: Musa acuminata AAA Group (assembly GCF_036884655.1). NCBI lineage: Eukaryota > Viridiplantae > Streptophyta > Magnoliopsida > Zingiberales > Musaceae > Musa > Musa acuminata. Next base: position 22,424,544 of record NC_088346.1, read on the forward strand.
TGCACCGCCTGGGCTCAGTCTCCGAGTAAGTCTGGGAGGTGCAACCTCCCCTGACAGGAGGTGGCACCGCTTGAGCTCAGTCTTCAAGCTCTACCAGGCGGTGCAACCACCTCAGTAAGGAGGTGCAACCACCTGAGCTAAGACTTCGAGCTCTGCCAGGCGGTGCAACCGCCTCAGTAAGGAGGTGCAACAGCCTGAGCTCGGTCTTTGAACTCTGTCAGGAGGTGCAACCGCCCCTGACAGGAGGTAGCACCGCCCAAAGGCTTAGTCTTCGAGCTCTGCCAGGCGGTGCAACCGATCCAGTCAGGAGGTGCAACCGCCTGATCCCGGAATTCCGGGAATTGACAGTTTTAAGCTCCAAATTTGAACTTGGTTGGGGCCTATAAATACCCCACCCATTCAACACTAATAGGCAGCAATTTAACACCGAAATCTTGATCCTTTTATGTGATTCTTAGAGCTCAAAATTGTTGTAAAGGCCAAAAGTTCTTCTCCCTCTGTTCTTCCAAGTTCTGAGTTATAAAGAGAGGAGAGAAAATTCTGTAAGGGTTGTCTCCTAAGCCCGTCAAAAGGAGTGAAACTGTAAAAGGGTGGTTGGCCTTTGCCTATTAAAGGAAGGCCTCTAGTTGACGTCGGTGACCTCGTCGGTGGAGGAAGCCAAAAGTGGAGTAGGTCAAGGTTCACCGAACCACTCTAAATCTCGGTTTGTATTTACTTTGAGCATATTATCTTTACTGCAAACCTCCTCTGAACCTTACTGCTTTCTGCGCATATACGATCGGGTTTCCAGCCTTTCACTTTCCGAATCAGCATTTAGACGTAAATCTATTTTTTCGTAGGATCATCATATTTCAGATTGCGTTTATGTTTTGAGCTCTACCATAACTACAAACTGCCTTTATACTCTTGCTTAAACTGCATCTTGCCTAATCAAGTGATTTATGAATCAGCATTTAGACGTAAATCAGTTTCTTCGTACGAACGTCGTATTTCAGTTTGCGCCTATATTCTGGTTTTCATCATAGCTGCAAACTGCCTTCATAGATTGACTTTAACATAATCTTTCTTAGAATCGGCTTTCACACAGAAATCGTTTTTATCGTTCGAACGCAGTTTCGATTTAATCGCAGAAAGTTTTCCGCTACACTAATTCACCCCCCCCCCCCCTCTTAGTGCTCTTGATCCTAACACAAACTACCTCCATAGCTTTATTTTAACTGCACTTCACCTAATCTAAGTTAAAGCAATTTTCGAATCGGCTTTCATACCGAAATCGCTTTTATCGTACGAATATCGTATTTCAGTTTGCAATTACATTATGTTCTTTATCTTAACCGCAAACTATCTTTATATCTTTACTTTAACTGCATCTTGCTTGATCACAAGTTGAAATGATTTCCGAATCGGCTTTCTTACCGAAATCGTTTTTATCGTACGAGCATCATTTTAAATCGTCGAAAAGTTTTCCATTGCACTAATTCACACCCCCCTCCCCTCTTAGTGCTCTTGATCCTAACAATTGGTATCAAAGCCTCATTATTTCTCATTTGGATTAACACCTAAGAGAAATGGCTCTTTTCGGCAACCAAGAGGGTCACTCTCTCATTCGTCCTCCCTTCTTCAATGGGACGGTCTAGTGGACTACACTTATTGAAAAACTCGAATGAGAGTTTTCTTACTTTCATTGAATCTTGATTTATGGCATATAGTCGAAAACGGATTTGAAATGTCTTCTCTTCCAATAAACCATTGGAATGATTTGGAGAAGAAGACATTTTCTCTAAATGCAAAGGCTATGAATACCTTATTTTGCGCCTTAGATAAAAATAAATTTAATTAGGTTTCTTTGTGCGAAACGGCTTTTGACATATGGCACACTCTTGAAATCACACACGAAGGCACTTCTAGAGTTAAAGATTCAAAAATCAACTTTTTATTGCATGATTTTGAGCTTTTTCGAATGAAGCCGAGCGAAACCATTGTTGACATGTACACCTGTTTTACGGATGTCGTCAATGGTTTAAAAGCTCTTGGCAAATGTTTCTCGAATTTTGAACTTGTTAGTAAAGTTTTACAAACACTTTCTAAAGTTTGGGAATCAAAAGCAACGACAATATAAGAAACAAAAGATTTAAATATTTTTCCACTTAAATAACTTATCGGTTCATTGATGACATATAAAATTATGAGTAATGCACATGATGAACAAAACCACTTTCCAAAGAATAGGAAGGATTTGGGATTTAGAATATTTAAAGACCACTCAAGCATAAGCTCAAGTGATGGTGAATAATAACTACTCACTAAGAAATTTAAAAAATTAAAGAAACAAAAATTTAAGAACAAAAAAAATGAAACTACTTGCTTTGAACGCAAGAAGAAGAATACAAAGTGGGATGAATTGAGCTCCTCCGAAAATGAGGAGAAAATCAAGAAAAGCGAGGTAGTAAACTACGCCATCGATGAGGTAATCAAAATGCCTTTAATTTATTTTGAAATTACATGATATTTTTCATGATGCATTTTTCTTTTTTATTTAGTTTAGAATTAATTTTCTTAAAAATATATATTTAAAAATAAAAAATACAAAAATTATGATCATGATAGTAATTTTGAAAATGATAATGAAAATTACATGTTTAATAAAAATGCAAAAATAAAATTAGATCATGTTTACCTTTCTAATGATTTTAAAAAATAATCATGAAAATTGCATGTCTTATGAAAATACAACAAAATGTAAGATTTAAATGTAATGATAATCCTATGTATGTTTTTGAAAAATTTCTTCTTGATGATTTCCAATTTTGATTCAAAATTGATTTAAAATACCTTATGAAATCATGCTATATGTGGTTAAGAAGTAATAATGTATATCATTGTTATTTCTCGATTTTAATTAAATAAAATCATGTTTGATTTGAAGAAATGCATAATGATATAATACTAAATATTTTGATACCATGATTGACAATCTTATGTATGAGATTTTAAGTTATACATGATGATAAGCATGTGTTATTTTCATGAGTGTCTTTGAAAAACATATGACAAAAATATGTTCAAATGCATGAACTTATTAAAATTATTTTTCGGACGTTCTTAATTCATTCACTTAATTGCTATGATAAGAACTTTACACTATTACATGCCTTAATAACATGTTGGAAATTATGTGTTTTGGATACAAAAATTTTCATGATCATGAGCATGTTTTATCTTCATGATTGTGTTTGAGAATCTATAGCAAAACCATATCCGAATGCATGAAAGTGTTAAATTTCATTTTCGGATTTTCGTGATCCTAACAATTTATTTTTGAAAATCTATTGATCTTGATGGTTTTATGAAGAAATTCATTTTTCGATCCTAAACGTTGATGCATGTTTTTATTTAACATAAATAAAAAAGCATGCTAACATGAAATCAATCACTTAAAATGAAATACTTAAAAAAGAAAAAATACATTATCAATGAAATCATGAATCTACTTATGTTATGAATTTTGTGAACCATAAAAATGATTTTGATAATTTGAATTTGAGATGAGTTTTATCAACATCATGATCTTGATTTCTTGGAATAATATGAGATTTCCTTTGATGATCATTTCAATTATTTAAAAGGAGATTTGTCGAAATGATTCATGAAATTTTGGATTTATGACTTGATCTTTCATTTGTTTATGAGATGGATAAAATCATTGTACATTTGAATTCTTCCCTTCTCCTTTCGATTTTTGAATTTATGTATGTTATATGTTGAAGATTTGAAACCATGTTTTGATATCATGCATATCCAAGAAATGTTGATTTGACAAATTGAATGAGTTGAAAATGAATGATGATTTTTCTATTGAATATAACTTGTGATTTTTTTTATATAAATCATCATATTGATTTCTCAATATTTGATACATGAAATTTTTCTATGAATCAAGATTCTTCATACTATGACTCTTCTTGATATTATCTATATGATGGAATGATACATGCAATACTTATTTTTTTTATGATGATGTATGTGATGCATATGATGTGTATCATGAATGCTTTAAGTGATGAATGTTTGGTATCATGATCAACATGTTGATAAATGCTTAAAAATTTTAATGTTCGAGTATCATGGATGTTATGCTCATAATGATGATTGATTTATTTGTATCATGCATGAAAAATGAAATGTATGGTTTTGAAATATGCATGTTTTTAATTTGAAAATATAATGATGCACAACTAAGATTGATACTTACCTTTGTCATAATTGATGTAAAGGGTCTTCCCTTCTTTTTGCCAATGACAAAGGGGGAGAAAGAGTTACTAATGTGCTATCTTGAATTGATGTAAAGGGTCATCTGAAAGAGAAATTAGCTAGCTTCCACAAGTCAAGAAAATGCAAAAACTTGCTTACTTTCTTGCACATCTAAAGAGAAGATGCAAATGTAATACTTGCCAAATTGTTTGCTTGCCTCGTGTAAAATATTATCTCTTGCTAGTTTGGCATTTTGCTAGCTTGCACTTTGCAAAGAAAGCAAAAATGACACTTCTCAAAAGAGAAAAAAAAGCTTGTTATCTTGAACATCACAAGCTTGTCTATCTTAAGAAACAAAAATTGCAAAAGTACTATATTGCCTATCTCAAGAAGCAAAATTGCAAGCTTAAACATTGCATGAGAAGCAAAAATTTGCTAGCTTGCAACTTGCATACTTCAAGAAGCAAGAGCTGCCTTCTTGAACATCTCTAATTTACTAGCTTGCATGATGTAGAAGTTGCTATCTCAAAAGAAGCAAAAGTGCTATCTTGTATGTTGTAAAACTTGCATATCTAAAACTTAATAGCTTGAATGTTCTAAGTATGATGTAACACTTATTAAATTTTCTAGCTTCAAAACTTGCATGATGGTAAAAATGGATATTATGTTTTTCATGCAATAAGTTGAACTTATATAAGAAACACTTGATTGTGGTACTTCTCCTTTTTATTGATGATAAAGGGGGAGAAATATATGAATTGATATTATGAGTGTCATATTTGAATGAGAAATATATGAATTGATGCTACGAGTGCCCTACTTAAATTTGAATTATGTTGAGATATCAAAAGCTTGCATCGAAATATATGATAAATTGGTGATAGAATTGTTATGATTGCCATATTTGTGTTAGGATCAAGAGCACTAAGAGGGGGGGTTGAATTAGTGCAGCGAAAATCTTTCTACGATAAAAATGTTCGAACGATAAAAGTGATTTCGGTGTGAAAGTCGATTTTAAGATTACTTTAACTTAAGATCAAGCGAGATGACATTAAAGTAAATCTATGAAGGCAGTTTGCAGTTATGATGAAAATCAGAATATAAGTGCAAACTAAAATACGATGTTCGTACGATAAAACTGATTTGCGTCTAAACGTCGATTCAGAAAGCACTGAACTTTGAAACACGTTCGTAAAAGCACAGAAGGCAGTAAGCTATTGAGGAGGTTTACAGTAAAGATAAGATGCTCAAAGTAAATGCAAACCTAGATTTATAGTGTTTCGGTTAATCTTGACCTACTCCACTTTTGGCTTCCTCCACCGACGAGGTCACCGACGTCAACTAGAGGCCTTCCTTCAATAGGCGAAGGCCAACCACCCTTTTAAAGTTTCACTCCTTTTGACGAGCTTAGGAGACAACCCTTACAAAATTTTCTCTCCTCTCTTTACAACTCAGAACTTGGAAGAAAAGAGGGAGAAGAACTTTTGGCCTTTACAACAATTTTGAGCTCTAAAAATCACATAACAAGATCAAGATTTTAGTGTAAGTTCATGCCCTTTCAGTGCTGAATGGGTGGGGTATTTATAGGCCCCAACCCAGTTCAAATTTGGAGCTCAAAACTGTCAATTCCCGGAATTCCGGGATCAGGCGGTTGCACCTCCTGATTGAGACGGTTGCACCGCCTGGTAGAGCTCGAAGACTGAGCCTTTGGGCGGTGCTACCTCCTGTCAGGGGCGGTTGCAACTCCTGCCAGAGCTTAAAGACCGAGCTCAAGCGGTTGCACCTCCTGACTGAGGCGGTTGCACCGCTTGGTAGAGCTCGAAGACCGAGCTCAGGCAGTGCCACCTCCTGTCAGGGGAGGTTGCACCTCCCAGTCTCGCTCGGAGACTGAGCCCAGGCGGTGCAACCTCCAGCCTTGGGCAGTTTAACCGCCTGGCAGTAATCAGGGTCCGAATGGGTTGATCCATTCGGCCCAATTTGGGTTTTTCAGGGGCCCAATTGCCCCAAGATTAAGTTAATGGGATCACCTCCCATTTCCAACTTAATCATTGTGCTAACTACGATATTCCCTAAGACATTTATTGTAACTTGCTCCGGTGCGTCAATCGCTTCTTCCGGCGAGCTTCCGGCAAACTTCCGTCGATCATCCGATGAACCCTCGGTGATGCTCCTACAGACTTTCGGAAAACTCCTGGACTTGCGACGATTCACTTGGCAAGTTCTGACGAGCTTCTTTGGCAAGCTCATGGACTTCTCGGATTTGTTACCGCAGAACCTCCGACGACTGTCCGAACTTCCGTCGAACTCTCGAACTCCCAACGTAATCATTGTCTTGACTCCGGCACAACTTCTACTGCATGTCTTTTTTCCATCGTAGTTAATCCTGCACACTTAAAACAAAACTTCGATCGAGACAATTAATCCTAAGCAATTAACCAAGTTGTCCGGCATGTCATTGGTCCCTCGATGCTTCGTCCGATTCTTCAGCGCATCGTCCTCTCCTGCAGCCTATTGCCCAATCGGCCAGTTGACTCCGCAACTCCGATATCCTTAGCACAATACCCGCTCTTCTTGGCCCGATGCCCGAGTCCACGGCCCGAAGCCTTCTATCGATACGTCGACCGATCCACTAGCCTGACGTCCAATCTTCTGACATGTTCTTCCGGCACAACATGATTTTCCTGCTTTAATTGTCTCATCCTAATCGAAGCATCCTGCATCACTCAAAACGCAGATTAAATCATAAACATATATCAAGTAGTTTCATCATCAAAATATGAGATTCAACAATCTCCCCTTTTTCTATGATGACAACCACTTGATGGCGGAGTTAAACTTAACTCCCGGAGTTTAAACAAACTCCCTCTACCAATATGCCATATTGATAGAACCTTGAATTCAAACTGAATTCAAGTCATTGCAATATTCATCATGAATACTTGCAACACGTCATCATGAACTTATGCATAAACTTATGCAGAACATCATACTTCTCCCTCTTTGTCATCAACAAAAAGGAGAAGTCCAACTATTCTTGTGTTTGGAATATTAGTTTAACTTATTGCATGAAAAACATAATATCAAGTTTTATCATCATGCAGTTTTGAAGCCAGAAAATTTAGCAAATGTTACATCATGCTTAGAACATTCAAGCTATCAAGTTTTAGATATGCAAGTTTTACAGCATACAAGATAGCACTTTTAGAACATGCAAGCTAGCAATGTTACAACATTTTAGAACTTGCAAGCTAGCAATTTAGAGATGTTCAAGAAGGCAACTCTTGCTTCTTAAAATATGCAAGTTGCAAGCTAGCAAATTTTTGCTTCCTTTGCAATGTTTGAGCTCGCAATTTTGCTTCCATTGCAAGGTGTAAGTTTAGCATGTTTTGCTTCTTGAGATAGGCAAGATAGCACTTTTGCAATTTTTGTTTGGCAAGCTTGTGATGTTCAAGATAACAAGCTCTTCCTTCTATTTTGAGAAGTGTCATCTTTGCAAAGTGCAAGCTAGCAAAATGCTAAACTAGCAAGAGATAATGTTTTACATAAGGCAAGCAAACAATTTGGCAAGTGTTACATTTGCATCTTCTCTTTAGAGTAGTGTAATTTTTGCTTTCATCTTGAATTGTGTAAGCTAGCTAGTTTGCCTCTTTTCATGATATCCACGCTAGAAATTCTTGCTCTCCCTTTGTCATTGTCAAAAAGAAGGGAAGACCCTTTTTTCTTTTAATTTTCATATTATGACAAAGGTAAGTATCAATTTTATTTGTGCATTATTATATATTCAAATTAAAACATACACAATTTCAAAAACCTTATTTTTCATGCACGATACCGAAAAATCAATCATCATTAATGAGTATATCATATATGATACTCAAACATTAAAATTTTTAAGCATTTATCAACATGTTGATCATGATACCTAATATTCATCATTTAAAGCATTCATGATACATATCATATGCAATACATCATGTACATCATTGTCATAAGTATTGCATGCATCATTTCAAATTCATGAATATTTCATCATTGCATGCATCATGCCAAATCATAAAATATACAATATGCATGATTCCTAATCATCATTTATTTTACAACATGATGGTACCAAATTTGTCAAATTACATCCTAACATACATGATCGAAACTTCTTATTTGTATACATCAAAACAAATTAATGAATATTTCATGTATTCTTATCATCACATAAGGAATTTCAAGAAGAATTATTAGGTGATGAGATAAACATTTCATGAATACAAGGAATTGCATAAAAATCATATCATAAGTGTTTCATGTATTCATATTATCACATGAAGCATACAAGACAACAATGCAAAGAAATCTTGTTATTTCTATATTATAAAATATATCATATCAAGGCTCATGATTCATTTGAAAAGATATAGCACAAAGAGCAACTTGAAACATTCTTATCAAGATCACATTTTAAATTATTCCAAGTATCAAGATATCAATATGACATTTCATTGAATTCTGAGAAATCAAAAGACAAGTTACACTTCATTTGAAGAATTCTTTTTTTGATAAATATAGGGAGCATAATGAACGATCTTGATCTATAAAGAACTTCATGTTATAATGATCAAGATCATGATTTTAATAATTATTTTCCTTAGCAAAGAATCACAAAAGCTCTTTATTTTTGCATAAGAAATCTCATTATATTATGATTTATAAATTCTTTCTCTACACATGAATCATGGGAGATATGTATGTGAAACAAATCTTTGCAAGTAAAAACACTATCATCCATATTTCAAGATGGAATTTATGAGCAGGAATCATTTCATCAAATCCATTTCAGAAAAATATTTTTCATAAGTGTATAAGAAAATTCGATTGTTAGGATACCAATTGTTAAGCGAATCCGAAAATGAAATTAACACTTTCATGCATTCGGACAAGATTTTGCTATAGATTTTTAAGTTCAATCATGAAGATAAAACATTCTCATGATCATAAAAACACATAATTTCCAACATGTTATTAAGGCATGTAATAGTGTAAAATCATCATTGTAATTAAGTGATTTGAAAATTGAATCAAGAAAGTTCGAAAAATAATCTTAACAAGTTCATGCATTCGAGCACATTTTTCCCATAGTTTTTCAAATACACTTATGAAAATAACACATGCTTATCATCATGTATAGCTTAAAATCTCATGCATAAAATTGTTAATCAACATATTTAATTTCATCATTATGCATTTCTTCAAATCAAACATGATTTTTTTTAATCAAAATCGAGAAATAACAATGGAAATCAACGTAATACACATTATTACTTCTTAACCATGATTTCATATTTTCAATCAAGATCATTTTATTTGTTTATCATAAAATATGCAATATTATCATTTTTGAAATTACTTAGCATGATCATAATTTTTTTTTAAAACATGTATTTTTTAAGAAAATTAATTCTAAACTAAAAGAGAAAATACATCATGAAAGCATCAAGTAATTTCAAAATAAATTAGGGGGATTTCGATTACCTCATCATTGAAAGCGATTAAGGCGTAGTTTGCCACCTCACCTTTCTTGATTTTCTCCTCGTCTTCAGAGGATCTCGATTCATCTCACTTTGTGTTCTTCTTCTTTAGCCTCTTCCTTCGTTCAAGTTTATTTTTTATTTTAGATTTTTGTTTAATAAACTTATTAAGATTTAGTGTTCGAAGTTCAAGTTCATTCCTGTCCTCATCACTTGAGTCATCGCTCAAGTGGTCTTCATTTGTCCGGAGTTCCAAATCCTTCCTGTTCTTTGGAAGGTGATTTTGTTCATCATGTTCATCATGTGCATTGTGCACCATTTCATATGTCATCAACGAACCAATTAGTTCTTCAAGTGGTAAGTTGTTTAGGTTTTTAGCTTCTTGTATTGCTGTTACTTTTGAATCCCACTTCTTAGAAAGAGAACGCAAAATCTTGTTTACGAGTTCAAAATCCAAAAAACATTTTCCAAGAACTCTTAAACTATTGACGACATCCGTGAAACGGGTGTACATGTCGCCTATAGTCTCGCTTGGTTGCATTCGAAAAAGCTCAAAATCATACAATAAAATGTTAACTTTCGAGTCTTTGACTCTACTAGTTCCCTCATGCGTGATTTCAAGCGTTCGCCAAATGTCAAAAGCCGTTTCGCACGTAGAAATCCGATTGAACTCATTTTTGTCCAAAGCGAAAAATAAGGCATTCATAGCCTTTGCGTTTAAAGAAAAATACTTCTTCTCCAAATCTGACCATTCGTTCATCGGTTTAGAGGGAAGTTGAAAACCGTTTTCAATGATATTCCATAAATCCAAATTCATAGAAATCAAGAAAACTCTCATTCGAGTTTTCCAATAAGTGTAGTCCAATCCGTTAAACAACGGTGGACGAACAACCGATAAACACTCTTGAAAGCCATGAAGAGCCATTTCTCTCGGGTGTAAATCCGAAATGAGAAATACCGGGCTCTGATACCAATTGTTAGGATCAAGAGCACTAAGAGGGGGGGGTGAATTAGTGCAGCGGAAATCTTTCTACGATAAAAACGTTCGAACGATAAAAGCGATTTCGGTGTGAAAGCCGATTCTAAGATTACTTTAACTTAAGATCAAGCGAGATGACGTTAAAGTAAATATATGAAGGTAGTTTGTAGTTATGATGAAAATTAGAATATAAGCGCAAACTGAAATACAACGTTCGTACGATAAAACTGATTTGTGTCTAAACGTCGATTCGGAAAGCACTGAACTTTGAAACACATTCGTAAAAGCACAGAAGGTAGTAAGCTATTGAGGAGGTTTGCAGTAAAGATAAGATGCTCAAAGTAAATGCAAACCGAGATTTAGAGTGGTTCAGTCAATCTTGGCCTACTCCACTTTTGGCTTCCTCCACCGACCGACGAGGTCACCGACGTCAACTAGAGGCCTTCCTTCAATAGGCGAAGGCCAACCACCCTTTTACAGTTTCACTCCTTTTGACGGGCTTAGGAGACAACCCTTACAGAATTTTCTCTCCTCTCTTTACACCTCAGAACTTGGAAGAAAAGAGGGAGAACTTTTGACCTTTACAACAATTTTGAGCTCTAAAAATCACATAACAAGATCAAGATTTCAGTGTAAGTTCATGCCCTTTCAGTGTTGAATGGGTGGGGTATTTATAGGCCCCAACCCAGTTCAAATTTGGAGCTCAAAACTGTCAATTCCTGGAATTCCGGGATCAGGCGGTTGCACCTCCTGACTGAGGTGGTTGCACCGCCTGGCAGAGCTCGAAGACTGAGCATCTGGGTAGTGCTACCTCCTATCAGGGGCGGTTGCACCTCCTGCCAGAGCTCGAAGACCGAGCTCAGGCGGTTGCACCTCCTGATTGAGGCGGTTGCACCACCTGGCAGAGCTCGAAGACCGAGCTCAAGCGGTGCCACCTCCTATCAGGGGAGGTTGCTCCGCCCAGTCTCACTCGGAGACTGAGCCTAGGCGGTGCTACCGCCTAGCTAGAGTGGTTGCACCTCCCAGTCTCGCTTGGAGACTGAGCCCAGGCGGTGCAACCTCCTACCTTGGGCGATTCCACCGCCTGGAAGAAATCAGGGTCCGAATGGGTTGATCCATTCGGCCCAATTTGGGTTTTTCAGGGGCCCAATTGCCCCAAGATTAAGTTAATGGGACCACCTCCCATTTCCAACTTAATCATTATGCTAAATACGTTATTCCCTAAGACATTTACTACAACTTGCTCCGTTGCGTCCATCGCTTCTTCCGGCGAGCTTCCGACGAACTTCCGTCGATCATCCGATGAACCCTCGGTGATGCTCCTGCGGACTTCCGACAAACTCCTGGACTTGCGATGATTCACTTGGCGAGTTCCGACAAGCTTCTTTGGCAAGCTCATGGACTTCTCGGATTTGTTCCCGTAGAACCTCCGACGACTGTCCGAACTTCCGTCGAACCCTCGAACTCCCAACGTGATCATTGTCTTGACTCCGGCACAACTTCTGCTGCATGTCTTTCTTCCATCATAGTTAATCCTGCACACTTAAAACAAAACTTCGATCGAGACAATTAATCCTAAGCAATTAATCCTAAGCAATTAACCTAGTTGTCCGGCATGTCATTGGTCCGTCGACACTTCGTCCGATTCTTCGGCGCATCATCTTCTCCTGTAGCCTATTGCCCAATCGGCCAGTCGACTCCGCAACTCCGATATCCTTAGCACAATACCCGCTCTTCTTGGCCCGATGCCCGAGTCCATGGCCCGAAGCCTTCTATAGATACGTCGACCGATCCATTGGCCCGACGTCCAATCTTTTGACATGTTCTTTCGGCACAACATGATTTTCTTGCTTTAATTGTCTCATCCTGATCGAAGCATCCTACGTCACTCAAAATGCAGATTAATTCATAAACATATATCAAGTAGTTTCATCATCAAAATACGAGATTCAACAATTTGCACTATGCCATATTTGCACTATGTTATGATATCTAGAGCTTACATCGCAATTCTACAAATTGATATTTTGTCAAGTGATAAAATGCTATGATTGCTAAACACTTAAAATATTTGCAATATGTTAAGATATCAAGAACTTACATCGCAATTTTACATGTTGATATATTGTCATATGATGAATTGCTACAATTGCTATCTTTCACATTTGAAATGTAAAACCTGAAAATGGATGTCAAGCCTTGACATTATTTTCAGAGAAATACATCATGATAGGAATCATGATAGGTATATTAATAAGATTAAATGATCTTAACTTATTAATATATCTCTTGAATTCAAAGGCTTTGAATTCAAGAATGACTTATCTCAATTATGGCATATAGATAGGGGGAGTTAAGGTTAACTCCATTATCAATTGATTGTCATCATCAAAAAGGGGGAGATTGTTGAATCTCGGATTTTGATGATTAAGTCAATTGTCATTTGTTATTTAATCCTTATGTTCAGATAAGTGTACAGGATTAACTACGATGGCAGTAAGACATGCAGTAGGAGTTACGCCGGAGTCGAGACCATGATCACGTTGGGGGTTCGAGAGTTCGACGGAAGTCCAAACGGTCATCGGAGGTTCTGTGGAAACAAATCCGAGAAGTCCAGGAGTTTGCCAAAGAAGCTTGTCGGAACTCGCCAAGTGGATCGTCACAAGTCCAGGAGATTTGCCGGAAGTCCGCCGGAGCATTGCCGAGGGTTCGTCGGATGTTTGCCGAAAGTTCGCCAGAAGCTCGCCGGAAGAAGCGATTGACGTACCGGAGCAAGTTGCAGTAAATGTCTTAAGAAATATCGTAGTTAGCATATAGATTAAGCTAGGAATGGGAAGTGATCCCATTAACTTAATCTAGGGGCAATTGGGCCCTTGACAGACCCAAATTGGGCCGAATAGATCAGCCCATTTGGACCCAGATTTCCTGGTCGGCGGTGGCACCGCCCAAGAGCTTAGTCTCCTAAGAAAGCTGGGCGGTGAACCACCCCAGTCAGGCAATGGCACTGCCTGGGCTTAGTCTCCGAGCAAGACTAGGCGGTGGAACTGGCCCAGTCAGACAGTGGCACCGCCAGAGCTCGGTCTCCGAGCTCTGTCAGGCAGTCGTACCGCCTAGTTTGGCGGTAGTACCACAAGGACCCCGGAAATCTGAGAGATGACATTTTTTAGCTCCAAATTCAAACCAGTTTGGGGCCTATATATACCCCCACCCTTTCTTGCATGAAAGGGCACTGAAAATCCAATCTTACTCTGTGATTTTTAGAGCTCGAAAGTATTGTAAAGGCTAGAAGTTCTCCTCCCTCTTTTCTTCCAAGTTTTGATCTTTCAAGAGAGGAGAGAAAATTTTATAAGGGTTGTCTCCTAAGCCCATCAAAAGGAGTGAAACTGTAAAAGGGTGGTTGGCCTTCGCCTATTGAAGGAAGGCCTCTAGTGGACGTCGATGACCTCATCGGAGGAGGAAGCCAAAAGTGGATGTAGGTCAAGATTGACCGAACTACTCTAAATCTTGTTTTGTATTTCCTTTTTATTCTCTATCTTAACTGCAAACTGCCTCCATAGCTTTACTTTAACTACACTTCGCCTAATCTAAGTTAAAGCAATTTCCGAATCGGCTTTCATACCAAAATCGCTTTTATCGTACGAACGTCGTATTTTAGTTTGCAATTATATTTTATTCTCTATCTTAACTGCAAACTGCCTCTATATCTTTACTTTAATTGTATCTCACTTGATCATAAGTTAAAATGATTTCCGAATCGGCTTTCTTACCGAAATCATTTTTATCGTACGAACATCATTTTAAATCGTCGAAAGTTTTCCGCTGCACTTATTCACCCCCCCCCCTATTAGTGCTCTTGATCCTAACAGCTCTCATCAAAATTTAACCACCTTTTTTAAAGGCCCTACCTTGCATGTATCACCTCACACCAAATATAACTTTTATTGCAAACCTTGACATGTTGCGTATAAATATTCATTCATGAAATATAGTCCACATAAATTGATTTTGGTTCCTAAAAGAACATCAAATAACTCAATGCAATATGATAAGTTATGTAGATCAATTTTTGAGGCACCCAATATCAAATGGGTACCTAAAAATCATCTCTTTTTATAGAAAAATATACCATCATAAGCTAAGAGCAAGAGATGGTACCTTGATAGTAGATGTTCAAGGCATATGACCGGAGATCCATCTCATTTCTCTAAGCTTACTAGCCTAGACGAAGGATATGTAACATTTGAAGATAACAACAAGGGTAAAATCATTGGCAAAGAAACCATAGGTAACAAATCCAACCTTCTTATTGAAGATATATTGTTAGTTGATAGTTTAAAGTATAACCTTTTGAGTATTAGTCAATTATGTGATAAAGGATATATTGTTAGATTTGAATCTAATGCTTGCATTATTGAAAAACTATACAAAAACATATCTATGATTGCACTAAAATAAAATAATATATACACTATTGACATTAATGATCTTTATAATAAAATATATTTTTTGATTTTGAATGACGATGTTTGGCTTTGGCATAGGAGATTAGGTCATGCTAGCATGAAACTAATCTCTCAAATTTCATCTAAAGAACTTATAAGAGGAATTCCTCATATTAAGTTCGTCAAGGATAATGTGTGTGATGTATGTTAACTAGGAAAACAAATAAATACCTCTAAACTTTTGCAATTGATCCATATGAACTTATTCAGACCAATTGCTACATCAAGCCTTGGAGGTAGCAAATATACATTTGTTATTGTGGATGATTTTAGTAGATACATATAGACTTACTTCTTAGCACATAAAAATAATTGCTTTAGATATTTCTCTAAGTTTTGTAAACTTATTCAAAATGAAAAAGGTTTTATGATTTCATCAATTCGAATTGATCACGATGGTGAATTTCAAAACTATAATTTCTAAGAATTTTATGAATATAATGGATACAACCACAACTTCTCTACTCCAAGAAATCCTTAACAAAATAGAGTAGTTAAAAGAAAGAATAAAAACTTACAAGAAATTGCTAGAACCATATTAAATGAACATAGCCTGCCCAAATATTTTTGGGCCGAAGCCGTAAATACGACATGTTATGTCATGAATAGGGTTCTAGTAAGACCATTACTTTCCAAAACTCCTTATGAGTTATGGAACAACAAAAAACCCAATATTTCATATTTTAAAGTTTTCAGATGTAAATGCTTTATATTGAATGAAAAAGATACCTTAGGAAAGTTTGATGCAAAATCCGATGAAGGAATTTTTCTTAGTTATTCTTCCATTTCTAAAGTTTTTCGTATCTTTAACAAAAGAACTTTGATTATAGAAAAATCAATTTATATGATTTTTAATGAAATTTTCGAAGTTAAGAAAAATGATTTTGATGATGATCTTAATTTTGATACTTTGAACTCGAATGAATCTCTTTCTCCTTCTAGCAACTTAGATACATCTTCTTCCGAACCTTCTTTACCGGTTGCATTATCTACAATCGAAGCTGAGTACATTACAGCTAGTGTATGTTGTGCACAAGTTGTATGGATGAAAAATACTTTTAAGGATTATAAGATTCATCTTAAAAATATTTTCATAAAATGTGATAACACAAGTGTAATATGTTTAACAAAAAATCTCATTCAATACTCTAGAACAAAACATATTGATATTAGGCATAACTTTATATGAGATCATGTCACTAATCATGATGTAATCTTAGAGTTTATTAATAAGAAATATCAATTAGCCAATATCTTTACAAAACATTTAAGTAAAGACTAATATGTTTTTATTAGAAGAGAGTTAGGAATGTTAATTTGTCCAAATACATGAATTTGTTGTATTTGTTTTCCAGACTTGATGTATTTCTTGTATGGAGCTTTCATGAGATTATGCCATATCAAGTTTACTTCATACCATTGCTCCATCACTTAATGATTTTTGATACATTCAATCACTTCATGGGTTTCACTGATAAATGCATCTCTCAGATTTATCACTTGTGAATTTTTATTGAGAAATGGATTTGATGAGATGCTCTTCTTATTATGAAGGCGTATTCATGGAATTTCTTTAATCCTTCATATGATAATTCTTTCACATGAATTCTTTCTTAATGAAAGAAGAATTTTTATGATTTTCTTTATGAGATGAACACTTGCAAGAGTAAGGATTTGATTTCACATGAATATCTTGATCTTTTTCATGAATCCCTACTTTTTGTCAAAATTGAAACATGATTTTAGTTAGTGTTTTTGACTTCACAAATTTGGTTTTTAATGGACTTCCCCTCTACATGCAATGTTTTGATGGAATCTATCTCTTTAAATATTTATAACTTTTAGATTGAGAACCTTTGAATGATATTGTGTCATGAATGATTGAAATATGATTGGTATCATCAAATACAATTTAAAATATAGCATAAATTTTTACTACACTTGCCTTGTTGAATTGATTCTCCTTTTTGTTGATGACAAAAGGGGAGAAATAATACCAAAATATAGTAAATTGATGACAATGTGTGTAATGTATCTTATCGTAAATACTTATGTGCTTATCATTTGAAACATATTGAAATATGGCAAAAACATATCTTATCATATATAAATGCTTTTCATTATAAGCTCAACTTATAATTTTACAATTGATATCTTGCCATAGAATGATGATTTGTTATGTTTGTCATCTTTCATATTTGAAATATCATACTTGAAAATAGATGTCATACCTTGACATCATTTTGATAAATACTTGGCATCATATTTTGAGAATGTTAGATCATAATAGGAATTATGTATGTTGATAAGTTTAATGGGCTTATCTTATCGGTTTGATTCTTGAATTCAAAGGCCTTGAATTCAAGAATGTCTTTTCTCAAGTATGGCATACTGATAGGGGGAGTTATGGTTAACTCCGTCATCAATTGATTGTCATCATCAAAAAGGGGGAGATTATTGAATCTCAAATTTTGATGATGAAGTCAATTGTAAATTATTTGATCTAATCTATATATTGAGAAAAGTGTGCAGGATTAACTACGATAGCGGTAAGACATAAAGCAAGTGTTGTCGGAGTCAAGATCGAGATCTCATTAGGAGTTCGAGAGTTCGTCGGAAGTCTGGACGTTCGTCGGAAGTTCTGCCAGAACCAATTGAGAAGTCCAAGAGCTTGCCAAAGAAGCTTGTCGAAACTTACCAAGAAGATCGTCGTAAAGTCCAAGAGCTTACCGGGAGTCCACCGGAGCATTGTTGAGAGTTCGTCGGATGTTCGTTGGAGGTAATCCCAAAAACTTAATTAGGGGGCTAATTGGGCCCTTGATAGGGCTGAATTGGGCCGAGTTGAGCAGCCCATTCAGCCCTTGAATTCTTGGCCGGCGGTGACACCGCTTGAGAGACTCAGTCTCCTAAGAATTCTGGGCGGTGGTACCGCCCTTATTAGGCAGTGGTATCGTCGGTAGTTAATGCTGCCAGTAGTGGTTCCGCCCCTGTTAGGCGATGGTACTGTCAAAGCTCGATCTCCGAGCTCTGTCAGGCGGTGGTACCACCTAGTTTTAGGTGTCACGTGATAGTACCGCCAGGACCTCGGAAAACCAAGATTAGACACTTTTAGACTCTAATTTTGAAGTCATTGAGGCTTATAAAAATCTCACCCTTTTCTGCATGAAAGGGCACGAAAGCATTGAGATAATCTTGAGTTATTGGGATGTAAAAGTATTGTAAATAAGTGCTAGAGTCTTCTTCCTCTCTTTCTAAATTTTGAGATCATTCAAGAGAGGTGTAAGACTTGTAAGGGTTCTCTCCTAAACCCGCGAAAAGGAGAAAGCACTGTAAAGAGGTGACTAGTCTTCACCTACTGAAGAAAGACCTTTAGTGGACGCCGATGACCTCACCGGAGGAGGAATCCGAAAGTGGATATAGGTCACATTGACCGAACCACTTTAAAACTCGGTTTGTATTTACTTTGTGTAATTTACTCTACTGCATACCTCCTTAATCTTCTCTTGTACTTTTACAAAAGCTTTCGAGTTCAACTTCTCTCCGAAACATATTAAATCGAAACCATTTTCGTCGGATTCGGTTTTAAATGAAATGAACAATTTTATGAAATCACGAAAGTTTTTCGCTGCACTAATTCACCCCCCTCTTAGTGCCGCTCTTGATCCTAACAAATATATCAATGGATCGAGCAATACAGTGAAGGAGAGGATGATGCATCAAAGATTCAGATGAAGCACCGGATGAACCAATGACATGTCGAGCAATATCGGATTTTTGTTTTGGGTGTAACCATGCTTAAGAGCCTATTGGGCTTGAATTAAGGCTAATTTGGGCTAAATTGAAGGCTCATTCAATAACCTACAGTTGGGTCAAGCGGTGAAACCACCTATGAGCTTGAACGTATAAAGTGTACGTTTTTGAAAGACCCGACGGTAGTACCACTTAGACTAGCAATAGTATCGTCAAAACATAATCTCCTAGACTATGTCAAGCGGTGGTATTGCCCAGACTGGGTGGTGGTACTATTAGTGCATAGAGTGGCAAGCCATGGTACTATTAGTACTCCAAAAAGCCAAAGATTTAAATTTTTAGCTCCATTTCTAAGTCATATGGGGTCTATAAATATCCAACTCATTCCTATTTGAGATAACAAGAAAAATAGTAGAAAGGGAAAAAAATTCTTGAGGAAAAAAGAGTTGTAATATCTTAAGTTATTGAGTCTCTTCCTTATAGAGTTAGAAGTCTTATAGGGAGGAGTAAGATCTAATTGTAAAAGAGAGGTACGAAGGTTTTCTCCTGAGCCTATTAAAATGAGAAAGATTTGTAATAAAGGTAGTTGATATTCGTCAATTGAAAGAAGATCGTTAGTGAAAGTCGGTGGCCTTGACGGAAGAGGAATCAAGAGTGAAAGTAAGTCGCGATAATCGAACCACTATAAATTTAGTTTATATTTACTTTATACTTTTTATTAATATTACAAACTAATTTACTTATTTACTACTCTTTCACTCCTGCCTTTATGATCCTAATAAAGGAAAACCAAGATGGAGGAAGGAGGAGGAGGGAGAAGGAGGTAGCATAATGAACAAGCTAAGTGGTGGAGGTAGAGTGGAGGAGAAATGGTGTTGGTGGAGGGCGAGAACGAGGGTAGTAAAATAATTTGAAAAAAAATAATCTAGGACTTAAAAGAAAGAAATAAATCAAATACTTGAATTTTAATTAAATCGATTTGATCCCATGTTCAGTCTAAATAACTTATTGTCAACTAGGTTCGATGGACATCATTTTAAATTTTAAATTTTATAAAGAGTATCATTTTAAATTTTAAATTTTATAAAATAAAAAATGGAGCGCGCTTTGATTAAAATAAAATACAGAGAGAGAGAGAGAGAGTCATTTGGTAAAATCTTATTATTGAATTTATTTTGGAATAAATTGTCAAACACTATTATTGGGTTTTTTTTATTGGGATAAATTGGCCAATACGTTTTTATGGCTAATTCAAGAAATGTAAAATAGTCGCCAGAAATCCAAACCAAAAACCCAAATCCGGGAGATCCATGAAACAGAGTTACCATTCCTCTGTTTTCCTCTCTTGAATGCCGTAAACCAAGTAACCAACCCGCCCCACTGAAACCTTTGCCATTCTCTGAGACTTCGGTGAGCTCAGACAAGAAGAAGTGGAGAGGAGATGACTCGGCCGGCGTTCTCCAGGAGGGGATTGCACGCCGACAGCTTGCCCGGGCATTTAAACGACGGTGCCGGTGGGCGGTCGCCAGCAGATCGGAGGAATCGGCTTCCGCCGCGGAAGGGGACGGGGTGCCGGTGGACGCAAGTCCTCCTGGGCGGTCTTGTCCTCGTCGTCCTAGCGTTCTTCGGCCTCGGGATCTGGCAGCTGACGCTGATGACGAGCGCCGGCGGGCCTGGGGAGTTTGTCTCCCGCATTGGGGGCGGCGGGAGGCGGACAAGGCCGGTCGGCAGTGTGCTAAGATTCGTGCCGTCGGATCTGATGCGGAGATTCGAAGAACAGCGAAGCGCCCTCGATAGGCGGAGATCTGATGGGAGGCTCGGCCTTCGGCCGCCTAGATTGGCGCTTGTAAGTGTTTTCGAATCCTCATGTTTGTGCTTTAGGGTTCAAGATTTTGGGCGTATACGCTGTTCTTGTTGGTTATTTATTTTTGCGTTTGATCGGCGATCTTGCACCTCAATTGTTTTTATTTCTTTTTCGTTGGTAGAAAGTTTGACGCAATTATGTTGTAGAGGTGCCTCTTGTTTTGCCTACGGAAATTCATGATGAAATACGTGTTGTTTGTACTAGTTTCTATGCCTATATTGTTGCATTCTCCTACAATTTCATAATTGGATAAGTTGTCTATTAACCCTTTCTCCAACTACGATCTTGTTGGTTAATAATTCATTGAGTAACATGCAACCCCGGTACCTTGTAGTATACTATTTTCTTGATTGTTTTGAGCAAAATGACATTGGATTTTTCAATTAAAAAGCAGATGGGTTTGCTATTACTTGCCATGCAACTGAATGCGTTATGACAAGAGGGAAATGCTATTCAGGTGGGCAAATCATGGTTAGAATGAAGTGTTCTCTCGCACATGTGGGCCCCACACATTAGAACTGAAATGTGACATCACCCATCACAATTTTGATGGGTGATCCGGTCTGCAGAAGAAAATATCACTGGGCAGAGCTTAGAAGCTAAAGATTCTTATGCTGCACCAATAAGATTCATGTTAACATCAAAATAACAACTAGGCTATGAACACTTCAGGGCTCATTTGCAAGTTTTTACGTGATTGAATTGGCTAAAAGGCAACCCAGAGAAAAGGCAACCTACCTAAAATTCCCTTCTTTGATTGACTATATTATTTAAGTATAACTTAATGCTGATTTGTGCTTCAGAGTTCAGATCTTGTATTTTTTGCACCAATGAAGAAGTTTGAACTAATAGTTGAATTAGTTTTTGTTGGCTATCTCAGTTCTTTTTCTTCTTTCCCTTTCTCATTTTCTTTCCTTTTTTCCATTTGAGTTGGTAATAATCACTTTAACATTATATTTGGAGACTAATTTACCCTTGTTCTTTATCCCTTGTATCCTTTAGTCATTTGTCTATGTGTTCAAATGATGGAAGTATAGTTGATGGGCCTTTTTTCATCTTATTATTTATTATGTCAGTGTGATCTCATTCTGGCCATATAGTAATAGTTTTATATTCTAGTGAGAACAAAGTTCATCTACCTAGTTGTTTTTAACATGCTTTGTATTGCTTATGTATTATCAGCAATCTGGCTAGTTGTTAACATGCTTATACACAAAATAAAAAGAAATGCATGCTTTTGTAAAATTGAAAATTGATTGTTTGCTAACTGTAGTCCGATGCTAATGTTCTCAGGTTATAGAAGACACATACAAGGATTCAAATTCATTGATGCTTTTAACTTTGGTGAAAAGTCTTATGGACCTGGGATATACATTTATGGTTAGTTTCCTTGACTGTGATAACATTGCATCCTTCTTGAGGTGTAAAGTTCATAAATTAGTGTGTTTATATGCAAATAATGCTTGCTAAATTCATGTTAGCACAGTTTTTTTGCTTTATTATGATAAACCTAATGTTGATGTGTGATGTGCTGAGCATATGATGCTCAAAGGCTGACACCATATATCTAGCATGTTCACATTCAGGGATTTCATGTGCGGTGACACACACCATTTTTGCATGGTACTAGCTGACTTACACAATGTGATGTGACACTAAGCTTGCTGAGAAACAAGGTGTTGGCCACAGTGCTTGCCTTAGTTGGCATTCTCCCCATGTCAATTTATGTTGATTAGTATGTACTTTAGTATGTTACAAACACACAATATGCTGCAAAATTGCTCACATGCGTTGGGCTTTTCCATTTCATCGTCTCTCATGAATCATCAATGAGTATAAGCACCTATGTAACTAGCCCATACCTTTTTCTACTAATCCAAGGCATGTAATGGAACAATTCTTCTTTTCTTGCCATGATGTGGTCTGGACTAATAGTTCTTCTATTAAGCAGATTTTTACGCTAGAGAACAATGAAGCTCATTTCTTGTGGCAAAGTGTTGGCTGTCAACTATCAGTTCTAGACTCTGACAGTTTGGGATCTGTTGACTGGTCAAAGTGAGTATCCATCTGTGATAATTCTTATTCAGTTTCCCTTATTTAGTCAAGTTTTTAGTAATAGATGCTTTTGGAGAAGAAGTATCTTCTATATGGAAGAGGCACATTTTTTTTGGGTCATTTGTGAAATCTTTAATGAATTTTGTTGTTATTTGTTTCCTTGGCCTAGTTACGAAGGTGTCATTGTGAGCTCTCTAGAAGGCAAGAAGGTCATTCCAAGGTACTTATGCTTCTTTTGGATTTGGATTAGACATCTGCTACCCCTTAGGATCTCAAAACTGTTTACTAAATAAATTATATATAAATTATATATAAATTATATAAACATGAAATGGGACTACAAATGCAAAAGTATTTTTTTTTTCGCTTATTTACTGGTTGGGCAACTGGAGCAAAAATTATATCAGCTGCTTCTCGAATAGTGAATTTTCTACTTGTGATTTAGTTTGAACTTGTATACATTGAAATACCAAATATTTTGGACTAATATGCTAGTGATTCTATCAGATAACCTCAAATTATGGTATATAATAATCTAGCTTCAAAATAAATGTTACATTTGCATACTAATGAAATTGGGAGCACCACAAATGTAAATCTATACAACTTTGCAGTGTAAATATAAATCAGCCCAATTTTCTACATCTACTACTTAACTGATTCACATAGAGTACCCATTTTGGGGGGTCCAAGGAGTTGAGGACTTTTAAGGCTCAAGAGTGAACTCCTGAAAAAAGAAGTGGCCCTGCAAGGCATCTTGGGTGATGTAAGAATGGATGGATGCAGGGATTTTAAATGATAATTGAATCATTCTTTCTCTTTTTTAATGAGTTTAATCTCATCAAATAATCTCTCTATAATTCATTGGGCCATTGGTGAGACCTTGTAGTCATTTTGAAGAGGATGTTATCCCCACTCTTAAGAGTTGTCATTCTTCATTTTTTTTCTGGATACTTATTTTTTAAAAATTTCTAATACCGAGAATTGGAGAGCTGAAATGTAGTAAAGAGCTAAAGGTCAACCTTTTCAACAAAGGCATCTCTAAGGGTCCACTTGGAAATGACAAAATCATACAGAGCCGCCCACCTCAGAATGGACAATTCCTTGCTGGTCAGAGTGCTCACACCAATGATGACTTGTGATGTACCTCACTGGATGGTGATCCATAGAGGCCTTTGCCCGTACTGGAGGTTTTAATGAGGCTTTATTTTGTCCCACATTAGTTAAAAGAATTAGAAAGTCAATGCCTTATAAGGAGGCAAAGGTCACTCTTCTCCCATGCCTGCCTTTGGGGTCCCCACCGAAAGGCCAAAACTATATGGGGCTATCTCAAAATGGACAATTCGTTGCAGTCATAGTTCTTGCACCAATTCGTTACTGAGAAGAGAGATGGAAGAGATCTGTTTATCCATCTTTAAAACCTTAAAAGATATCTTGATGGGTCTATTTGGTGCTTGGGACCGGTAAGGGAGCTCATTGCTAATCTAGGTATGGTAATGGGCAAACACTTAGGAATAAGCCTGATTTAGGAACGTTATTGACTGCTAACCACTAAACTGTCCTCAAACCATCTGAAAAGGGGTCGTCTGCATTGTTGGGTCATACCTAGATTAGTAAATTCTCTCGTAATATGTATTGGAAGGTGAGGGATTATGTTATTGATGTAGGACTAGCTTTAGTACCAACCTAATGAAATCACAATGAACAAAGGAGGGTTTTTTAATAATAATAGAGAAAGGTCTAGACAATAATATGAAAAGATAACAGAGATAAGTACCATTTTTGTTTGGTCTCAAGGAATAGACTAGCAAAGAGATGAACGTCTCACACCTCTACATCTCATATGAGGACTATGGAATAATATCATCAAAGAAAACATATGGCCTTTCACCACTCACACATAACATGGGAAAAATTTTAATTTATTGATACATTCTTCGTTTGACGCAAGGTTCGCTGTACCGTACCGTACCAGAGTTTCGACCTAAGCTCGGTACGGTACGGTACGGTGTATTGAGCGGTATACCGAGGTGTACCGAGCGGTACACCTGATTTCACCGATTTAACCATCCAAAAATACCTGAAAATTAAAAAAAAGTTAGGATAGGGTTTTCAAGTTACAAATAAATATAGTAATAGTATAAGTTTAGCAAAATCAATATAAATTAGGTAAGAATAGTATCACATATCTTTTTCGGGCTTTGAGGTAGTCTTGTTCGAGGTTCGTATTTCAGCTCGTTATAGATTGAAATATCTACAGAAAAATCAGTTGAATTGTTAGACTATTTTGTTACAATATAAACTCTAAAATTCAAATGAATTAAATAATCATATATCTATATATACCTGATTGTTAATTCTACCTCCAAAACGAACGACGGGCCTCCACGGCTGGTGGATCGGGGTTCTCGATCCGATACATCTGCATATCAATATGATACGTTTGTTGGACCCAATTATGAAATTGATCCCATGACATAGTGTATTGATACACCGTATGCCATTGATGCATCAATGTGGTGCTGATCGTTGACTGATCGTCATGAATCATATTTGTCCAAGGTAGCTCTTAAGGCATATATTGGTGTTGTTTTGTATCATGCTGTTACTAAGAGAAGGATGACCAACTATCACCATACTGTTGTTGCCCGTATGATTCTCCATAATACGATGGCTGTGAATATGATGAGTCTCTTTCTGTGTCTATATCATGTATGCTCTATCGCATTTGTTCATATTCATCCACTGCCTTCCCCTTCCCCTTCCCCTTCCCCTTCCGCGCATAAACTTGACCAGTACCTTGTTGAGTTCTATGATCTGAATCTTGAGTGGCATGTGTAAAATATTGCTCAGTCCATTCACCACCCTCAAGTTGTGTAGACGAGACCAACGACTGCCCGGTGTCACCGCCATCATCTATCGAGGCACTGCTGTCCATGTTGCTGTCATGTCTCTAGACCGAGCGAGAAAGAGAATGTGATTGTGAAGGTGTCTCGTCACCCGACTCGATTCTTTCCAACGATGCAACTGATGCTATTGCCTTCCCCTTTGCCTTTGCACGTTGGGCGGACGAGTGTGACCGTTGGGTATCGGTAGTTCCTCGAGCAGTTTGACTCCTACCATGTTGTAATCGAGGGGGATTTTCTACCTGTTGGGGTTGTGCTTCTTCTTCTTCTATTGCCTCGGTGATAAAACGTGAAGGACGCTGAGGATCTCCTGCCTCATCAAGTAGAGGATCCTCTTGGTTCTCTGCTGCTTCAACCCAATCTAATATTAGCTCTGAATCTTCGTTGTAGAATTGGAGGTCAATGAGATCAATATCTGGTTCCTCTGGCTGGCTCCTTATCCAACTCAACACATCGCAATTTTAGTTGCATGTTATAATGGACATATATTAGTTTCTCTAACCGTCTGTAGGAGAGTCTGTTACGGACCTTCGTATGAATCAATGCAAACGTTGACCAATTATGTTCGCAACCACTAGATGTTGTTGTCTGTGAAAGTACACGAATGACAACCTTCTTTAAATGTGGTGCATCGCCTCCAAATTGTAGCCACCACTCGACTGCAAAAAGATATAAATAAGATTTTATTAGCATAACAAATAATTAACATTAAATATAATTGATAATCAATATGCATAACTTTTCCTCACCAGGATCCATAGTGTAACGGCATGATACAGCTACAACGTCGGAGAATGAACCAACTGTTTCTCGAAATAATCGACCCTCCATAAGAGCATCGACTGCCTCGGTAGTGTTTGGCAAGAGCCGATATATAACATTTCGTAGTGTCGTTAGGAAATTATTTTGCGTTCCGAAAGCATATCGATATTGAATTACTAGGTTTAGATAATACGTTGTAAAACATAATTTTGTTAGTATAATTTTTTATTATCTAAATAATAATAAATTAAATTATTCTGAATATGAATTTACCTGCATTATGGATATCTTGATCCATATGAACTTCGGTCCGACGATCAATGATTCGTACGTATTGGTCGGCCTTAAAATCATCTTTGAATGCTTTCCTGACCTCCTCTCTTGCTGAAATCAACATATATTTAAGATACGGTATTTGTGGACGCTTGTCCATATCGACCTTACGGAGGACAATATAAAGTGGTTCCACACCTTTTATGATTTCTGCTATAGTCTCCCAAAATCTAGAGAAAAGAATGACCTTTTCTATCTTCTTTCTATTACTCAATTTCGAATATCTGAATTCAGACCACTCTTGTGAGCTCGCCATTGCCTTCAAGCCATGCCTTTTTTGTTGTAATAACTTTAATGCAATAAAATTGATAGCAAACCGAGTAATTCCAGGTCGAAGTATCTCACCGTTTACATACTTTTGCATTAATGCGTGGACCCAATGATGATTATATATAAACTTTGTAATTGATTATGCTCGAGCTATACATTTCTTGACCACATCCAACTCACCAATATCCTTCAGCATTAGATCTATGCAATGAGCTGTACATGGAGTCCAAAACAAAGTTTTTTTTTTTCCATCAATTACAAACTGGCTTTTTTGAAATTCGCTCCATTGTCGGTTATTATTTTGACAACATACTGTGGTCCAATCTCCTCTACCATAGTGTCCATTAAGCTCTCAATGTAGTTTGCATCTTGGATCTTTTCAGAAGCATTAACGGACTTATGAAACACTACTCTTCTATTGCAATAAACAAGAAAGTTGATGATACTCATTCTTGTTGGTCCTGTCCAACTGTCACACATCAATGTCACCCCATATTCGTCCCATTGCTTCTTGAAGGATTTGATCCAATCCTTTAGTTCTGCCACCTCCTCATTTAAGTACACAACGTAAATCTCCTTCGGTGTTGGAGGTTAGATTCCCGTGCCAGACTTTTGAATAGAGGAGATCATGCTCTGATAATATGGACCTTGGGCTGTGTTAGCTGGAATCCTATGAAAGTTGAACCATTTTGAGATTGCCTTCCCAATATCCCGTTTTTTTTCTTTTGTGTATGCATCGTTAATCCGTGTTTGTTTCGCTGTTTGTGGGGGATAGGCTTGCGGATCAATATCAATAATATCTAATGCGGACCTCCTGCCAAGACATCTCATAAAACCACGGAGTCCACCATACCTCATGCTACTAGTTCGGCCTAACTGAGAAGGAGCAGTTGGTTGCCTCATGCTGGTTGACCTCTGGATTCCACTACCACTGCCATGCTCTAATTGTGAGTCAGGTCGTCGATGCCTCATTGCTTCATCGACCGTATACTGATGCTCCAATGATGCATGAATCCCAGTTGTGAGATCCGGGTCGACTTCATCGTCGTAACCCTCATACTGATCATAAACTGGTTCCTGTGTGGCCCTATGATATTCTTACTCAACTCTTGCCTTCTTTTTTAATGTATCTTCCTTTGCTTGTTTAAGCTTGCTTTGAAATAATTTACAAATCTCCGTTAGAACATTCTTGCATTTTGCAACATCAGGATACCCACCAGCCAAATGTATTTTCACTCAAGTTATTCTTCCACCTTTACCAATGTAGTCACAATAAATACATTGCCAATGATGACGGTTTCCATCTAGCTTTCGGGCATGAACCCATGCATCATCATGTGGCTGTTCCTTTGGTGCTATGATCCTATCAAATTTAAATCAAATAAACTATAAAGTATAAACATATTAAATTGATCAAATATCGATCATAAATCACTAATCACAACATTAAGTAATTTTATTAAAATATAACTAATCATATTTTATTATCATAAATATGTTACATGCATAAAAGAAGTATTAAAATAATTAGATACACTAATTACGCGATTAACATAGTTGATTTTTCACTAATTATTTCTCTTTCAACACTATAAACATGGCAAACACCTTAATAGATATTAAAGATATTGGATTCACATAAAATCGAACAAATTTCGATTAAATCATCGTTAAAATGACTAATTACAGTATTAAATAACTTTAATAAAATATAATTAAACTTATTTTACCATCATATATATGTTAAACACATAAAAGAAACATTAAATATATAATTTTAATCCAATTTGATTCAAATTATGATAAAATTATCATTTATCTACACTAATTATATGATTAATATAGTTAATTTTTCACTAATTACTTATCTTTCACCACTATAAACATGACAAATATCCTAATAGGTATTAAAGACATTACATTGATATAAAATCAAACAAATTTCGATTAAATCATCATTAAAATAACTAATCGCAGCATTAAATAACTTTAATAAAATTTAATTAAACTTATTTTACTATGATAAATATTATTCAATACTTACTATGCATGAAAAACACTAATCATAATCTTAAATATCTTAATTACTCTCTAATTAAAGAAAACGAATACATACCTCTTGATTATAAAGTTCTTCCTCTTAATCTTCCCAAATTAGCCTCGATTGAATTCACAAATCGTTGTTTTATAGAGTTTAGGAGAGAAAAAAAAATGTTTGAGAGAGAGTTTAAGAGAGTATAATGAAATAAGGGAGAGAAGATTGGTTTAAATAGGAGGAGAAAGGGCTCCAACGGTCAATTCACTGTAGCACTGCTACAGTGTGGTAACGGTCGATTTCGACCATTACCGAGTGGGTACCGGGTGGTAACGATCGAAATTTCGACCGTTACCGCCCGATATTACCCCGTATCGTCCGATACGGGTTTTTTTTGGGTGTACTGCCCGGTAACGGGCGGTTCGCGTACTGGTCGCTTGTCGGACCGGTACGTACCGCCCGTATCGGGCAGTACGATTCGGTATGGCAGACCCTGGTTTGACGTATGATCACTTGTTCATATTTTGTAAACCTCAAGTATAAGGAACAAAAGAAAATACAGTAAATTCAAATAATACAATTACATCAAAGAAATCAATGACTTTTTCCTTCTTCAACTAAGATTCATTTCTTTATATGATTTCGAGAATAATATTCTTTTTCTGATGATATTTATGATTGATAGACTTTATTTGTATAAATGAATTTTAGAAAAAATCTTTAACCAAGATTTCTAATCTTAAATTAAAATTAAAATTTGGTTTCTTCCTTTTTTTGTATTTATTTATTTATCTTCTCCTTGAGTAATTTAGGAAACTTAGATAGGACAACTCATGAAAATTGCTATATAAGCCTAAACTAATCGAAGTTATTTAACCAACAAATAACTAAAATGGTTTTGCATCATTTGCTTCCATTACGTAGAAACAGTTTAAATAATTGAAATATAAATTAATGTTAAAAGCTTTGATTAATATAGGACAAACATCATCGTCTATCTAATGTAGGATGAGAGTTCGACAAACAAAGGATGTTTTCTTTTGTAATTATAAAGAAAAGATTTGATAATAATAGAAAACACTAATATAAAGCAATAGTTGTGAGCCTCATCACTATGAATCAAGGGGAAAACTCATATAATGAACTTATGGACATACTTTTGCATGTCTCATATGATATAAATATTTTTAGGATCGTTTCGACATTAGGAAGGGGGGGGGGGTGTGAATTAGTGCTTTTGTAAAAATTACGACGATTCGAAAACGTTGTTCGATAAAGCCCGTATCGAAAAGATGTTAACATGAAAACATGTTCGTAAGCGTAATGAGAGTAAGAAATCAGTTTGCAATGTAAATGAAAAGCATAAAGTAAATGCAAACCAGATTTATAATGGTTCGGTCGTTGTGACCTATGTCTACACTCGATTCCTCTTCACTCGAGGCCATAGGCTTCCACTACCGATCTTCTTTCAACGAGCAAAGATCAACTACCCTTACAACTCTTTCTCCTTTCACAGGTTCAGGAGAGAACCTTTATACCCCTCTTTTATAAGTATTCCTTCGCACACCTCCTTTAGGATTATCTCTAAGCTCTAGGAGCAGGGACTCTATACTTAAAAGAGTTTAGGAATCATAGAGCTTTTGTTCTACTTTCATGTTCTGATCAAGAAGGAATTTGTGGGGTATTTATAGACCCCAAATGACTTCAAAAAATGGAGCCAAAATTCAAATCCTCGGGTTTTCGGGATACTAGCGGTACTACCGCCAGTATTAGCGATACCACTGCTTGCCAGACTAACAACTAGCGGTACCACCACTTGTCAGTCTGACACTAGGCGGTACCACCGCCTAATCTAGTGATACCACCGCCTAACATAGTTTGAGAGATTGTGTTTGGGCAATACCACCGCCTAAATAGCTTGGGAGGCCACGCCTCAGACGGTGCCATCGCTTAGGCCAGCTAAGGGTCATTGAATGAGCCTTTTACTTGGCTCAAAATAGCCCCAACTCAGGCCCAATGGGCCCCTAATTGAGTTGGCCTAATTACATTCAAAACCAACTCAATTACAACTTAGACTACTTCAATCAAGACAATTAATTACAAGCATGAATCACATGTTGTTCGACATGTCATTAGTTTATCCGGCACTTCGTCCAACCCTTCGGCGCTTTGTCCTCTCCTTCGGCGTATTGCCTAATCGACATGTTGACCTATGCGATATTCGATCTCCTTAGCATAATTTCAGATACTTCTGGACCAATGCCCGAACTCATGGCACGAAGCCTTCTGCCAACACGTCGACCAGTCCTCCGATCCAACGTCCAATCTTCTGACATGTTCCATTCCGGCCCAACCTCTGGTTCCACAACTTGAATCAATTTGTCTTTCCCTGATTGAAGCTAGTCCTACGTCACTTAAACGCACATTAGATCATAACTTTATCAATTGGTTTTATTATCAAAATTCGAGATTTAACAATCTCTCCCTTTTTAATAATGACAACCAATTGATGACGAAGTTTAACTAAACTCTCCCTATCAATATGTCATATTAATAGAACTTTTGAATTCATGAGTATTTCATTATTGCATGCATAATTTGAAATCATCATAATAATTTTATAATATAAAATTTTATCATATCATGCATGATCATCATCATAACTTCTCCTCTTTTGTCATTAACAAAAAGGAGAAACTGCAATTAGCAATATTTTAAAACATGCAAGCTAGCAACAATTTTGAGTTATGTAAGTTAGCAATTTTTGCTATTCTTGAGATATGCAAGCTAACAAATTGTTTATTCTCTTTTGAGAAGTGTAAGTTAGCAAGTTTTGCCTTTCTTTGCAAGTTAGTAATTTTACGTTTCTTTGGATGTGCAAGTTTAGCAATTTTTGCTATTCTTGAAATATGTAAGCTAGCAAATTTTTTCTTCTCTTTTGAGAAGTGCAAGCTAGCAAATTCTTTCTTCTCTTTTGAGAAGTGCAAGCTAGCAAGTTTTTCCTTTCTTTACAAGCTAGCAATTTTGTTTTTCTTTACGATGTGTAAGATAGCAAGACTTTTCCCCCTTTATCATTGTAAAAAAGAAGG
Organism: Musa acuminata AAA Group; assembly: GCF_036884655.1. Taxonomy (NCBI): domain Eukaryota; kingdom Viridiplantae; phylum Streptophyta; class Magnoliopsida; order Zingiberales; family Musaceae; genus Musa; species Musa acuminata. The sequence continues at coordinate 22,456,859 of NC_088346.1, forward strand.
GAAGAGTACAATAGTACAAAATCCTCTTTTTTTTTTTATCAATGATTCAATCATATAATGAGATATACAAATCATAAATACAAGACAATTGTATTTAATAAAATTTAAGTCATAAACATCAAGAAGTCAAGTGACATATCATGGTTAATTTGAATAAATCTCTTCTTTAGTAAATACCAAGAAGAATCATTGGAGGATAATTAATAAAAAATCTTGATTCATAATAAATCTCAATTCATAAATATCAAGTGAAAGAATCAAGATTCGTTTGGATGAATCTCTTCTTTAGTGAAAGGAAAAATCTTGATTCATAGAAAACTTTCAAGTTGTAATCAAAAGAACAATCATGATTCATTTGGATAATTTTTCTCTTTAGTAAATGACAAAAAGAAACACAAGAGATCAAATAAGAGATCTTGATTCATAAAAAATCTCTAAGTATCAAATATCGAGAAATCAAGATCATGATTAGGATAAAAACTTCTCTATAACAAAAAGAAAAATAGGAGAATTATATTCATGCAGAAGAAATCTCAAGTCATCAAAATCATGATTCATAAAAAAAAATTTCAAGTATCAAATGTAAGATTTAGATAAAACTCATTCAAATTCAAATCATCAAATCATTAAAATCACTTTCAAGAGATTTAAAATAACATAAATAGATTTTTCAATCTCTTATTGAAAACTTGATAGGATAGAGAAATTTTCAAAAATCAAAGTTCAAAGAAAGCAACAAAACTCTCATTCGTGTTTTCCAATACGTGTAGTCCGTCCCATTAAACATAGGAGGACGAATGATAAAGTGATCATTTTAAAAGTCGAAAAAAGCCATCTCTATTGGGTGTTAAACCAAACAGAGAGAAACTTGGCTCTGATACCAATTGTTAGGACCGTTTCGACACTAAGAATGCAAACCAGATTTATAGTGGTACGATTGTCGTAACCTACATCCACTGCTGATTTCTCTTCACTTAAGGCCACCGACTTTTACTATCGATCTTCTTTCAACGGGCGAAGATCAACTACCCTTACAACTCTTTATCCTTTTCACAAACTCAGGAGAGAACCTTTACACCCCTCTTTTACAAGTATTCTCTCGCACACCTCCCTTAAGACTATCTCTAAGCTCTAGGAGGAGGGACTCTATACTTAAAAGAGTTTACAACCCTGGAATCACAGAGTTTTTGTTTTACTTTCGTGTTCTGACCAAGCAGGAATTTGTGGGGTATTTATAGACCCAAAATAACTTAAAAAATTAGAGCTAAATTCAAATCCCTGGGCTTTCGGGGTACTGACGGTACCACCGCCTGCCAGATTAACAACTGGTAGTACCACCGCTTGTCAGTCTGACAGTGGGCAGTACCACCGCTTGACACAGTCTGGGAGACTGTATCTGGGTGGTACTATCACCAGTCTGGGTGGTGCCATCGCCTGGGCCAACTAAGTGTCATTGAATGAGCCTTCTACTTGGTCCAAAATAGTCCCAACTCAAGCTCAATGGGCCCTTAATTGAGTTGGCCTAATTACATTCAAACCAACTCAATTACAACCTAGACAATCAAGACACAGTTGATTACAAACATGAATCACATGTTGTTCGACATGCCATTGGTTTATCTGACCCTTTGGCGCTTTGTCCTCTCCTTCGGCATATTGTCCAATCGGCATGTTGGCCTCCGCAACATCCGATCTTCTTGGTGCAATTTCCGATCCTTCTGGCCCGATGCCTAAACTCATGGCATGAAGTCTTCTGCCGACACGTCGACCAGTTCTTCGACTCGATATTTAATCTTCTGACATGTTCTATTCTGGCCCAACCTCTGATTCCACTGCTTTAATCGATTTATCTTTCTCTGATTGAAGCTAGTTCTGCATCACTTAAACGCACATTAGATCATAACTTTATCAATTGGTTTCATCATCAAAATTCGAGATTCAACAAATATATCGTCGGAAGAAAGCATGTGGCTTCGAACCATACACTTAATTTGGGAAAGAAACTTTAGTTCATTAGTGAAGTTTGAGATGTCAATATCAATCATTTGTTCCCATTTTACAAACCCCAAGTATAAGGAAAAAAGGAAAATACATTAAATTAATATATTACAATTATATCAAGTCAATAAATCAACTTTTTTTCTTCTCAAATAATATTAATTTCCATACATGATTCAAAGGATATTATTCTATTTTATAATGTTCTTGATTGTTACACTTCTGTCTCCAAAATGAATCTCAGATAAAATCTTCAATCAAGATCAATTTTTGGTTTCTTCTATTTTTGTGTATTTGCTTTTTCTTCCTTCCTTGAGTAGCTTAGGGAACTTAACTAAAATATTGAAGATATTGCTATGTGGCAACTTATGACAATTAAACATAGCACATAAACTAGTCAAATTTATTCAAATTCCTGTATCAGTCACTTTTACTATGTAAGAACTCATTTTGAGTTCAAATAATTAAAGTATAGATAAACCATGATAATAGAACATCTTGGTTAAACTAGAAGCTTTGATATCAAATCTAATATAGGACAAGCTCTAATACCTATAAAGGATGAAATGTCAACGAACCAAGGATGGTTTTTTATGATAATAGAGAAAATACTTCGAAGATAATAATAGAAAATAATAATAATACTCACTCTGATTGATGGAAAAAAATCACAAGATGAAGGATCCATTCTTCTATACTTCTCACGCATCCATGATGGAATCATACAATCAAAAGTATATGGCCTCACACCACTCACATATAATATGAGAAAAGAATTTTAATTGGTTGATCCATTCATTGATATCAATTATATTCCCTTATCTCCATTTTATATGCCTCATTTATAAGAGAAAAAAGAAAAAAAATATAGTAAATGAAAAATCATGGTTCGCCTCATTGGTATGTATTAGTGTATCAACCGACTATTAGTATGGTACGTACCGACATACTGACACATAGTACGGTGAGGTGTACTGATAAACCAATATGCATTGCCCATACTAGTCTCATATCGGATTGGTATATATCGTTTATACCAAGAGGTACATTATGGTATGACGAACCTTATGGAAAAGTACAATTATATCATTGATTGTACTTTATGAAAATAATCAAAGAAGATTTTTTTATAAATATGATTTGCAGGATAATGTATTTCTGATGAAATCATTAATTGGTAGGCTTGCATCTTTTAGAGAAGAATCTTTTTTGTACAGATGAAATCTTCAATCAAAATGAGCGTTTAATTTTTTTTATTTTTTCTCATTTTTTTTCTCCTCGAGTAATTTTGGAAACTTAACCAAAAATATTGAAGACAACCTATGACAATTACAACTAATTAAATATATTTAAACACAAATAATAAAAAAGGTGCTTTAGACAAAAAGAAAATGTTATAATTTGTTACTTTTTCATTAAAATGGGGCAGTCTATTGTGTGAGGCTTTTAAAAAGTGTAGGATATAGGAAGGGTCAATATATGCAATCTTATGCTTGCTGCAGATAAGTTGAATATATACATGACTTGAATATTGGTTTCTGTTAGGATCGGAGTGGCACTAAGAGGGGGGGGGGGGTGAATTAGTGCAGCGGTAAAGTACGATAAACTTTTGACGATTTAAACACTTTCAGAAACTTCATACGATAAAAGCAGCGTTTCGTTTGAAACTGTTTTGATTGAGTTTTAACTTGAAGAGATAAGTAAGACGGAGACAAAGAAGTAGAGCATTAAAGTGCAAATGGTTTGCAGTAATGTAAATGATAATAAGTAAATGCAAACCAGAGATCACGCCGATTTTACAGTGGTTCGGTCAAATGACCTACATCCACTTGCGAGGCCCCTCTTCGATGAGGCTCCCACCTTCCACTAGCAAATCTCTTGAAAGGGAAGGGTAAATACCCCTCTTACAACTTTTACAAGCGGTTCACTCTCTTACAGATTTTCAGTAAGAAAAGGAGGTGAACACTAGCAAATTAAAAACAAGAAAGGCAAAGACTCTTCTAAGACTTTTCTCTCAATCACTTGGTGCTCAAAAAGTTGTATTCTCAGCTGAGACTTGAGGGGTATTTATAGGCCTCAAGAGGATTCAAATTTGGGCTCCAAAAATTTGAATTCTCTTATGTTCCCGATGCTGGCGGTGCCACCGCCCAGCTCTCGGGTGCTGGGCGGTGCCACCGCCTAGGCCAAATCAGCTCACTGGTTGGGCTCCAAACTTGGCCCAAACCAGTCCGAACTCGGGCCCAATTGGCCCCTACTTGGTTTATAGGATTAACACCTAATCCTAACCCTAATTAACATGCTAACTACGAATTTAAAGACATTTTCTAAGCTATTACAAAGTCCATAAGTCAAGACTTCTTCCGGCGAGCTTCCGACGAACTTCCGACGGTCTTCTGATAAACTCTCGAAAACCATTCTACGGAATCCCGGCAAGCTCCAAGACTTCACGATTTGATCTTGGCGAGTTCCAACGAGCTTCTTCGGGAAGCTCCGATCTTTCTCGGCGAGCTCCGCGAACTTCCAACGAACCTTCTGGCGAGCTTCCGAAAAACCCTTCGGAAAGCTCCCTACTCATTCTCGGCTAGTTCTGGCAGCATTCCCGACGAACCTTCGGACTTCCGTCGAACTCTTGAACTCGTAATGAATCCTTCGTGCTTGACTCCGACACTTTGTTTTGCTTTATGTCTTCATCGTTATCGTAGTTAATCCTGCACACACAAGCAAAAACTCTACTCCGATCTAGACAATTATTATAAAGCGAATTGACATTCTATTGCCCGGCACGTCATTGGTTGGCGCTTCGTCCGATTCTTCGGCGCATCGTCCTCTCTTGCGGCTTGTTGCCCAATCGGCGGTTGACCTCCGCAACGCCGATATCCTTGGTGCAATTCCGCTCTTGGCCCGATGCCCAACGTCCGAAGCCTTCTACCATCCAATATCCTAACGTGATCTCCTCCGGCACAACGTCAATTCCTCTTGCGTTAACTGTCTAATCCTGATCGAGTAGACCTGCATCATTCAAAATGCAGTTAAACATAAACATAATTATCAATTGGTTTTATCATCAAAATACGAGATTCAACAATCTCCCCCTTTTTTATGATGACAACCAATTGATGACGGAGTTAAACTTGACTCCCGGAGTTTAAACAAACTCCCCCTATCAATATGGCATATTGATAGAACCTTGAATTCAAGTCATTGCAATATTCATCATGAATACTTGCAACACGTCATTATGAACATATGCATAGACTTATGCATATCATGTCATCAACATACTTCTCCCCCTTTGTCATCAACAAAAAGGAGAAGTACAACTATTCTTTGTGTTTGTATAAGTTCAACTCATTGCATGAAAAACATAATATTAAATTTTTATCATCATGCAATCTAGCAGTTTTACAACATTTTAGAACTTGCAAGCTAGCAATTTAGAGATGTTCAAGAAAGCAACTCTTGCTTCTTGAAATATGCAAGTTTTATAAGCTAGCAAATTCAAATATATGCAAGTTGGCATATTTGCTTTTCTTGAGATAGGCACGATAGCACATTTTTGCATTTTCTTGATGTTTCAAGCTAGCAATTCTCAGTGATGTTCAAGATAGCAATTTCTTCTCTTTTGAGAAGTGCAATTTTTGCTTTCTTTTTGAATTGTGTAAGCTAGCTATCTCCCCCTTTGTCATTATCAAAAAAGAAGCAAAAAACCCTTTACATCAATTTCTAAATCATGACAAAGGTAAGTAATCATTCTTATTTGTGCATCATTATAGTTTCAATGCACAAATTCATTAACATTACATTTCATTTTTTTATGCATGATACCAAAAAATCAATCATCATTATGAGCATATCAAACATGATATTCAAGCATTCATGATATATCATTTTGGCAACATGATCATAGCTATTCAAATGATGGTATCTAAATGTCAAAATTCATTACATCCTATCATGCATGATCATTAACTTCTCATTTGTATTTCATGCATTATTTCATTTCATCTCTTAAGGAATATCAAGAAGAGTTATTGGGTGATGAGATAAATATTTTATGAATACACGAAATTATATAAAAATCATATCATAAGTGTTTCATGTATTCATATTATCACATGAAGCATACAAGACAATAATGCAAAGAAATCTTGTCATAAAGGATATCAATGTGAAAATTCAGCAAAGATCACATGATACAATCGCAAAGCATGATATAATTATGCGATATATCATGAGATGATAATTTATCATATCAATGAAAGATATCAATTGTTAAACATGATATGATAATAGTCTCAAAATTTTCAATTTGTGATATATGTGATACATTGCGATACACTAAAAACTTTAATGCGATGCTTTTAAGGATATCAACCTATTTTTGATACAAAGCAATGCAAGAGCAATTATATTGCAAGTTTTCTAAGTTTTGCATTTTTTGCTTCTTTCGAAATAGCAATTCTTTGCTTCTCTTTATATTGCAAGATTTGTAATTCATTGGTAGTGTTCATGATAGCAAGTTCTTTCAATGAAATGATCGAGCTAGCAAATTTTTCTTCCTTTGAAATATGCAGGCTAGTAAACTAACTCCGCCTTTATCATTATCGAAAAGAAGGGAGAACTCAATGGCTAAAAATTTCAACCATTCAACAAGCCAAATATGCAAAGAATTCATGAAAGATATCAATAAGGATCAATTCGTGAATACCAAAGATATGATTCATGGTTCATTAAAATTCTTCTTAACAAGTTCACGATCAAGATTCATATGATTCATAATAAAGCAAATTGATGTACAATCATCACACAAGACATACAAGGTAAGGAAATCTTGTTATTTCTATATTATGATATCAAGGCTCATGATTCATTTGAAAAGATATAGCACAAAGAGCAAATTGAAACATTCTTTTCAAGATCACATTTTACAAGAAATTTCAAATATCAAATATCAAGTAATCATCATGTTTCTTCAAAATTCTTAAGTCAAGAAGTCAAGGGAAAGTTCATGATTCGGTTAAAACAAAATTTCATTCAAGTTAATTAAAAAAAAATCATAATCAAATTATCATTTTTGAGATTCATAACATGAATAACGTTATTACTATTTCATGAAAATCAATTTCGAGATTCACACAATATCATGAAATCATTAATCTCGATAAGATGGGAAAAGTATTTTCTTTTTAAGTGATTCTTTTAACACATCATAAAAAAACTTATTTATAATTCAAGTGATTTACAAGATATCATAAATGAATTTATCACTTGTATTTCATCAAAATCGAGAACTTTAGAGATAAAAAATGATTGAAGCATTTAACATGATTGAAGCATGATTCATATTTAAAATGTATCTTATGTCGTAAATACGAATCAAGCATTTGTCAAATCTGAAATCATCCTCAAAATTACATTCAATAAATTCATATATGACAAGCATAGATTTATTGAAAAATCAATAAGATAGAGGATTACATTTTATTTTTATAAATTTCTATTCATGTGATTTGCTTCTTATGAGCATGCCTTTGCTTTAAAAAAAATGTCAAAATTCAAGATAGAAAGGTAAATTTTGTAAAAATAAATTATCAAGCATGATTCCATGATAACATCCTTTTAATATCTTGATATTCATTATCAAGTATGATTTCAAAAAGTATGTTCAAGAGAAATTATTAAGACCAAATGCATGATACACTCATTTATTTTCAAAATATTCATCATGTTTATTTTCATAAGATTCACAAGAATGGTAAAATAAATTCATTAACCTCAATAGGATATAAAATTTATTTCCATTTTATACAATTGATTTCATGTGAGGGTGTTCAAGTCTTTTTGTGAAAACATGTATCATCCTTTAAAATCAAAACATAAGTTTCGCCATAAAGCCGTCAAGACCAAACACATCAAAAATAAAATATTTTGATATCATATCTATCATCATAAGACTATCAAGAAATTCATACATAGATGTACATGCACTATGTCATCTTAATATGTCATGAGAATGTCATCTTAATTTGTCATAAAAATGATTCAACCAAAAACACATGTTAATCCAAAATGAGAGTTTCAAATCACATTTACTTCAAAAACTCATGCATGACATAAAATCATCAAAATACACATGCATGGATTAATCCTAAGCATTATCACATATCATATAACTATCATCCATAATGTTGCATACATCATTCAACATTTCAAAAATGAAACCTTAGCAATATATTTTTCATGATCAAATTTTTTAATTTTTCAAAGATGCTAAAAAGAAAAACATGATATAACTTTTAAAAAATAATTTTTTATTTCCTATTCTAAAGTAGGCACTCATGAAAGACTTCAAGTAATTTCAAAATAATTCAAGAGAGTTGAGTTACTTACCTTGTAGTCGAAGCCCGTCAAAGCCCAATTCGTCGTTTCACCTTTGGAAGTTCTTGATTCATCCTTGGGTGCCTTCCTTTTCTTTGGCCTCTTCCTCCGTTCAAGTTCATTGTTTATTTTAGATTTTTGTTTAATGAACTTATTAAGAGTTAGTGTTCGAAGTTTAAGTTCATCATTGTCCTCATCACTTGAGTCATCGCTCAAGTGGTATTCATTTATCCGGAGTTCCAAATCCTTCCTGTTCTTTGGAAGGTGGTTCAAGTGTTCATTGTGTTCATCATGTGCATTGCGCACCATTTCATATGCCTTCAATGAGCCGATAAGTTCGTCAAGTGGAAAAATATTTAAATATTTTGTTTCTTGTATTGCCGTTACTTTTGATTCCCAAGCTTTAGAAAATGATCGTAAAACTTTACTAACAAGTTCAAAATTCGAGAAACATTTGCCAAGAGCTTGTAAACTATTGACGGCATCCGTAAAACGGGTGTACATGTCAACAATGGTTTCGCTCGGCTTCATTCGAAAAAACTCGAAATCATGCATTAAAATGTTGATTTTCGAATCTTTGACTCTAGAAGTGCCTTCGTGTGTGATTTCAAGAGTGTGCCATATGTCGAAAGCCGTTTCGCACAAAGAAACCCGATTGAACTCATTTTTGTCCAAAGCGCAAAATAAGGCATTCATAGCCTTTGCGTTTAAAGAAAACATCTTCTTCTCCAAATCATTCCAATGGTTCATTGGAAGAGAAGATATTTCAAATCTATTTTCGACTATGTGCCATAAAGAAAGTAAGAAAACTCTCATTCGAGTTTTCCAATAAGTGTAGTCCGTCCCATTGAAAAAGGGAGGACAAATGAGAGAGTGACCCTCTTGAAAGCCGTAAAGAGTCATTTCTATTTGGGTGTTAAACCAAGGTAGAAAAACGTGGCTCTGATACCAATTGTTAGGATCGGAGCGGTAAAGTACGATAAACTTTTGACGATTTAAACACTTTCAGAAACTTCGTATGATAAAAGCAGCGTTTCGTTTGAAACCGTTTTGATTGCATTTTAACTTGAAGAGATAAGTAAGACGGAGATAAAGAAGTAGAGCATTAAAGTGCAAATGGTTTGCAGTAATGTAAATGACAATAAGTAAATGCAAACCAGAGATCACGCCGATTTTACAGTGGTTCGGTCAAATGACATACATCCACTTGCGAGGCCCCTCTTCGATGAGGCTCTCACCTTCCACTAGCAAATCTCTTGAAAGGGAAGGGTAAATACCCCTCTTACAACTTTTACAAGCGGTTCACTCTCTTACAGATTTTCAGCAAGAAAGAAGGAGGTGAACACTAGCAAATTAAAAACAAGAAAGGCAAAGACTCTTCTAAGACTTTTCTCTCAATCACTTGCTGCTCAAAAAGTTGTATTCTCAGCTGAGACTTGAGAGGTATTTATAGGCCTTAAGAGGATTCAAATTTGGGCTCCAAAAATTTGAATTCTCTTATGTTCCCGATGCTGGCCGTGCCACCGCCCAGCCAAGCGGTGCCACCGCCCAGCCTAGGCGGTGCCACCGCCTAGGCCAAATCAGCTCACTGGTTGGGCTCCAAACTTGGCCCAAACCAGTCCGAACTCGGGCCCAATTGGCCCCTACTTGGTTTATAGGATTAACACCTAATCCTAACCCTAATTAACATGCTAACTACGAATTTAAAGACATTTTCTAAGCTATTACAAAGTCCGTAAGTCAAGACTTCTTCCGGCGAGCTTCCAACGAACTTCCGACGGTCTTCCGATAAACTCTCGGAAACCATTCTGCGGACTCCCGGCAAGCTCCTAGACTTCACGATTTGATCTTGGCGAGTTCCAACGAGCTTCTTCGGTAAGCTCCGATCTTTCTCGGCGAGCTCCGCGAACTTCCAACGAACCTTCTGGCGAGCTTCCGAAAAACCCTTCGGCAAGCTCCCTACTCATTCTCGGCTAGTTCCGGCAGCATTCCCGATGAACCTTCGGACTTCTGTCGAACTCTTGAACTCGCAATGAATCCTTCGTGCTTGACTCCGACACTTTGTTTTGCTTTATGTCTTCATCGTTATCGTAGTTAATCCTGCACACACAAGCAAAAACTCTACTCCGATCTAGACAATTATTATAAAGCGAATTGACATTCTGTTGCCTGGCACGTCATTGGTTGGTGCTTCGTCCGATTCTTCGGCGCATCGTCCTCTCTTGCGGCTTGTTGCCCAATCGGCGGTTGACCTCCGCAACGCCGATATCCTTGGCGCAATTCCGCTCTTAGGCCCGATGCCCGACATCCGAAGCCTTCTACCATCCAATATCCTAACGTGATCTCCTCCGGCACAACGTCAATTCCTCCTGCGTTAACTGTCTAATCCTGATCGAGTAGACCTGCATCACTCAAAATGCAGTTAAACATAAACATAATTATCAATTGGTTTCATCATCAAAATACGAGATTCAACAGTTTCTTGGTTACAAATGATTAACCTCATTAGACTTACTTGACTGCTTAGTCTTGCCCCCGTTATATTTAAATTTTATTGCCTGCATTATTTTTTAAATAATTGGTTAGAATTTTTGATCAAGTTAGAATTGTAAATCTTGTGTGGTAAATTGAGTCAGTTTGAAATTACATATGAATCCAATGGTAACAAGCAATGATGTCCCGAATATTGAAGGTCAACGATATGGATTGTTTTACTAATGAGATATGTGTAGGATGATATTCATAGTTAAATCATGATAAACTTTATGGTACTTTCAAGCAGGGTTCTCAATTTCGATGTGTACCACTCGGTGCGGGCGGTACGTACCTGTCCGAGAGGATACCAGTACGCGGACCATCCTCTACTTGGCAGTACCAGTGTTTTGACCAGTACCAAGGCATATCGACTGGTACCGAGGCATACCGACTGGTACCGCCTTGGATTTTGACCGTTACCGAGGCATACCGATCGGTATGCCCTGACGTGGTAGGTGAAGGTATTTTAAAGATTTTATGATGTACTATTGGTACGCCCTAGTGTATCGACGGTATATACCGGTACGTATCGTACCGAGCTTATCGATATTCAAAACCTTGCTTCTAGGCAAGGTTCGTCATACCATGGTGCATCGCTCAGTATGGATGGTACATACCGATCCCGATAGGGAACCGGTATGGGTGGTACATACCGATTTGTTGGTATGCCTCACTATATTGTGTGTTGGTATGGTTTGGTACGTACCGTACTAATAGCTGGTCAGTAGACCGGTATGAATTGATAAGGCAAACCATGCTTCCAGGTATTATCTCCACTATTTCATGATCACTATTTTCTCATGGAATTTCTTATTTTTCTCCACATTCATGATTACTTCATCATCAAAATTTATTTTCTTTTAGAAGAATATTGTAATTGTCTGAGTGATCATCCATTCTACAAGATTAAATGTGATGACATGTTTCTGTACTCCTGTTGGCACACCTTTTGGGTAGCTTCTGTAATCATGACAGATTTAGTGCAACCCTAAACAATTTGCATTAATACATGATGAATGTATAAATTTCTCTGAACACTTGTTGGCAAATCTTCTTGGTAGATTCTACAGTAATAGTGTAACGTGACTTAGGTCTTAAAATTAGATTTGTGGAATCCAAAGAATTTGCTGCCAATAAATAATCAATATATAACTCAACATGAAAAGGATGCTAGTTAGTTGGAAAATGAGGACCTTAAGGTGATCTTTAAGAAACAAGAGAAGGTAAGAGGACATTGACAGGGACACCAAAAATCTTCTTTTGTATGTCATATTTTTACTCATATTTGCCTACTATTGTATGATTATGGAAAGTATTTATTAGTTTAATATCTGCAGACTTATGCAAGAGCCTTTCATGTCTGTGCCACTTATATGGATTGTTCATGAAGACATCCTTGGGAAACGTCTTTCACATTATGCAGAGTTGGGCTGGAAAGATCTTATTAACGAATGGAGAAATGCTTTTATTAGGGCAGATGCTGTTGTTTTTCCTGATTTCTCTCTTCCAGTAATAACCTTTCCTTTCAATTTCGATACAGAGACCATTTTGATTTTTGTTTTTGTGAATATCAATTTGTTATTTGATTGGCTTACTATATCTTTGTCAGATGCTGTACACCTTGCTAGATAATGGAAATTTTTTCGTGATTTCTGGATCTCCAGTAGATATATGGGCAACTAGTGCCTATATTGCAAGCCATTCCCGAAATCAACTGCGGGGAAATTATGGGTTTGCTGAAAATGACCGATTGATACTAGTTATTGGTAGCTACTTTTTCTATGGTGATCCACCATGGGATTACAGAGTGATGCATGCTTTGGCACCTCAAGTTAAAAGAATAAAGGGATTGATTGGAACAATAAAGTTTGTTTTCTTATGTGGGAACTCGACAGCTGCCTATAGCTCTACTTTCCAGGTATTGGTAAAATTCAATAGTATGTCATGTTTTCATTTGAATTAATAATCTGTAAAGTTAAATAGTAAATCTAGATATCTGTCGTGTACGGAAACTTAATTAAGTGCCAAATGCCAGAAATATCTTTGAAAGACCATGCTGATCAAATGTTGGTTGCTCAGAGTCATTCTTGTTTGCTTTTGCTTTGAAAACATTATATTTATCATTCTCTAGTATATATACCTGAATTTTGGTCTAGTAATGTAGACATATCTGTCTGACCTATACACACCATAAGATAGAATGGTCTGCATGCATGGTACACATGATGGGGTCTTCCTTGTTATTTGAGACAGATGTCATGTCTTGTGAATGTTATTTTAGCATATATACGGTGGAACTTGTATGCATTCGATGCCAATAAATTCCTTCTCAAGGAATCACATTGTGCCAGCTTTAGGTTGTCATGGTGCATGTCATCAGCATGCCTTACAGCATAGTCATGACATCAACAGAAGAAAAACCAAAGAGAGAGAAGAGAGAGAGTGATAGAAATGTGAGGGGGGGGGGGAGGGGGGGTGTTACATGTCTATTTAGGCTGATGGATGGAGTTTGCAAGTGGCTAGTAATCATTGGCTAATTATGAACAGCTAAGGCATGGATTATTGGTGTTGCTGGGTATTCATGTATAGAGGAAAGTCACTTGAGGAAAGTCAATTGACTAGCTCAAATTGAGCCCATTTGATCCCGCAAGACCTCAGGGTTAAGTGGTATGCTGGTAAAAGATGATTAAAAGTGCATTGCATGGTATGGGGTGGTGTTTAGGAAAGGGCATTTCATGCTGAGTACACACTTATTATGCTCTACAAATTTAGCTAGCTCAACGATATATGTATCTCTAGATAGTTATTTAAAGATTTAAAATTGCCTTGTATTATTGATCAGCAGTTCTTTTTCTATCTTACTGTATCACTTCGAACAACAATTGGTTCTATTTAAATTTCTCACAAGACATGAGACAATTGTTTACATTTATAAGATTATCTATCTTCACTTCACTGCATTTGTACATCACCATCAAGACTCCATGCAGATCTCAGTCAAGATAAAAAGTGCATGCTGTATGTGCTGTATTCTCTCTTACTATATTATGTATCTAAGCAGTGCCATTTCATAGTGGAGGCATAACCCCCAAGTCCAACTAGGGCCTCTCTTATTCCTTTGTCATTGATTTCCTAGCTTCTTTTTTTCTAGATGCTCAAATTAAAATCATAAACTATCATCTCATGATATGGTTCATATTGAAGTTTGTGTTTCTGCTGAAATTCTCTTGCATTTATATGCTTTAAAATTTTTATATTTGATTATATTTATTAGATTTTTTCCATTTTAGATTTACATATTTATATGTTGTTTCAGTTCTGGTATATTTTAGCATAAGATACTAAAATTCTGTCTTTACAGTACTTTCTTTAATATTCGTATCATGTGAAAACTCAAGAAGAACTAATGTCACATTTCTGGAACAGGATGTTGCTTTACGCATGGGATTTCCAGATGGTTCTGTAAGGCATTATGACATGGATCTTGATGTGAACAATTTTCTGTATATGGCTGATATTGTTCTTTATTGGTCATTCATTGAGGAACAAAACTTTCCTCCACTATTGTTGCAAGCCATGTCCTTTGAAATTCCCATTGTTGCTCCTAATATGAGTGTAATACAGAAATATGTGAGCTTAATGCTGAACCTAATGCTTTTATTCTTTGGCTATAAATCTATGTGTTCTTTGACTAAAACATGTCTTTTATTTTGCAGGTTGTCAATAATGTCCATGGCATTCTTTTTCACCCCAGTACATCGGACACGTTGGTTAGAGCATTATCTCTTCTAATGGGAGATAAAGAGTTGTCAAATATAGCTCATTCTGTTGCTTCACATGGGAAGTCACTCTCTATGAATATGCTTGCTTCAGAATGTATCTCTGGTTATGCTGAGCTTTTTGAAAGCATTCTCCATTTTCCTTCGGACACACTGCTTCCAAATTCTATTTCCCAAATTCAGCAGAAAACTTGGTTGTGGGACCTGCTTGACAAAGAAATTAAACAAACATATACTTTTACAGAAAATGAGAAATTTTTAAGAAATGAGTATTCTAGACAAAGATCAAGCATTGTATATTTGCTGGAGGAACAATTTTCTAAAAGGCTTATGGAGAATGATTCACAACTTGTAAATGAGACTTATGCAGAGGACTTCCCAACTCTATCAGATTGGGATGACATTAGTGAAATGAAAGCTTCTGAGGACTATGTGAGTCGAGAAATGCAGGAGGTACTGTTCCATGCTTGAAATTGCCAATTTTCTCTGAATCATTGGTTGAAAAGATCAAGTTGAAATCTGCATGCTAGTTTTTCTTTATGGTTTTATGATTTTGTAGCTTGATGAAAGAATGGAGAGAACTTCAGGATCATGGGAAGATGTTTACCGGAATTCACGGAAAGCTGAAAAGCAGAAAGCCGAAGCATATGAGCGTGACGAAGGGGAATTAGAAAGAACTGGACAGCCACTATGCATATATGAAGTGTATACTGGAGAAGGAGCATGGCCTTTTTTGCACCATGGTTCTATATATCGTGGGATAACACTTGTACGTTCAGCCTGCTTGATGCTACAATGCATGAGAGTTTGTTACATTTTTAATTTATTTTGTCCTCTATATATAACATAAATTCATGCATCTGCCATATAATTTGACTTCCAATCGTATTATATTTCTTAAACTTGTTTACTTGAATTTTCCTCTGTTTTTTGTTGAAATATAGGGCTTAAATATTTTATTTATTTATTTATCCTTCTAGTCTCTTGGAATGTTTCAGATCATCAAATAGGACTATCTGATCAGATTAGATAAAAAAAATTATGAGGGTTTGATTAGTTTAATTCTTGGAAAGTATCTGGTCTCAAACTTCTCTTATTTGCTTAAAAGAAACTTCTCATTAAAGCTTTCATGAATTTTTTTCTGTTGGAAGTTAGACAAAATCGCATATATAAATTGCAAAATGTCAGATGGTGAAAGCTTGAGTATTGTCATTAGTAAATCAGATAGAAATTGACTAAACTGAACCTGTCGTATTTAATGAACTGTTTTGCACTTAGAGGTGTATTTTGGTCATCATGTTATTCAACAGTGATTCTTGACAATGATTAAAATCTCAGTTCCATATTGACATCCAACATTGGCTGGACTGGTACAATACTAATACTACACCAAACCATGTGGATATCAATAGAACCTGCAGGTATTGGTTCCAGAACCAAAAGATCCCCATGAAACATTGATTTTCAGATTTGATTTGCCTTGATAGTAATAAAAATATGTTTCTAAAACGTATTATAAACCAAGGATTTTAATTTCCAATAATACCGCCTGTACTGGGCGGTACGTATTGGTCCGTCAGTAGACCGATACACGGACCGTTTGCTACCGGGAGGTAGCATCGATCGGTGACGGAGAAGAAAGAAAGGGAGAAGAAAGAAGAGGGAGAAGAAAGAAGAAAACCTGGAGATCCGGTGCGGCGACGAAGCCTTGGCAACGTCATGAGGAGAAGCGATTTCTTCTCCCCAGCAGAAGAAACCGATTGAGGCGATGCCTTTCTTTTTTTTTTTTTCACGCAGGGAAACCGGGGCGACGTCGCCTTGGCCTTTTCGTTTTTTTTTGCACGGGGAAACCGAGGTGACCTCACCAATCGACGTTGGCGATTGGTGATTTAAAGGGACAGTTTTTATGACCTAATCAATCACATATGTAATATTAAAGAGGGAGGTTGCTGTAGGAGAGAACTTAAAAGAGTTTTGGGAGGTCCAATGCAAGCAGCTTGTTTAAGGGGTTAGGTAACATTGATTTCTACACAAATTCGAGCAAACCGGCTACATCCCAATTGAAGATATCGCGGGGCAATTTTAAGAAAGTGATCAAGCAATCAAGCAAAGAAGTGATACGAAATAGGGATTCTGCATTTTAGTATTCCATCGGCAAACCCAATAAATGAATCCTTTTGGACAAAGGTTAAAAGTTAGGATGCTAGGGAATGAGTTAAAAAACATCACCATGAAGATGCCAAGGTCCCTCAGTTAAGATCTGAAGGGCATCAACCTTAGAGTAGAATCGAAACAAGAAGAAACCGGCTTCCAAGTCCATAATGGGGTGGGGTTTGGAGTAAAAAGAGGCCAAAGTTTAGGAAGATGAAATTTAAGAACAGTAAAGGGCGGAGGACGATATAGAAACTTATCGATGAGGAAAAAAGCCCACATATGCCATCAGGTGAGGTATTTGTCTTCCTTAAATTGAACGAAGTCGGTAGAGGATGATTTGATACACTCCTGCAGTAATTTGTGAAGAAGGTTGCCAAAGTTTGCTACTCTGATTGGGGGGGGACAATCAAGAGAGTGGAGGCCTATGAGGGCTTTGTGATGGTAGAGGGAGTGCTCCTACCATAGGAGGAAGAGGGTGGGGAAGGGTTTTTCCCTGGGTCAGGAGGCTTGGGAGGCACTGTTGTAGGAGTTAATGAACGGCCGAGGGGGGAGGGAAGAACATAAGGAGGCAACCATCGAGGATTAATTCCTGTGAGTAGTCTGTGGGTCTCATCCAATTGGCCTACTATTTGATCTTACAAGGTCACAACCCATGATCCATTTATGAAAAAAAAAAAAGACAGAGGAAAGAGGAAGAGAAAATAGGAGTTGAAAGAGAAGAAGAAAAGGCTAAAAAAAAGAAGTAATGGGGAAAAGAACAAGAAGAAAAAGACAAAAGAAAAAGAGATTAGAAGAGAATAAATTAAAATGAAGAGAATTTTATTTTTCACAAGTTTAGCTATAGTAAAAAATGTTTTTAATTTTAAAATTTTATAATATAATATACAAAGTTATATATACATATATACATATATACATCTATGTATATATATATATATATATATATATATATATATACATACATCTATGTACATACATCTATGTATACATGTATATGTATATACATACATATACAATATTTGGCAGGCCTCCTACCTCTATATTCTCAATCATTGTTGCTTCCTCAATTCTTGACCTACAACTATATCCATCTTGCTTTCACTTATGGCAACTAAGGTCATGTAGAAAAATCATGGGGTATTTCCTTAATTCTAGAGATTATAAAGTCATTGGCTACTTTCTGAATATGCAACAGAAACCTATGGGATTGTTTAAGTGCCTTTTGTTTGTCCCTTCTGACAGACCTCATCTGCTCCAGTTAAAGATTAGGTCTCCAAATGTGAAAGCGTTGGTTCAGAAAACAAAAAAATGTCCAATTATGTTTCAGTTTTCCAGGTTATGATAGGAAGTATCATAGACCAACTAATTCTTTTGTACTGTTATTAATCAAATTTAAGATTCACCAGCATGCTAGTATGCTTCTCAATGAAATTACATTATAACATTCTTCTTGCAAAGTAAATTATTTGATCTTCAAGCATTTTTGCAATGCTAGGTTTCATTCTTGTTTTTCTAGATTCCTTTCTTCTTCTATTCTACCAAACTCTCTCCTTTTCCCCTCTTTTGTTTGTCCCTTCATATTTATTGATTGTGATGAGATTGCAAGTTAGGCCAGTTGCATTGTACTTATTCATTAGTATTACATCCAGGTTGCCACTAATTTACTTTAACTTTCGTCTTTTCCTCAATTTCCACCTGCATAATTGTCATCTAAGCTTATTTCCAGCAAAATTAATTTACTCTTGTCTGAAGGTTTTTTTCTATATGTTAAATTGAATAAGCTTGCAACTGGATCATGCTTTACCACCTTCACCTTTAATCTTTTTTACTTCAGTCATTTAGAGCCCGAAGATCAAAATCAGATGATATAGATGCAGTTAGCCGGCTTCCTGTCCTGAATGATACATACTTTAGGGATCTTTTATGTGAGACTGGCGCTATGTTTGCAGTTGCAAACAGTGTGGACAGCGTTCACAAGTTACCATGGATTGGTTTCCAGTCATGGCGTGCTGCTGGAAACAAGGTATGCATTATATTTATGACATAAATATAGCCAAACCTTTGTATCTTCTATGGCATACAAGTCAATATTTGGGTCAATCTTTACAAACTGTTTGACATAGTTTTTTGTACTTATTTTTCAACAGTCATCAGGCTGAATTGTTGTTTCCCATACCATAATAACAAGAACAATCACCCATAACTATGTGACAAAAAGAAATATTCAAAAATCTTTTAGTTGTAATCCTGCATTTATTGCCAAATAGTTCTTTGAGCAAGTACATAATGTCACATGGTAACTACAAGAACATGCAAAGTATTGGTCATAAAACGATACACCTTTATCTCTAACTGTGTTGGATTGGTTACCATTGTCCTCTGCTGTCATTATGTTTTACTAATGGGTTGTGTTTGTTCTAGATGATTTTATTCATCCTAACACGAAGTAGAACACCTTTCGAAACAAGGAAAATACAACACATATAAATCATATGGATTTGAAAAAGGTTCATATGTGCACAAGTAGATAAATAAACAAATAATAAATTAGTGCATTGGCTCCCGGGATTACAAGCCAACCTAAGGGAAGTATAAGCAGCTTCCAGAATGACTGACCTCTGGTCAAACCCATACTGTTTCTCCCCTCTAATCTAACAGATCATAGAGTTTTTCACTTTATATAGAAAACTGAAATTTAAACATGGACCAAGCAAAAAACATATGCATATCATTTGATCCATGAAATCATCTTTCTAAATTTTATTTGGCTTCTAGTTGGGTGTAAAAAATAGCCAACTAATAACACTTAGATACATTCAGAAGATTTTAAAGTTTCAGGGTTTAAAGTTTCAATTATTGGACTCCGTTAGACTTTGGCTTGATCTTTACAGGTTTGGTTCACACCAATGCAGTGATTTCAAAAGGTGCATGAGCGAGATGAGGCGAGGCCCGAGTGCCTCATAACAAGGTCGGGCGAGGCACTTAAAGAAGGTGTCGCTCGAGCGACTAGACATAGCACTCAAATCAAGTCCAAATTAGGTTAATTTCACATAGGTGGCTCAACCGAACCAACTAGACATAGGTTAATTTCACTCCCCGCCAATGCTAAGCCTCATCGCCCTATGCCGCTTAACCACAAGGGTACATCGTCGAACCGAAAGCCTCTTTCTCCCTACATCATTGGATCACGAGCCCCCTTCACCCTACGCCATCGGACCACGAGCCCCCTTTGCCCTATGTCGTCGGATCACGAGCCTCCTCCCCCTACGCTCCTACGCTACCATCTACAACTCTGTTTCTTTGTTGTGTGTGCTTTTGTTGTCGACTAGCTTTGTTTTGTCATCGGTTGCCAATATCCTCTGCCCTAACCACCACCTTCCTCCATCATTTACTTCTCCATCTCCTCTTTCTCAGTTTATAGGTAACATTATGTTTGTTAAATGATCACTTTCTTGCATCGTTAATGATTGCCTATTTCCTATTTGTATTTCCAACATTGTTAATTTCCAACATCAGCTTGAGGTGGGTACACTATTAGGAGTTAAAACATAACAGAACATATACTGTTAAGTAGGAGCATCGTAGATATCTGCTTTTATTTCCTACAATGTAACTATACTTTATATGATTGTCATTTTTATTTTTATGACCATATTTATCAATCATAATATATTTTTTTAAATTTTAATATTTGGGAGAGTGCTTTGCTTCACTTGAAAGGCTGGGCGTTTTAGCACCTTCGTGCCTTTTGGCACCTAGGGTTTTTGAAAACACTACACCAGTGTACTTATACATATTATGACAGAACATGCCATGGTACCGAGAGAGTGGATGGAGGAGCGAAAGGTGGAGAAGAGAAATAGAAGAGGAAGAAGAGGAGAGGAGGAGAGACAAAGTATTGGCGGTGGTGGGTGAGCTAGGCAGCGACAACATGTCCCACATATTTAGGGGCTTGGGGTTGACACACACACATGATAGAGAGAGGAAGTTTAATATACTTTATAATATTCGAAGTGATCTGGATTTGAACCTCCAAAATGGCTCGGTTAACGAGCTGGTTTTTTGTCAGATTGGTATTTTTCACCTGGTTCATATCGGTTGGGATGGTTTTTTTAAACTATGCTAGTAATGATAAATTAGGTAACATGGACAAGACTCTGTTTGATCACAATTAATGATATATAGTATAGGTTAAAATGTTTTTAATGTTTTCATACATGAATATGGTTTTCTTGTTGCTTATTCTACTTTCACATAGTCCCATTCCAAAGGCCATAATATTATGATACTGTTTGTCCTAATGTGATTGACAAGAGATCTTGGAGACTCTTGCTTTAAAACTTTGATGCCCTGATATGTAGCCAAATAATTATGCAAGATCTTGAGAAGTACAAAATCAGCCGAAAGAGATTATAAATTGGTCTAGAATTTACAATAAGCAAAATTAAATGAAACATCAAATAGTTTGAACAGGGAGCTTGGTGCAGACCATGACATGTATCTTAAATGATGGATTTGTTGATTGTTGCCTAATGACGGATGTTGCATCTTTTGTGCTGACAGACTGTTTAGTCAGTTTGAACAAAAAATCTATCTCTAGAGTTTGTGACTTATTAAATGCTGCATACGACCATGACATGCATCATAAATAAAGGATTTGTTGATTGTTTCTTGGTGAAGGTTGTTGTGCCTTTTGTGTTTACAGATTATTTTTGGTCAATTTGAACCAAACTTCTATCTCTAGAGTTTGTGACTTCCCAAATGCTGCATGTGTTTTTTTTCTGTTTTGAAATTAATTTGTCACAATCAACAAGTGATTAACATTGCAACTTTATGGTATCTTTACATCATTATCTGCAATAAAATGGTTACAAGTTTTTCTTCGTTAGCACATTCTAGTCCAGATGGCATATGCATTTTCAGATAGTCGCGTCTTAGGTCTCTTTGATTACAAAAACAAAGATTAACTAATTTTTGCTTTGGAAGGTTGGGTGCTATGAATCTTAATCTCTATCACAATGTGTTGTTGGACAAAAATACTTTTGAAAATATTTTATTTACATTTATGTGCATGTCCACTTTGCATGTTGTTGGTCCTTTACATAATATTTATCTCACACTCAAATAGTTGGTATTTTGCTCACAAATGGAACATCATTGTATATATCCCCTTGATCTCCTATACGGCCTACTTTAACTCTTATCACCTCCACTTCTACTTTCATCATTTTGCTTTTTCTTCTAATCCGTTTGGGGAAAAATTCGATGATCTTGATCCTTCCTTCGAGCTGATTTATACTTTGTGGGGGCATGATAACTGAAAGGAAAAGATGATCTAGATTGCTTTTATTAAGAAATACCTAAACAATGAACTAAAAAGAGACTTCTTGAGCAACAAGCTCAGACTTCCTGAACAATAGCTCAAACTCCTTAAGGTTACAATCCTGCTATCGCTGTTCTCTTCTTTCTATTCGCCAACTCTTCTTTCTTAGGTTACTGCTCATGTCCTCTTTAGGGTTGTCGCACCGCACCGCACCCCTCTTCTTAAAGTTGTAGAGGGGAGGACACCTAACTAGAGTAGGGCTCTTAATCGGAGTTCAACTCTTCTTCCAATTCCAATCCAACTCGAATTGAGTTGGGTTGAGTCTTTGAGCTAGCCGAACTTGAGCTTTGAGCTTGGGTTTGACTTGGCTAGATTGAGTTGCGTTTGAGTATGGCTCGAACTAAGTTTGGATTGAATTGGAGTATGATTCGAACTGAGTTTGAGTTGAATTGGAGTAGGACTTAAATTGAGTTTGATTGTTCCTAATCATGACTCCCCAAATTTGGCGATTCAGATTCTGATGAATTTGAAATTGAAGATTGGGAAACTTTGCTTCACTAGCTTCCTTCGTGAACCACTTTGTTGAACTTGGCTTTTGTCCTTTGCGTCGTACTCAAAAAGCTGTTTTGATGCCTTATCTTATGGTATGACAATGGTTTTAGTCTTCTCTTAGCTGATCACCAATTCATCTATCGAAAGCAATGTCTCTTTTTGTTTATGGTCTAGCATTAATGGCCTGAACACCATCAAGTTCTTCATGTTCACAACTGAGTACATTTCTACGTACAGAGGCAACTCAAATTGGCAAACATTGTCTCCAACTCGCTTTAAGATTTTGAACGATTCATATTGGATGGGCTTGAGTTTCTTTCATTTTCCTTTTGGTCATTCCTTCCCTAGGTGCAGCAAGACGAAGTCACCTTCTAGGAACCGACTCTCAATATGATGTTGGTCGTGTTTGAATTTCTGTTGAGCCCATTGAAGTTGTTGTTCAACTTCCTTGGGCGCCCATTAGATATGCTCGAGAATTTTTTGTGCTTCTAGCATTATGTTGCCTTCTTTGGATGTTTGTGACGTGAATTGATCGCAAACTGCATATCAAAAGGGCTCTGGGGCAAGTAGCCTAAGCATACCTCGAATGACGGTTTGATCATGGAGCTATGCACCACTCGATTTGAGATCCAATTTGGTGAAGATGGCAGTCCAGCACATCTATCTAAGGTAGGGATACCAAATTTTCACTTTGATCTTGTTGAAGGCATGGTAATTTATGCTCATGCACCATCCTTCGTCCTTCAGCACCATCACCACCGTGTTTTGCAAGGAGAATAGCTTGGTTTGTTAACATCGCTCTCGATTAGCTCAGCCACTTATCGTTAGATTTCTTCATTCTCTAAAATTGAGTTTTGATACATGTTGAGATTCGGTAGTGGTGCTTGGAGATGAGCTATATTTTGTGCTTTACCATTCGTCATGGAGGTAGTTTGTGGTTTTTGGTAAAAAGGTCCATATATTTGCTAATGAGCTCCTGTACCATACAACCATCCTTTTTCTTCCATGTCATTCATAAGGATGATTGTCGATGTCGAAGATGGTGAAGCAATACCTCAACGATATGCTTACTATCGACAGTGAAGCAAAATTTCCATAGTCGATCTATCCTTATCTCTATATCTTTTTGGATCCAACCCAAGTCGTATGAGTTCAGATGAGGTATGATTTGTAGGCCAAGCTTCTGGACCAAGCTTGTTGAGATGAGATCTATTTGATTGTCAATGTCGATGATGGCGTCGATAACTTCTTAACTTGATTTTTCAACATGCATGGCTTTTCTGTAATATTTGGACCAATGGATGGAATCAAGTCTATAACCTTTTGCCTCACCATCAATGAACTCGGACTCGAATCTACAAATGAATTAACACAAGATCGATGGGATCATCGTCGACAGTTGCAGCTATTGTTCGTCGACTTCGGTTATTCTTCTTTCACTTTTTTGGAAAGAATTTTGTGTGAACCAACACTTCTCCCTTATATGCCTTGTAAATTTTTAGTGATCTTAGAAGTGGTCACTTCTCTTCGGGGAAGAAGAATTTTTATTGTTGCTGAATTTTTTTTTTGACCTTTAAGTAGCCCTCTTTGGTTGTCTTCATAGTCCTCTCGCTACGTAGTTTATCTGGGCGTGCGAACCAATGGTAAACTTCATATCATTGCTTGTTGTCGAAACTCGATGATGTAGTCTTGCATCAATTGGTCTCGTCCTTGACACAAGTTGTCATCTTTTCCATCGATCTTCGAGGTAGTCCATTGGGTAGAATTCGTAATGTCGAATAAGTCTTTTAGATTGCCCACATGTTATCTCTTCATTGTTATAAGTTAACAGTAGGCATTCCATCATGCTAGAGCATAACTTGTCAATTTGAGTCACATGAGTGCGACTGTCTTTGCTACTATACCATACTTGGTGAATAACTTACTTGGTGAAAGTTTATCTTATTGTCTTTGCTAATTATAAAGGAAATCTTTATAATTCTATAACATACTTGGTGAAAGTTTATCTTATTGTGAAACAGGTTTCTTTGTCTCATGCTGCTGAAGAAGTATTGGAGAAGACAATACAAGGACAAAGCAAAGGGGATATAATCTACTATTGGGCAGTAATGGATATGGGCCTGAACAAAGTTGATATAAACAGAAAACTTGACTTCTGGTCCACATGTGATCTCTTAAATGCTGCAAAGTGCAGGTACTTCATCCTTTTGCATTTACTTCTATTTGATCTGTTTATATGCTGGTTTGCAATAGTTGCCCTATCTAGTAATATGCATGAATTTAGTGTTAAAATCAGGGATTTAGTTGCTGGGTCTGCTAGTCAAACCACTGGCATTTTGCCAGGTCCTACAGGTTGGCACATGGTTCCATGCCATGTGCCCATCACCTATATGAGAATTGGACATTTTCCATGCATAGGCATTCCATGACACAATGTTGTTGGTACGTGACATGACACGTACAGTGTGAGTGGCCTGAAATGGGCACAGCAGGTTATATGGTTGATTTTTGTTAGAAATGTAGGTTTCTCCAGGAAACTGTAGATCAATGATGAAATTGTAACTTATATAAAAGCTTTGGTTCGATTCAGGAATTCTTTGAAGACTTAAAAAGGTTGTATCAGCTTTAAGAAAAGCTTCAACTGTGTTGTAAATAAAAATCTGTGATTCATCATTAGTTTGAGCTTGATAGCTTTATGTCAAGAAAAACTGTTTTGCTGTTGTACGTTGGATCTTCTAAATTCAGCTAATCTCAGTGGAAATTCAACCAGTTTCAATGGTCTCTTGCAGACCCCTTGCACCTTACCAACACCCACTACATTTGTTCGGTGGATGACCCTCCTTACTCTGTGACCCGTTCCACACATCATCAGCTGGTGATCAGCTTTAATTGAGTTCCTACAAGTTCTAGACAGAAGGAAGAGAGAAAAGGTCCTTTTTGGTATCTACTATTTCTGGCAGTATTCCATAAGTTACTAGCGACCAGTATTTTACTGGCTTGAAAAAAAATTATAAATAGTCTGGTGTTTGACGTTATTATAGGCTATATGTTATAAACACAATATATTATTTATTTCTGTGGATATACATGTTCTAGTGACTCTCTATGTCAGCATGAAATTTTCTTAGGCTAGGATAGTGACATGCATGATATTAACATCTTAGGTTCAGTGGACACCAGCAATATTGACCACCAGTTTTCTGTCACTAGTTAAATGTTGTGTTGTCATTGACATGAAGAACTGTAAAATAGCTTTATGCTTGTGTAATTGAGAAGGTATTATCTGATATCCTGTTACTAGATGTATTGATGCTTCAACTAGCAGCAGATACATCTCCTTGTTCGACAATATTCTTTAAACTCAGCACAAAATGGAACTATTTTGTGCATGTGACAAAAATTGGTTGTTCTAGGGCTTAGTAGATTTGGTAGTTGGTTCAATTAATTTTTTGAATATGAACTACCAGAGAGGAGGTGGAGATGGAGGAGGAGGAAGAGGGGTGTTGTCGGGGTCTGGGGAGGCTGTCGGGTGGGAGGTGAGGGAGAGCGATAGTGCGAGGAGAAGGCACACTACCGAGAGAGAGCGAGAGAGAGAGAGAGAGAGAGAGAGAGAGCTTCAAACGCTTACCAACAGAGAATGGTGGTGGCTCCTTCCACTTTCTAATGCCTCCTCCCACTTCCAGAAGCAGTCCTTGATGGCCATAAGTGGATTTATTAGGAAACGGTGCAAGTACAAGACAAAGTTTGTGAGGATCCACCATTGGAGGTCACAGCGGAAAGGGCAAGGCACACCATTGCTTGCCTTCCACACACAGAGTAGCATGATCCCTTAGAGTTCCAAGGGATGTGTGGGCATGGATTGTGTTGTTATTTGGCTTGGTTGCACTGAACCTGAACCAATCAGTTTGAGTTGACAATTAGCTTAGGATCAACTCAAGCTCTACCAACCTTCTTTGGACCAGGTGCGCCTAGGCAGTGGCCAATCAAAATGCCTTGCTCGAGATATTTTACGGCACTCAGGTCTCGCTTCACCTTGCTCTGGCACCAAAGAGAGCACCCAAGCACCTCATGACAGCAGTAGGCAGGAGTCACAGGATCACAGTTAGATAATCTTAATCCCCACATAATGACTAAAATATTATTTGGTCCCATTTTTCTAAACCTGGGTTAAGGATGGATAGGACTGCAGTTAGATAATCTTAAATTCTCAAGCCCCACTAAAGCTAAAAGTTGTTAGTTTTGCAGGCTTATATATAATAGGAAACAGGTGTAGTGGGGCTTATACTACAGGTATACTACATGATCTAAAAGGATATATATACTGTTTCCTAAACAGTTTATCAAACTCTTTTACTTCAATTTCTTGCAGGGTGATGTTTGAAGATGCTTTTAGACAAATGTATGGGCTACCACCTGACATGCGAGCCCTGCCTCCAATGCCCTTTGATGGTGACCATTGGTCTGTTCTTCACAGCTGGGTGGTGCCAACACCCTCCTTCCTAGAATTTATAATGTTTGCAAGGTATTCTTTTTTGATCTCTTTTTCCAGTGAAATTCTCCACATATGTTTCATTGACATGTTTTATTTGCTGAATTACAGAATTTTTGCTGATTCACTTGATAACTTAAATCAGAACAACAGTAGCCTGACCTCTTGCATTCTTGGATCATCAAGACTCGAGGTAACTTAATTATCCTGCACCAATCAGTTTCAATTTTACTATGTACTTATTTAATGGCCAATCATAAACTCAGATAAGGCACTGCTACTGCCGTGTTTTGGAAGTGTTGGTCAATGTTTGGGCTTATCATAGTGGTAGAAAGATGGTTTACCTTGACCCCTTTACTGGGGAGCTAAAAGAACAGCACCCTCTTGAGCTCAGAGATATGTGGGTGAAATACTTCGATTCAGATCTACTGAAGAGCATGGATGAAGATTTAGCTGAGAAAGCAGATGATGGGATGCATCCCAATGACAGATGGTTGTGGCCTTTAACTGGTGAGGTGCATTGGCAGGGGATCCTTGACAGGGAAAGGGAGGAGAGATTGAAGCAAAAGATGGATAAAAAGAAGAAATCAAGGGAGAAGCTGTTGGAGAGGCAGAAGCATGGATACAAGCAGAAATCATTGGGACAGAAAGATAAATCACCATAACAAGTTCAAAATTCCCATTTATGAACCAATCAAGACCTATAGCGTTATACTGACAGAGATCAGAAATGGTGGATGCGGGAATAAGAAGCAATTGGTAATAAAGAGATCACCATATAAAGTTCAGGTTTCAGTTTTATTAACCAATCAAGAACTTACAGTGAGTGCTACACCAAGAGAGACCAAAAATAGTGGATGCAGGATATGAAGCAATTTGATAAGCCATTGGATATTGCCCTAATGTTTACATATACACATCTCTTCCTGCATTTTATGCTCTGAAGGAGTCGAGAAGGTCATGGCAATCTTAGCCGCACAGGTATCTTGATATAATTTTTGAAAAGAGAATTATTTTGTGATAGTAAGTCAGGAGTGCAGATACTACTTATGCTTCTGGCCAAGTGATATTCTTTTCCACTTATTAATCCAAAGAGGATACACCAAAATGAACTGTATTTGGTTGAGTCACAACTTGTCACTGTACATCAGGGAAAAATGGAAAGCATTTATGAATGAGAAATAGAATTTTCTTTGTCAGAGTTTTTGTTTTGCCCTTTTGCATCATTCTGCACATTTTCCAGAACGGTATTCCTGGTTTTTACAACTTTATAAGTTTCAGAAATATTCCGTTAAGATGTTGGATGTATGTTTCATCTACTGTGCTCGTGTACAATGCTTCGTCCTGGTCTTGTGTCCAACATCTATTGGAGCCCAGATTACAACCATCAGGTATTGGCAAAAACTTTGTTTCATTATGGTAACTAAAATTTTGTCAACAGTATGATAGGCTAATCTAGTGTCCACATCTATGGACGGAAAATAAAAAAAAGTGTTTTAAAACAGAAATATGCTGATTAACACAATAATTGCACAAGAAACTGCAGCATTGTGCAGCTGCAGTTGACCCCTTGTTGATCCTAGTAGGATGTTGAATTCCTCCATGAGAATTTAGTTAGATACACAATGCTACATTAATGTAAAAAAAATAAAAATAAAGACTTTAAAACTCGATTCATTTTATAAAATGCTAGTTGTTAAAAGCTTGGACTGCTGATAGTAGGATATTGGGATCCCATTTACCATTTGCAAAAGAAAATAATTAACATCCAAAGAGATGGGAAGAACATGTGTTGGGGACAATGATACTCATCCCAAACCTATAAAAGAAAAGCAAAAAAGATGAATCACTGACTGTGTGATAAAATGATGAAAGTATTTGTTTTCAGGGGTTTTCTTGATTGATCAATTAGGATGTCAGACCTTTTTTTTAATGGAGAAAGCTATCCTCAAAATGACCAAATAAACTAGTTATGGTTCTTTTATCCAGTTTGTAAAACTACTACCAATAAAACGACCACTATTATCTTCTCATCAGAACGCCATCTCAAAGAAATAAATGATGATAAAGCAGATTATATGCGTGACTTTACCATCTTAATATGGTGTATTAAAAGGAATTCAAATTTATTTGAAGGCTTATATTGACACTAGAATCAAATTAGGTATTTTCTTTCAGGTATATTACTCGAATTCTTTTATTGTGTTGTTAGAACCCTTGCAGATTCTAAACTTGGGGTTGATCTCTTTAGGGGATCGGCCTCCTTGGAACTCTATAAGGGGTTCTTCCCTCCAAGTTGCTGCTCAAAGGCTGCAGAAAAGATTCATCTATTGCTTATGAAAAGAGGAGGAATACATTACTATTTATAGGGCTTCTAAACCCTAACTCCTTATAGGACTCCTACTCAAGACTCTTACTTCTAACCAACTCCTAATAGGACTCCTACTTAAGACTCATATTTCTTTACAACTCCTAATTCTTAAGATTCCTATTCCTTTACAACTCCTAATTCTTCTCTAAGAAACAACCTCCTACATGAATGCCCCTTTCAATTAGAACTCTCATAGCTAGAGTCCTAACAGAATGTCCCTCTCAATTAGGACTCTCCTAGCTAGTCCTAACAGTTTTACATGAATGTCCCTCTCAATTAGGACTCTCCGAGCTAGAGTCCTAACAGACCCGCCCTCTTCAAATCAGCCTTGTCCTCGAGGCTGATGATTCGTGAATTCTGGGAATTTGATCTTCAATTCGTCATAGTTCTCCCAAGTGGCATCTTCTATTGGTAGGTTCGCCCACTGTATTAGCACTTCATTAGTGGGTCGTCGTCGTCGAGTCACGATCCGTTGATCAATAATGGCACTTGGCTGGGTCTGGAGTTCTCTTTGGGTAGTCATATTTTGTGGGTGGCTTTGGGCTGTCTCCAAGCACCTATTTACAACTTCTATCTGGTCGTCGATTTGTGGGTGATATGTCGCACTCCTTTTCAATTTAGTACCCTGCATATGGAATAACTTTGTCCAAAATCTGCTCTTGAAGATGCAAGTAGAATTTGTCACAAGCACAATGCGTCCCTTATAGCATAATTCTTTTGAGTCCCGATTGTAATGAGCCACGGAGCTTGGTGCTTCCTCTAATTTTTTTTTTTTTTGATCTTACTAGTCTCCGAATCTTCCCGCCATTCCATCTTAATATCCTCAAGAAAGTCACTGGTTGGAAGTAAAACAACCGAAAATTCAGCTTGCTCAGGTAGTTGCGAAAGCACATCTGCAAGAACATTCTCTTTCCCCTTTTTGTATGTTATTTCATAATCAAATCCAAGAAGTTTTATTACCCATTTTTGCTGCTCAAGGGATGATATCTTTCGCTCCAAAAAGTACTTGAGGCTTTTATGGTCGGTTTTAATTTGAAATCGTCGACCAATCAAGTAGGGTCTCCACCTCGTTGGTGCGTGCACAATGGCAAGCATCTCTTTATCATATGTTGACTTATTTTGATGGGAGGGAGATAATGCCTTGCTAGTGTATGTGAGTGGTTGACCATCTTGCATAAGAATGGCTCCAATTCCGACTCCAGATGCATCGGCCTCAATAATGAAGGGTCGGTTGAAATCTGGTAGTGTTAGCACCGGCGTCGTCGTTATGGCTGCCTTAAGTTTGTCGAAGGCAACGGAGGCTCTGTCCGACCTTTGGAAGATATCTTTTTTCAGTAAGGAAGTAAGTGGTGCACTGATCTCTCCATAGTTTTTCACGAACTTGCAGTAGTAGCCTGTTAAACCCAGAAAGCTATGTAGTAATTTTATATTCCATAGGGTCAGCCAGTTTTGCATTGCTCCAATTTTGAAGGGGTTATTGCCACATCTTCCTCTGATATGATATGCCCAAGATATTCCACCTTCTTATGAAGAAAGCAAAAATTCATAGTGGTTGTTGTGTATTCAAAAGGCGGTTTTCGGTATGTCTTCTTCACATACTCGTATTTGATGATACCCGGATCGAAGGTCCAGCTTTGTGAAGATTTGTGCTCCCTTAGCAACTCATCTACTACTGGAATAGGGTATTTATCCTTGATGGTTATACCATTGAGAGCTCGGTAATCAGCACATAATCACCATATTCTATCCTTTCGTATGAGGAGCACCGGTGAAGAGTAGGGGCTGCAACTTGGCTGAATAACTCCTGTTTTGAGCATTTCTTTTACAATCCTTTATATTTCATCCTTCTGGAGATATGGATATTAATATAGCTGAGCATTTGCTGGAGATTTGCTTGGAATAATCATTATACAATAATCATGCCGACGGGTAAGAGGTAGGTTGCGTGGTTCGTCAAATATATCTAAAAATTCAGCAAGCAAAGGAAGTAGATTTGGATCTTCAAATTTTGTTGGCTCTCCCTTAGTTTATTGCTCAAGTTGTACCAAAAAGCCGCTGCATGCTTTATGCAAAACCTTCTCCATTTGTTGTGTGCAAATCGTCGTTACGTCGCCCTCACGTTTCCCGTGTAGTATCACCTGTTTCTCCTTACTGTAAAATTTTATAATTAGTTGCATAAAATTCTAAGAAATATCACCTAATGTTATCAACCATTTAATTCTGAGTATGGCCTCATGATCATCAAGAGGGAGGAGGAAGAAATATGCAATTATCTCTTGGTCCTACAACAACAGTTTCACTTGCGGGCACCTATGATCACACTTCAAAATTCGTCCGTTGGCGACCTTAACGACAAACCTGCTGCAATTCTCAATAGGTAAGTTCATATAGATAGCAACCTTACTATTTAGGAAGTTATTAGTGCTGCCCGTGTCGATGAGAACAGTGATCGGTTGTTGTTTGAGAAGGCCTCCAACTTTCATCGTTTGTGGGATTGAGTAGCCAACTAGTGTATGTATCGTAACTTTGGTCGGTTGTGGCTCTTCTTCTGCATCTTCTTCTTCATGTTCAAGGCTCTCTTTTGGATGTTCAATGACCTCTTCTTCTATCGGTTCAATCATAAGAAGTCCCCCTTTACTACAGCGATGCTCACGGCTCCACGACTCAACACAATGCCAACATAACCCCTTCGCATATCGCTCCCGAAGCTCTTCTCTTGTTAACCTCTTTGGTGTAGGGACTTGGTCGAAAGTAGGGGTTGAGGAGTGACCCTAGTCCTCCGAGCTTCATGGTTCAATTGCTCCTCTTGATGTCGTGCGAAAGAGATGGCTGCCATAAGCGTATACGGTTGTCGCGCTTTAACTTCTCCTTGGATCTCCGACTTCAAGCCCTCAATGAAGGTTCTCAATAGCTGTTTTTGAGACCAATCATGAGTTTGATTAGATAACCTTTCAAACCTGGTTTGGTACTCCTGAATGGTAGAGGTTTATCGGATCTTTGCCAGTTGTCCGTCAATATTCTCGTAATCGGTTGGTCTGAAGCGGATCAACAGTCCTTCTTTGAATTGTTGCCATGAAAGGACTCCATAAGTATGTTCAAACCAATCAAACCACTGTATAGCATCCCCTTCAAGATGTATAGCTACAATTTTCACCATAGATGCATCCGCGATTTTGTGGTACTGAAAATATCGCTCCGCGTGCGAGATCCAACCAATCTTGTCTCCTTCTTCCCATCTAGGGAAGTCCACTCTCATGCATGGATAGTTGGGGTTGGTTATATATCGTCCCCTCTCTTGGAAGTCATATCTTCGGGCTTGGTGTGATTGGGCAAAGTTCTCTCCTTGATGTGATTTCTTTAGGCTTAGTGGTCGGTCCAATCTGAGTTCGGTAAAGAGCGTCCGAATCTTATCCTCCATTCGTGCCTCCAAGGCTTCGAATTTAGCATTGATTGCCTCCTTAGATGCCATAGTATATGCCTCCAAATCTATGATGTTAAGATCTCTCTTTTGTTGTTGGGTTAAAGACATGTATAGGTTAAGAGAAGTGATGGTCGAAAGGGTTGGTGGATCGGTGGATGTAGGCTACGATTTAGGCTTGTTTTGTGGCAGTTTTGGGTGCAGTTTGAGGGTGTGGTTTAGTGGAGTTTTAGGGCTGTGGATGAAAGTTTTAGATCTGTGGTAGATGGCAGCAAAGGTTTGATAGAAATCAGTGGAAGTTGCAGCAAGTATGTGCTGTCTTGTAAGAGTAGAATTGTCGTCGAAGAAACAATGGTTTCTCGATGTAATTTCTACCAAAAACTTAAGAGAATTGAGGAGGGAATTGATAGCAAAATCATAGATTATATGACAGAAAGGATGTCTAATTTAATCAAGAGAATTTCAGCAGTATAACAGCAAGAAAATTGGTGCAAGTTGCGATAGCAGAATTGTCGTCGAAAAATTTCAGCGGGTCACAATGAAAATTTGCAGCAACACAAAATTATTTTTAGAGATGAATTCCTTAATATATTAATCTTACATGGAAGCCAAGATGATCTATGAAGTGTGTAAGAAATTTCATTCAAAAAAGATTACAAATAGATGGGTTAAGGCAACAATATGCCGCTAAAATTTTCTGTAGCTCAGATTTTTAAGTATAGCAGATTGGACGTAAAAGATCAGTGATTTATATTGAGAATTTTTTGATGAAACCAAAGGGAAATCCACTGTTCGGAAGTTTCAAAGCTATCATAAAAATTTCGTAGAGATTTGGATAGAAACAATATAGTAACAAGATCAAACAAACAGTGCTATGCGGCTGAAATTTTACAATGCAGATTTTCAAGTATAGCAGATTAGACTTAAAAGATCAATGGTTTATATTGAGAATTTTTTAAAAAAACTAAAGAAAAATCTGCTATTAGGAAGTGTCAAAGTTGTCATAAAAATTTCATATAAATTTGGATAGAAAAAGCACAGTAGCAAGATCAAACAGATGGTGCTATGCGATTGGAATTCTGCAATGTATCTTTCGTCGTAGAGATGAAAACTTTGTGACGAAAGGTTTATGCAGCAATATAGGAA
Organism: Musa acuminata AAA Group; assembly: GCF_036884655.1. Classification (NCBI taxonomy): domain Eukaryota; kingdom Viridiplantae; phylum Streptophyta; class Magnoliopsida; order Zingiberales; family Musaceae; genus Musa; species Musa acuminata. Next base: position 22,491,002 of record NC_088346.1, read on the forward strand.
CAGTTTTTTTTTTTTTAGATTTTCGAATAAGGATAACTAAATTGCAGCAGCAGTAAGGTAGGAAACCAGAACCTGTTGTAATTCACGGGGAGATCAAAGGATGATCTACGGTGGTGGAGATGATGGCGGAATTCGGCGACGATCTTTTAAGAAATTGTGAGAATTGCTTTGGGAGGTTGTGGAGGGCTGATGGATGGCAATGGAAGGGCAGCGAGATGCCAAGAACGTTGCTCTGATACCAGGTGTTAGAACCCTTGCAGATTCTAAACTTGGGGTTGATCTCTTTAGGGGATCGGCCTCCTTGGAACTCTATAGGGGTTCTTCCCTCCAAGTTGCTGCTCAAAGGCTACAGAAAAGATTCATCTATTGCTTATGAAAAGAGGAGGAATACATGACTATTTATAGGGCTTCTAAACCCTAACTCGAACTCCTACTTTTAATCAACTCCTAATAGGACTCCTACTTAAGACTCATATTTCTTTACAACTCCTAATTCTTAAGACTCCTATTCCTTTACAACTCCTAATTCTTCTCTAAGAAATAACCTCCTACATGAATGCCCCTTTCAATTAGGACTCTCATAGCTAGAGTCGTAATAGAATGTCCCTCTCAATTAGGACTCTCCTAGCTAGTCCTAACAGTTTTACATGAATGTCCCTCTCAATTAGGACTCTCCAAGCTGGAGTCCTAACACTGCAATGCTGTTAGGGTTTCTATTCTGTGGTTTCCTATGTTTGCTTGATGTAATTTGGATATGTTTTCTATTTTAAAGTACACCGAACAATCTTTTGGATATGAACTTGATGTAATTTGTTTGTGAAATAATACAAGAGATTGTTGCTAATTTCTGATGTTAATTATGGAAAAGACTTCGCAATCAACTTGATTTTCTATATTAATGCTTCCTCGAAAAAAAATAAAGGCTCCATTTCTGTGTTCATTAATTGCCTGCATATAGTTTCAGAATGAACACTTTGTGGGACTGTTAAATCACTATCATACATTGTTAACAAGAAATCATAGCAAAAATTTGTTGAATCAAACTATTATTATATCTCAAAAATAGATATTAAAGTACTATCAAGTGGCATTTAGTTCAAACTATAGATTTATATTGTCTTAGTCGTTGGCACGTAGGTGGTTTGGTCAGATGTTTATCGAATTGCCCCAACTGCTATTTTACCTATCAAGATAGAAGCAGTGTGGGACTAATTTTGGTTCGTAAAGATGTTTTAAGAGAACTTTTTAGCTCTTGTTATGATCATCTTTCACAACAAATATACAACTCTTTGTGACATCTCCCAGTCCGTTGGTACCCAGTGAACTTGTTTTGTTCATCAGGAAACTGACAAGCTTCGAATCAAGCTTTTCCATTTCATTTGATCCATGTATCTTGGCATTTTAACGAATGGATTTCCCCTTGAAATCTCGGGTCAATTATGTTTCTTTCTGTTGATCTCCTCTCTGTTCTTCACAAATATTATATTAGTTTGACATATATATAAGTTTGGAGGTAATTTTCAGAGGCAAAATGAATTGTTTTATCAAACATTTTTTAAGTTCCTAGAATCTCACTTCTTTCCTCCTTTTGCCTTTGTTCTCGGATCACAGAAGAATCATTTGATTAATTTAATGCCATTGCATCATCCTCAATTAACTTCCTCAATAGCTTAGGAAAGCAATTACGCCAACCATCAAGCACCTGCCACTATTTATATTTTATAGGACCAAAATATTTCTTTTGGATAAATATATTTTGAAGCAGTGAAATGGATTTTCCCGGGGGAGCTTCGTTCCAAATTGAGTTTTAGATCAGTGAATTCATATGTCAGATTTGGAAAAATATTACTTTTAGGGAGAGGATCAAACGCACCCTGATCGAAAACAGAGCAGCTGCTCAGACGCTAGCTAGTCTTCTTCCCGTCTGCATTGAGAAATTAATATTACAGTTTTTGTTAGTTTGGCAAGTCCCATAGTCCCATATCGAGAAAATTAGACTTGTTGTCTCGTCTTAGAACTATAAATAAGGACCTGGGCTTTGAAGTCAGATGTACCACAGACAACACAAGAGGCACCACAAGAAAACCTGCTTACGGTTTGGGTTTTTCTTGTGTAAGTGTCCCTCTTTTATAGTAGTAATTTGCTCCTCTTTCGTTTGTGGATGTAGGTCAATTGACCGAACCACGTATATCTGGTGTTCTGGTGTTCTTGTCGCTTTTATTCTTTCCGCTTTATTGCCTTTGTTGTGTTGCCAAAATTATCCTTTGGTAAATTTCCTGGGGCTAGCTCTAACAAATTGGTATCAGAGCCTGGTTCTGGGATCTTTTGGCAACGATGACAATAACAAAGATTGTTGTCGAGAAATTCGACAGAAATGTCAACTTCGGCTTGTGACAACTCAAGATGGAGGCTATTCTAGTTCAAGACGGAGTTGATTTGGTACTACAGGGAGCCGAGAGCATTCCAGATGATATGTCAAAAGAAGAGCTTGCGGGTATGGATAGGAAGGCCCGATCAAGCATCATTCTAAATCTCTCTGACGAGGTTTTACGGGAGGTAGCTACGGAGACTACGGCTAAGAGCATGTGGGACAAGCTTAAAACCTTGTACATGAAGAAGACAGTGGAGAATCGTCTCTACTTGAAGTAGAATCTATATATGCTTCGGATGATTGAAAGTACATCTATACTCTCGCATCTTGATAAGTTTGATTCTTTGGTTATGGATTTGGAGAAGGCTTTGTTACTCTTGTGTTCTCTTCCCCAATCTTTTAAGCATTTCCGTGATACTTTGATTTATGGAAAAGAAACAGTTTTGTATCAAGAAATTAAATCTGCACTGAAATCTAAAGAGTAGATAGACAGGAATATCACTGGGGAAAGTAGAGAGAATCAGACTAAGGGTCTGGTTGTTAGGGGGAGAATGGATAAAAGAAAATTTGACAGTAGTACATCTAAATCTAGATCTAAATCCAGACATAAAAATTTGGAATGTAGATATTGTCATAAAATGGGGCATATTAAATCTGATTGCTTTAAATTAAAAAATAAATTAAAGCAAAAGGAAAAATTTGTTGAAAAAACTACTGATTCCGCTGAAGTTAGTGTAGCAACTGATGAGATTGTTGGAAATATTTTTTCTGCTATTGATGACAGGACGAGTTCTAAAAATGAATGGATTTTAGATTCAGGTTGTTCTTATCACATGTGTCCCAATAGGGATTTGTTTTCCACATATGAATCTTGTAATGGTGGAATTATTTTGATGGGCAATAATGCCGCATGTGATGTTGTTGGTAGAGGAACAATCCGAATTAAAATGCATGATGGTATTGTGAGGATGCTCACTAATGTTAGACATGTTCCTGATTTAAAAAGGAATCTCATCTCTTTAGGCACCCTAGAGGCCTTTGGGTGTAAATACACAGCTGAAGGTGGAGTTATGAAAGTTTATAGAAGTGCCCTTATTGTTATGAAAGCTTGTAGGTCTGGTAGCTTGTATATTCTGTAGGGAACTACTGTCACAGGTTCGGTTGCAGTTTCATCATCATCATTGTCTGATTCTGACATCACCAAATTATGGCATATGCGTTTGGGTCATATGAGCGAAAAAGGTTTGAGCATATTGAGCAAAAGGGGTCTACTTTGCGGACAGAGTACTGGGCCACTTGATTTTTGTGAACACTGCATTTTTGGAAAGTAGAAAAGAGTCAGCTTCACTTCTCCGGCAGTTCACAAAACGAAAGGTACTCTTGACTATATTCATTCAGACCTTTGGGGTCCAGCTCATGTTCAATCTAAGGGTGGTGCCAGGTATATGTTGACTTTCATTGACGATTATTCCAGGAAAGTTTGGGTTTATTTTCTGAAGCATAAAAATGATGTTTTTCTAACATTTAAACAATGGAAGGCTTTAATTGAGAAGCAAACAGGTAAACAGATTAAGCGGCTTCGAACAGATAATGGCATGGAATTTTATGAAGGTGATTTTGAAGAATTCTGTAAAAATGAAGGAATCGTTCGGCATCGCACTGTTAGGATGACGCCTCAGCAAAATAGAGTGGCCGAACGTATGAACAGAACACTCTTGGAGAGAGCAAGGTGTATGATCTCAAATGCAGGGTTGACAAAGGACTTTTGGGCAGAGGCGATTAATATGGCCTGTTACATTGTCAACCGCGCTCCTTCTGCAGCACTTAACTTTAAAACTCCGGAGGAAGTTTGGTTAGGTACTCCTGCTGATTATTCTGATTTAAAAATTTTTGGGTGTCCAGCATACATGCATGTAAATGAAGGGAAATTAGAGCCTCGGGCTAAAAAGTGCATTTTCCTTGGGTATGCTTCTAGGGTGAAAGGATACAGATTATGGTGTCCTGATCCCAAATCCCCAAAATTTGTAATCAGTAGAGATGTTACTTTTGATGAATTATCTATGCTATCTTCCAAAGAGGATTGTTCAGCGAATTATGTCTGCATCAAAGTGTTACTACAATTTACTGTGATAGTCAAAGTGCTATTCATTTGACTAAAGACCAGATGTATCATAAGAGGACAAAACATATCGATGTGAAGTTTCATTTTATTCAGGATATCATTGCTGAGGGAAAAGTCCTTGTTCAGAAAATTCATACGAAGGACAATCCAGCTGATATGTTTACGAAGCCTCTTTCGGTTTACAAGTTCAAGCAGTGCTTGGACTTGGTTGGTGTTCATTGTTGGTGATTGCCCGTTGGGGCTTTTATGAAGAAGGTGGAGTAAGTTTTGTTAGGACATGCCAAGGTGGAGATTTGTTAGTTTGGCAAGTCCCATACTCCCACATCGGAAAAATTAGACTTGTTGTCTCGTCTTGGAACTATAAATAAGGGCCTGGGTTTTAAAGTCAGATGTACCACAGGTAGCACAAGAGGCACCACAAGAAAACCTGCTTACGGTTTGGGTTTTTCTTGTTTAGTAAGCTGAAGGTGTTTTATGGCCTAGGAACATCTTCCTAAGGCATTTGTAAGTGTCCCTCTTTTATAGTAGTAATTTGCTCATCTTTCGTTTGTAGATGCAGGTCAATTGACCGAACCACGTATATCTGGTGTTCTGGTGTTCTTGTCACTTTTATTCTTTTCGCTTTATTATCTTTGTTGTGTTGTCAAAATTATCCTTTGGTAAATTTTCTGGGACTAGCTCTAATAGTTTTGGTTGATGGAATTGATCTCTCGCTTGGTGGGATGAATGTCACCACCAGATTCATGTTGCCTGACTGTAAATTACCTTTGCAACTGTAAATCCATCGTGATGTTATAACAGTGTAGAACCGAACTTATTTCTTTCATGGCAACAATGGAGAGGGTATTTTGAAGCAGATAAACAGTGCAAACTGATCAGTTGCATAAATTGGGGATCACAATGGATTTTAGCTTTCAATATATAGCAAATGTAACATATATTACAGTATCAACAGACTTTAAACAACAGCAGCACAAGTGCTTGTAAGAATGGATGCACATAGAAACAGGAGTTGGTACTATACTTGTTTTTCTCTCCGTATAATTCAACATATGATGTCAAAGAATTGTCCCTTGTCTCCGAGATCTTTTGAAGAGACAAAGTTACAATATTTAATGCTACAGACAAGAGGGGAAAAGATAGATGAACATACACAAGTGATGTACAAAAGAATAGCCTAATGATGAGCTTCTTGATTGCACCAGATCTGAAATAGGCAAAGCACCCAGAAGAGATGAGTTTTGAAACCAATTACTCCCAACCCATCAACATCTTGGTCAGTCCCTCTATTATCTTGTTTTGTGATGCACACAACTTCAAATCATCACAAAGGAGGAGGAATCTATAGACTTCCCACTCCCTATCACCAATGACATGCCTCCCAATCTCTCTCGGCCTGAAAATTTGAGAACATATAATTTATTAAGAGTTGTGAATGCCATCTTTGTTGTCATGAGATTCATGTAGCTATACTAAAAATGTTATGGAAGTTTTTGCTGTCATTTGAAAGCCAAAAATTATGAAACGACATTGAGGTATGGGTGCAGAAAACACCAGCTGGGAAGTAACTTAATATTTGACATCCATCTGCTCCTCGTGTGAAGGGTTAGTGGTTGAATGTTCAGAGAGATATTTCCCATGGTTTTCAGGGTGACTCCTAAATTATCCTATGATGGTAGTAAATAGTAGCTTGCCAATTACAAGTGGAAAATGTGGTCATCATTGTACTATCATGGTTTATTAGTCAGAAAATATTGCACCAGAAACAATAATTGTTTATGATTATGCAAATCAGAAGATCGGAAGACATACCAAAAATATGCGAATCTGAAGTGCGAACACAAGGCTCTCTGTTTGCCCTGATCAATGATCTTTTTCCCATCCATTTGCATCACAAATAAATCAATCTCACATCTTCCATCCTGGCTCGAATGGAATCGGCCATAGCAGATCTAACAGGAACCATTTTAAGTGCATTTAGCATCATCAGAAATAGGGAATTTAACGACCAAAACATCATCCTGTCATAAATTACTAGGAAGCATCTTATAATGAAGTACATGGGGGGGGGGGGGGGGGGGGTGGGGGTAAGCTATAGTAACAAAATCATTTCATGATAAAAGGTCGAATGCATAGCAAAATCATAGTTGAAACGAACTAACGAAGACAAGGTAAAATGATATGATTATTATTATTTGTTAACGTTCATTTTGGTTAGCATGTTCTTGTTAATGTTATTACCTGGACATTGTAATCCTTTAGAGTCCTCACTCATTACGTCATAGAGGAGTCCTTTGTGGTCTCGACCAAGGATCTGAATAAGTAGTGTATGACTGGGGCTGAGAGGGTTGTCCATGGTCACAGAAGGATTATTTATTTGATGAGAAAGGAGATCCAACAGGCAATTCTTCAGAAAGTTCTAAATCGAACAATTCTTCTGTGATTGCAGGAGGCAGAAAAGGCGATGCTTGCAGGCACACAATAATAATCTGTGCGTTGGCTGGTTCAATCTCACAATTTGTCATGGAATCCCCTAAAACAGCTCTCAATTTTTGGCAGGCCTCTTCCTTTCTTCTTTTTGTATGCAGGAGTTGCCTGAAGCAATATTTTCATTTTAGAACACAGGAAATATGTGTACAGGACGTATAGTGAGAATAACAACACCAAAAGCCTTGCAGAACAATTGCTTGGTCTCGACGAAAATTCAAGTACAAAATTAATCGGTTTGGTTCCTATGTTTAGCTCGATAATTTTCTATCGTAAAAACCATAAAACGATTTACATACACTTAGATGCCATAAATGTAAAAAACATCCATCAAAGTGAGCGACAGCGTTTAAGAAAATAATATTGAATCTCAACAGAAATTGTGCACTTAACTTGCTAGGACATATAAATCTAAGAATATTTTGAAGTTTAACAACATTGCTAAAAAGAACCCTGATGTATATACATGATGCGGAGAATTGTTAAGTGTGTAATATATTTCATAACTTCTTTGCAAAAACGTTGCCAAAAAGGGCTCGTAATGCTTACTTTGGACAACTTTGGCTTGTTCATGCCAATTAACCTTTTCAAAATTTTAAATGGAGATCTACATTTTAGCTATTCTAGTTCATACTAGTAGATTGTACAGCATAATTTGCCTCTTGCTGATTCCCAGTTCAATGTGGTTATTCAGGCCACACCCACAACAAATCTTGACACTTCTAATTTAACGACAGAATTTACATTTAAAAGAAAACATTATGTTTATATACAATTAACATATGTACAAGGCAGTTGATGAAATAGTTCAGTATAACTAAATATCCTTTACTACGAACCAAATTAGAAGAACTGCCACTTAATGCAGAACCATGGGCGTGTTCTCATCATGGTCATACAATCTCCAAGCAAACACAACACAAGTCTGGGACAACTGACATTAATCATTAACAGTAAACTTTGGTGATTAGTTTTAATATACTATGATTTACAATCAGAACATCCTATTTGAATTCTTGGTATAGGGATTAGAGATGCATAATAATAATCACAAATTACGAAGGAGAATTGTTCTGGTATCAATTGATAAATATCAATAGATGCATAATCAAACCTTGTGTCACTGATGAAAAAGAGGTCCATAACTCTCCCATCAGGAGTGGTGGAAACTTTTACCCTCCTTATAGAGAGTCCCAGTTCACATAGTACCTGTGTCACATCTTCCAAGGGCCACAAGCATTATTATTAACGCTAATATTACAGAGCTATAAGCTTCCAAGAAGAGACCAACCAAATAGATATGACGGTATATATACACTTTTAGAATTAGGAGTGTTAGCATAAAATATGTAATATGTTATATAAAATACGAAAATAATTTTTTATGTCAGGATTGAAATCAAATAACATTAGATCTAATTTTATAATGCGTATCTTTTGATATCATCTAAAAGGGATTTCCGTGTGATATCCAAATGCACCATCTTAAAATCCAAAACCGTTGTCAATTTGTGAGAAGAACTAGACTATCATTCTCCCCTCTTCCTATCCTTTCATAGGATCGCTTCCCTCAACTACATCCTCTATAAGATGCGTAACATACCTCATTCAGTCCCTAGAGGTCCTATCTATTTATAGGCGAGAGCAAATAGTCTAGGATAAATTATTAGGAGAGTTCTTCCTATCAAGAGCATCCCCTAAGGAATCCTATTATAATATAAACTTCTTTTCTATTAGTCAATATTTGTTATCAGAATCCAATTAGTTCCATTATATATCTTATTTAATTATAAAGGGTCACATATTCTAACATTCTTCCACTTGGCTCATTAATCGATAAGAAATCAAAGATATTCAAAATCAAAATAAATAAAACAAAATTTGTTTGAAAATAATTTTACCTAATTGTATTCCAAAAGAATTTCGAAAAGCATTTTATACATGGCCATGAATTTTAAAAACAAGCCAATAAGTCCAATAAACACAATAATACTATATTAAGTCCAACTATCAATACGAGTCATAGCGGTTGTATATCAGCTATATCATACTCTCTTCTATGTACCACAATATTATTAGTCTTTCCTAATATAATCCATAATGACCTATGTAATTTGTCTTGTCAAGACAATCATGTTATTATATTCAACTATAATATGCATAAACATAAATGTAAACAGGATAATAGAAATAAATAACTTTTATTAAACAAAAAAATATCAATAATAGCATCCACTTAAATATGCATCATCATATCTTTTACGGCTTGCTCTCAAGTCCCGTTCTAAGAACATGTTCTTTAAATATTTTACACCGTAAAACTTTGGTAAATGGATCAGTAATCATCACAGTGTTGCTTAGGTTCTCAATCGACACTTGTTATTTTTGGATTCTTTCTTTAACCACCAAGTACTTTATCTCGATGTGCTTGGAACTACTAGAGTACTTGTCATTCTTTGAGAAGAAAACTATTGCGGTGTTATCACAAAATATCTTCAATAGCCTAGCAATTGAGTTGGCCACACCAAGTCTTGAGATGAAATTTCGTAGCTATAAAGCTTGATTTGTGGCCACAAAGCATGCTACAAATTCAGCCTCCATTGTTAATGATGCAATAAGCGATTGCTTTGTACTTTTCTAAGAAATTGCCCCACCAGCTAACATGAATACAAATCCTAAAGTGGACTTCCTACTATCGAGACAATTTGAAAAATCAGCATCTGAATATCCTATCATTTCAAGCTAATCTGATATCATATATATAAGCATATAATCTTTCGTCCCTTACAGATATCTTAATACTTTCTTTGTAGTTTTCCAATGTTTCATTCCTAGGTTGCTTTGATATCTACCTAGTATTGCAATTGTAAAACTGATATATGGTCTTGTATAGGTTTGAGCATATAATAGGCTTCCAATTGCACACTCATAAGAAATATTCTTCATTTGATTATTTTCTAAGTCATTTTTCAAGTACTAGTTTTGGCTAAATTTTTTACATCTAGTAATAGGTATATCACTGGCTAAACAAAGTTGCATATTAAATCTCTCCAAGATATAATTAATATATCATTTCTAAGATAATCATAATAATCCTTGAGATCTATCTCTATATCTCTGAATATCTCAATGCCAATAACATAGGTTGCCTCATTCATATCAATCATCTTAAAGTTCTTATTGAGAAATATTTTGGTTTCATACAATAAACCAAGATCACTACTGGTAAGTAAAATATCATTCACATATAAGACCAATATAATAAACTTGCTCCCACTTATCTTCAGATATATGCACTGATCAACGGTGTTTTTCTTAAATCCGAAGGAATTAATGATATTATGAAACCATATATACCATTGTCTAGAAGCTTGTTTAAGGTCATAAATGGATTTCTTAAGTTTACAAGCCTAACTTTCTTTTCCCTTTTCTATGAATCATTCAGGTTGTTCCATACAGATTTCCTCAAGTAGATCCCCATTCAGAAATATTGTTTTCACATCCATCTTTTATAACTCAAGATCATAATGAACTACTAATGCTATAATGATTCTTAATGAGTCTTTTTTAGAAACTAGAGAAAAGGACTCGTTGTAGTCGATACCTTTTTTTCGAGAAAATCCTTTAGCCACAAGTTTGGCTTTATATCGTTCGATATTGCCCGTTGAGTCAAGTTTTGTTTTAAAGACACATTTATAACCGACTCTTTTACAATTATTGAGCAATTCAATAAGTTCCCAAACACCATTCTGAACCATTGATTTTAACTTTTCTTTCATTGCATCATACCATTTTTCATGATCGTTACTTTGTATGGCTTGTAGATATACCATTGAAAACTATAAGGGGTCTCTTTTTATTCCTACATCATAATCTGATTCTTGTAGATATACCACATAGTCATCAGAAATGATATGTTTTCTTTTCCTTTAAGATCTTCTCAAAGCTACCAATTGTGATTATTCTATATGATCATCAGCGATGACATCAATGTCATATGAGAGAGTTCATCGATGTTATTTTGTTGTTCACCCTCATCAATTCTTTTATTGACTTGAGGAACAATAATTTCTCGAATATGAGATAATATGAGAGAATTAACCTGAATCACCTTAATATTAAAATTAATCCTTCGAGATTTTTCACTCCCACTTAATTCGTTATTTTCTAGAAATCTTGCATTATTGGATTCTACTATCCTCGTTCTATGATTAGGTAATAAAATCTATATCCCTTGGATTTTTCTGTATAACCATAAAATATCCAGAAATAGTTCTTGGATCTAATTTCCTTTCATGCGGATTGAATACTCTTATCTCTATAGGACACCCCCAAATATGTAAATGTCTTAGACTAAGGCTTTCTACCAGTCCATAACTCAAATGGAGTTGATGGAACCGACTTACTAGGAACCCTGTTCAAGATGTACAAAGCTATCCTAAAAGCTTCACCCCACATTGACTCAAGTACAAAAGAATAACTCATCATGCTCCTAACCATATCCATAAGAGTACGAGTTTGCCTTTCAGCAATACTAATATACTGTGGCATACTTGGTAATACATATTGAGCACAAATATCCCATTGTTCTACGAATCTAGCAAAAGGACCAATATTATGATTGAATTTATTATATCTGCTATAAAATTCACCACCTCTGTTCAATGGCCTGAGACTTTTTATGTATTAGATAAACATAACTATATCTAAATAAGTCATATATAAATGTAATGAAATATCTTTCTCCACTAAAACAAGGAATATGAAGTGGTCTGCAGATATCAGTATTAATAATCTCAAGGAGTTCTTTACTTCTTGTGGTATTTTTCTTTATATGTTTAGTTTGTTTTCTCTTAATGTAATCTATACAAATATTAAAATCAGTGAAGTCTAAATGTTCCCAAATATTATCCTTCACTAATCTTTCAATTCTTTTCTTGAAGATATGCCCCAATCTCCTAGTCATAAGTGTCCTGCAAGCCAATCACGTGAGTGATGACATGTGCGACTTGACATACAGTCTTTTTACTTATTATTATAATTTGGTATTTTAGCACTTTATATTGCCTATTACATGAATATATTATGATGTTCATGGATCTGTACAATGTGAATCGGATCATGATGAGATCACGATAATGAGACCGATTCGCCTTTAAACACTAATCCTAAATAATCCCGATCATAAGTTACTTGAGAGGGACATCGAGATGATTGGATAGATTGGTGTGCTATATACCCATCCATATGATGGATACAGTTGGTCTCATAGTTGCTCGTGTAGAGACACTAGGGATATAGTACAGATGCTTATTGGAGAATGAGTTCACTGATTGATCCACTCATGAAATGTTGGATGGTTGATGATGCCTCATTGTCAGACAGTGATTTCGTCGTCCTAGTGGTGTATCTGTTCCTTAGACTTAAGACACCAAGGGTGTCCTGTATGAGTACTCCACTCTTTGATACTAGACTTATAGATTTGGAGGTTCTAAATCTAGCATAGTTGGTCATCAAGAGTGGTAGTCAACCCTTTAAGGGTTATTGAGTATCGATAGAGGATCATCCGCTCTCGGTGTCATGAGAGGAATATCCCATGTGTTCTTACTCAAACAAATCGCTGACCAGGGATATTCGGATATAGAGAGAAAATTCTGTGGGAGAATCCGATTAGAGCGAGACTCGAGTAGAAACTATATGAGACTGACAGTACCATGCCTGGTATATGATCTCTAGGGTATTAGAAGGATGAGAGACTATAGATAAATGGTAACCGAGGACAGACAAGCCAAGTGAATTATTATGTAGATAATAATTCACTGAACTTGAAGGAGTTCTGACAGTTATGACTCACGGCCAGCTCGATATTGGGCCAAGAGAGTCACACACATATGGTAGACATTGCGAGGAGTAGAGGTTCAGATATGAGATATCCGTCGAAGCCCCTATTTTATTAGATATCTAATAAGCCCCTAAATTATTGGATCCTATGGATGAGATCCAATAAGAGCCAATGAGAGATTATTATATAGAGATCCACTAATCTAAGAAGCTTGGGTAGTTAGATGGAGATCCAATACCCAATAGGGTAGGATCCATTAGGGTTAAGTTGACAGGGGCCTTTGTAAATAGGAGGGAACCAAAGGTTCATAGGCTAGAGCTTCTCTTAGTTGCCGCTGTTAGGATAAAGAACGACACTAAGAGGAGGGGGGGTGGGGGGTGAATTAGTATAATAGAAAAAATTTTTGATTTCAGAAAAATGTTCGTTTTGATTAAAACTAATTCCTATAAAAATTGTTTCTATTCAATCTGTTTCGGAGAGAATGTAAACTTGAAAGCTTTCGTAAAAGTGCAAGAGAGGATTAAGGAGATGTAAACTAATTCACAAATGAGAAGTAAACCAGAATTTAGAGTGGTTCGGTCAATGTGACCTACATCCACTTTTGGATTCCTCCTCCGACGAGGTCTTCGGCATCCACTAAAGGCCTTCCTTCAATAGGCGAAGGCCAACCACCTTTTATAGCTCTTTCTCGTTTTGCCGGGTTTAGGAGACAACCCTTACAAGTCTCACTCCTTTTTCTTGGATGGTTACAATGCTAAGAGATGAAGGAGGAGAACTCTTCACTTTTACAACACTTTAAGACTCAAGAACTCAAGATTATGCCAATAGCTTTCGTGCCCTTTCATGCAGAAAATGGTGAGATTTTTGTAGGCCCCAAAGGCTTCAAAATTAGAGTCAAAAAGTGTCTAATCCTGAATTTCTGGGGTCTTGGCAGTACCATCGCCTGACAAAGCTCGGAGACTGAGCTCTAGCAATACCACTGCCTGATAGGGGCGGTACTATGGCTTGACAAAGCTCGGAGACCGAGCTCTGGCGATACTACCACCTAACAAGGGTGGTACCATTGCCCAGAAATCCTAGGGCACTGCTTTCCAAGTGGTGCCATCGCCGGCCCTGTTTTTAGGGGCTGAATTGGCTGTATAATTTTGCACAATTCAGCCCTATTAAAGGCCCAGTTGGCCCCTAATTAAGTTAGTGGGATTACCTCTCAATCCTAACTTAATTTATGCTCTAACTATGATAATTAAAACATAATTATAGCACTTCTTGTTCCAGTGCATCAATTGCTCTTCCAATGAGCTTCTGACAAACATCCGACGAACTCTTAGTAATGTTCCAACGGACTCCTGATAAGCTCCTGGACTTTATGACAATCTTCTTGGCGAGTTCCGACGAGCTTCTTTGGCAAGCTCTTGGACTTCTCGTTTGGTTCCGATAGAACTTCTGACAAACATTCGGGCTTCCGACGAACTCTCGAACTCCCAATAAGATCTCGATTTTGACTCTAGCACAACACCTACTTTATGTCTTGCTACTATCGTAGTGAATCCTGCACACTTTTCTTAACATATAGATTAGATCAAACAAATTTCAATTGATTTCATCATCAAAATCCGAATTTCAATAATCTCCCCCTTTTTTATGATGACAATCAATTGATGACGGAGTTAACCTTAACTCCCCCTATCTATATGTCATACTTGAGAAAAGACATTCTTGAATTCAAGGGCTTTGAATTCAAGAAACAAACTGATAAGATAAGTTCATTAAACTTATCAACATACACATCATGATTCCTATCATGATCTAACATTCTCAAGATACGATGCCAAGTATGATGTCAAGTCATGACATCTATTTTCAAGTATGATATTCAAATATGAAAGATGACAAAAATAGCAATTCATCATTCTATGACAAGATATCCATTGTAAAATTGCAAGTTAAGCTCTAGATATCTTATCATAATGAAAGAAATTTATCAAGCAAACATTTCAAATATATATGATGAAATACTTTGCATACATTTGTCATCAATTTACCACATTTTGGTATTATTTCTCCCTCTTTGTCATCAACAAAAAAGAGAATAATTCAACAATGCAAGTGTGTTAAAAAAAAAAAATTCAAGCAAGTTTCACACTTAAAAGTTCTCATCATTAAATGTTATCAACATTAAAGTGATAGATTCCATCAACTTCTCTCCCTTTATCATCACATTTTGCATGAAGAAGAGGAAAGAAGGTAAGGAGGGAATCCATTAATAACTAAATTTGTGAAATGATTTGAATCAAGTCAAAAATGAAAAATAAATTTTCGTTAAAATATACTTTTATTTTGACAAAGAGAAGCGATTCATGAAAATGATTGAGATATCCATATGAAATCAATTCCCCAATCTTACAAATATACACGAAAATTCATCTTTCAAGGATTAAGATATCAATTAGAATTCCTTCATTTTTCATGAGAAGAATAAGGAAGAATTCACGGGAGAGGAGTATCACATGAAGGAGAAATTCACGAATAAAACTTCATAGTGAGAAGAGCATTACATCAAATCCATTTCTTGTTAAAAATTCATAAGAGTGAAATCCGTGAGAGATACATTTGTCAATGACTTTCATGTATCAAACATCAAGATATGTATAAATACTTCATGCATTTATCAAATGTTTCATCATAGCCTTTCATCACTACTTTCATGAGGTAATATCATTAGTGCTTGTAGCACTCAAAAGTTAAAAATTCGATATTACATCTGCTAGTCATAGGTGCCCAGCAAGCCAATCACGTGAGTGATGGCACGTGTGACTTGATACAGAATCTTTTTGCTTATTATATTTTGGCGTATATCACTTTATAATTATTGCATAAATGCATAAATATATTGTGATGTCCTTGGATTTGTGCAATGGGAATCGGATCGTGATGAGATCACGATAATGAGATCGATTCACCTTCAAACACATATCCTAAATAATCCCGGTCATAGGTTACTCGAGAGGGACATCGTGATAACCGGATAGACTAGTGTGCTGTATACCCATCCATATGATGGATGCAGTTGGTCTCATAGCTGCTCGTGTAGGGACACTAGGGATACAGTACAGGTGCTCAATGGAGAATGAGTTCACTGATTGATCCGCTTACACAATGTTGGATGATTGATGATGCCTTATTGTCAGACAGCGATTCCGTAGTCCTAGTGGTGTATCTGGTCCTTAGACTTGAGACACCAAGGATGTCCTGTATGAGTGCTCCACTCTTTGATACCAGACTTATAGGTTTGGCTGTCCCAGATCTAGTACAGCTGGTCATTGGGAGTGGTAGTCGACCTTACGAGGGCTATTGAGTGTCGACAGAGGATCATCCACTCTCGGCGTCATGAGAGGAATATCTCATGTGTTCTTGCTCAGACAAATCCCTGGCCAGGGTCATTCGGGTTGAGAGAGAAAGAGTTCTCCGGGAGAATCCGATTAGAGCGAGACTAGAGTAGAAACCGTATGGGTCTGACAGCACCATGCTCGATATACGGTCTCTGGGATATTAGATGGATGAGGGACTATAGGTACATGGTAACTGAGGACAGACAGGTCCAATGGATTGGATTCCCCTGTATCGTCTGGGGACTACGGCATAGTGGCCTAGTACGTCCGTAGTCGATGAGTCGAGTGAAATATTACAGAGATAATAATTCACTGAGTTAGAAGGAGTTCTAAGAGGTATGACTCACGGCCAACTCGATATTGGGCCTAGAGGGTCACACACATATGGTAGGCATTGCGATGAGTAGAGGTTCGGATATGAGATATCCGACGGAGCCCTTGTCTTATTGGATGCAGATCCAATACCCACTAGGGAAGGACCCATTAGGGTTTGACACGGGATCTCTATAAATAGGAGGGATTCACAGCCTCGCTAGAGTCTTTGCTTGCCTTTCCTATTCTCCTCTCCCTCTCCACCTCAGAGTAGGCCTGGAGTTTTGAGGAGCATCGTCGCAACCCTGCTGTGTGGATCACCGCGAGAGAGGAGGACGCTTGACCTCCTTCACCCTCTCCTAAGGATTTGCAAGGAAACAGGGATATACGATCTCCCTAGGTAACACAATCTCTATACACAGTTTTGTGTTTTGCGGATTTTTTGCGCACCAATCTTCGCACGACGACGAACATCTTTTTGGGAATCGGGGATTTTTGTTTTCTTGTTCTTCCGCTGCGCATATGATGTCGCCCCTCATGATTTCCTAACAGTGGTATCAGAGCCAGGTTGTTCATGTGAATGATTGGTTTTGAACTGCGTGTGTTATGTTTAGGATGAATTTTGACATCAAAATCGTTGACACAAAAGCGAGAAAGGGCAGCAACAGTTGCTGCCCTCGACCTGCGTGCGTGAAGCGCAGCCGAAGGCGGGCAGCACAGGGGCTGCATCTGCAGTAGCCGGCCGGCGGCCTTCTTGCAGCAGCCTTGCTGCCGGCGGGGATGGCAGCCTACGGGCAGAGGCGCCGTAGGGCAGTGGCGCCTGCCGCCGCTGCTCCCGCGGGCGAAACCCCCCCCGTAGGGGCGGCCGCCTGGCGGGACAGCACCGCCTGCGGAGGCAGCGGCGCCCGAAGGAGGCGCCCACCCGCAGCGACGTCGTAGCCAACGGGCGTGCCGCCTGCAGGCGAGGGCAGTGCCCTCGCCCCGCCGCACAGGCGCCGCCGGAAGGGTGGTGGCGACGGCAGCAGTAGAGGGATTTAGGGTTTTGGGCAAAAGGACAGTTTTGCCCCTGTGAATTTGAGAAATTCCAATTTCTATCTTTTGTCCAAATTACGAAAATACCCTTAGGAATTGAGAAATTCCCAACATGTCCCTTATTTCAGAAAATATTAATTAATTAAAAGGTTTAATTGATTATTATTTTTATTATTATCTAGTAGTCATACATGATGATGATTATTTACACATGTGATGTATAATGTGTGGACGGATGATCATGGACCGTGTGATGTGTGTACTTGTGATTATTATTTTTGAGGTCTGCGAACCTCCATTATATTTCTCGTTTATTGTCAGGCCTACGTGTCTATGATTAAGTTGTAATCACATGAGGAGGCGCAGCGGGAGTGTGGATGCAATAGCGGGACCCACGAGACGGACGATCGTGATGCATGGAGATGCATCAAGATGTCGACGAAACCGACGAGGACGAGATGGACGATCATAGGGCATGGAGATGCACCGTTGCACACATAGATCTTGATGTGAGTGATTAGGCCTACTGGCTCGGGCCTAATCATATTAGGTTGTGGTCCATGATCATCTGGTGTGATTGCTTATACACATACTAGATATGTATATATATTTGCATGCGATGTAGATATATATTAAATATGTATATGTGTGACATGTCATATTAGGAGACCAAATTATAGAAACATCTCTCGATAATATTAAGTCGGTAAACGTGAGGCAATTAGATTGACCCACGTGGCCTTCCATCGTTATGAGTAGGAACCGATTCCCGGTGTAGGTTGAGTTGGTCGAGTCCCTCGAGACTCACCTATATCGCGATTCGCTATCTTGCTTACGACATAGAGATGTCACCGGTGACCTGAGGGCATGGTATGCTTGGTCGAGTCCCTCGAGGGTATATCATCAAATCAAACTCATCTTGTAACGAAGGTGTTGACTTAACCGAGCATCATGGTTGGTCGAGTCCCTCGAGGCCATGGTGATTCGGAGGCCGAACAAGACGGGAATCACAAGGAGTTGTGATCGGCAAGAGTTGCCTACCTTTTAGGCTTAGTGTAATTGGTCGAGTCTCTCGAGGTTACACTAAGACACTGATTGGATCCTGATCCCCACTAGAAGTCTGCCGGAGACTTCCGTTTCACGTGCTGAGGGTGTCGCGTGACTCGTTAGTAAAATAGTGGGAGCATATTAAGATAGAAGTCCATATCTTGATAGTTTATTTCTTGCAAAATCTGTATGTTATTCATTTCTGCTACATCTTTATTTTCAGAAAATGTCGCTTTCAAATCCCTTACGTGGCATACTTGATGTCAACCGCCTCACTGGTCCAAATTATACGGATTGGCTCCGTAACTTGAGAATTGTTCTCATAGTGGAGAAAATCGTGTACGTCCTTGATACAGTGATGCCTACGCCCGAAGAAGGGGCGAGCGAGGATGAGATCGCTCGCTACGTGAAGTACATTGATGACTCCACTCTTGCTCAGTGCTATATGTTGGGCTCTATGACTCCAGAGTTACAGAGACAACATAAAAAGATGGATGCCAGATTCATTCTCCTACATGTCCGTAAATTGTTTGAGGAACAGGGAAGGACTCAACGATATGAGATATCCAAGAACCTTTTTCCGCGCTAGGATGACTGAGGGGACACCGGTTCAGAACCATGTCATAAAGATGATTGAGTGGATAGAGAAACTCATAGGTCTAGGAATGGTCCTAGAGGAGAACTTGTGTGTGGACATTGTGCTTCAGTCCCTACCAGATTCATTTTCACAGTTCATAATGAATTTTAATATGAACAAGCTTGAGGTGACTCTCCTAGAGCTCCTCAATATGTTGAGGGAGGCAGAGAGTACTATTAAGAAAGAGAAGCCAGTTCTCTACACTGGTGAGACCAGAAAGAAAAGGAAAGCAGAAAGGTCCCTTAAGAAGGGAAAGGGCAAGGGCAGACTAGGTAAAGCAAAGGTTGCTAAGAAAGACCCAGCAAAGGACAAAGGCCAGTGCTTCCACTATGGAAAAGATGGGAACTGGAAGAGGAACTGCAAAGAGTACGTTGCAGAAAGGGCGAAACAAGAAGCTTGGTGAAGCTTCAAGTACATTCATGATCAATCTCCAATTGTTAGATTTTTGTGATAGTGCATTGGTATTGGATACCAATATTGCTTATCACATCTACAATTTATTGTAAATTCTAGCAAAGCTAAGGGGAGATTGACGAGAGGAATATTGCATAAAGGTTTGTTTATGCAAGACACTACTCCACATATCATGAATGTAAGTGTCTAAGAGGAAACGAGCTGAGGTGAATAGTGCATACCTATGGCATTGTAGGCTAGGTCACATCCATGAAAGAAGGATTCAAAAGTTGCTAAATGATGGATATCTAGATCCATTCGACTACGTGTCTTATGCAACTTGTGAGCCTTGCATTCGTGGAAAACTGACCAAATCTCCATTTAGTAGAACTGGAGAGAGAGCCAATGAGTTGTTGGAACTCATACATAGTGATGTATGTGGACCAATGTCAACTCATGCCATTGGAAGTTACTCCTACTTCATTACATTTACTGATGATTTCTCAAGGTATGAATATGTGTACTTAATGAAGTACAAGTCCGAGGCCTTTGAGAAATTCAGAGAGTATAAGAATGAGGTGGAGAACCAGACTGGAAAGAGTATCAAAACTCTTCGATCAGATCGAGGAGGTGAATACTTAAGTACAGAGTTTACTCAGTTCCTCAAGGACCATGGGATATTATCCCAATAGACACCTCCTTATACACCTCAGCTCAATGGTGTCTCTGAAAGGAGAAATCGTACTTTATTAGATATGGTACGGTCCATGATGAGTTTCGCTGACTTACCCATCTCATTCTGGGGATATGCCCTAGAAACCGCAGCTTACCTTCTGAACAGAGTTCCAACTAAGTCGGTAGTGTCTACACCATATGAGATATGGAAAGGGAAGAAGCCTGATCTTAAGGTTGTTAAGATTTGGGGCTGCCCTGCCCATGTTAGAAGACACAACCCCGATAAGTTAGAATCAAGGACAGAGCGATGCAAATTTGTGGGATACCCCAAGGAAACTTGTGGGTATTATTTCTATCATCTCGAGGACCAAAAGGTCTTTGTAGCTAAGAGAGCAGTGTTCCTTGAGAAGGAACACATTCTTGGCGGAGACAGTGGGAGAATGATAGAGTTGAGTGAGGTTGGAGAACCAAGCTCAAGCACCACTCTACAGCCCGAGTCTGTTCAGGTACCAAATACACAAGTTTCAACTTTACGCAGGTCTGATAGAGTATCCCAACCTCGTGAAGGATATGTGGGACATATTCGAGGAGAGGATGTTGAGGATATTGATCCTTAGACCTACGAGGAGGCTATTATGAGTATAGACTCCGGGAAGTGGCAAGAAGCCATGAATTCTGAGATGGATTCTATGTACTCTAATAAGGTTTGGAACCTAGTTGATGCGCCCGAAGGTATTGTACCCATCGGTTGCAAGTGGATCTTTACGAAAAAGATTGGAGTAGATGGAAAGGTAGAGACCTATAAAGCAAGGCTAGTGGCTAAGGGGTATCGTCAAAGGCAAGGTGTTGACTATGACGAAACATTCTCACCCGTAGCAATGCTAAAATCCAGCAGAATTCTATTGGCTATTGCAGCACACTATGATTATGAGATCTGGCAGATGGATGTGAAAACTGTATTCCTCAATGGGAACCTCAAGGAGGAGGTGTATATGATGCAACCTAAGGGATTCGTGTCCAAGAACTGCCCAGATAAGGTGTGTAGGTTGCTTAAATCCATTTATGGACTAAAGCAAGCTTCCCGAAGTTGGAACATAAGATTTGATGAGTCAATCAGATCTTATGACTTCGTTAAGAACGAAGATGAGCCTTGTGTATACAGAAAGGTAAGTGGGAGCGCTATCACCTTTTTGGTGTTATATGTGGATGACATCCTCATCATTGGGAATGACGTAGGAATGCTATCTACAGTAAAGGCTTGGTTATCTAGACACTTCTCCATGAAGGACTTAGGGGAAGCATCCTATATTTTGGGGATTAGAATCTATAGAGATAGATCCAAGAGGATGCTTGGCTTGTCCTAGTCCAGGTACATAAAAACCATTGTCAAAAGGTTTGGCATGGAAAATTCCAAGAGAGGTCTCATACCGATGAGACATGGGATATCGCTTTCTACGAGTATGTCCCCAAAGACTCCAGAAGAAAGGGCGAACATGGACATGATACCTTATACCTTAGCAATAGGGTCTATCATATATGTCATGCTATGTACTAGGCCTGATATAGTGCATGCTCTGAGTGTCACGAGCAAGTATCAGGCGGATCCAGGCTTGGAGTACTAGAAAGCAGTAAAGTGTATCCTTAAGTACTTGAGAAGGACTAAGGATCTTTTACTAGTATACAGAGGTAATAGCCTTAAGGTTGAAGGCTACACTGACTCAAGTTTTCAGTCTGATGTCGATGATAGCAAGTCGAATTCAGGGTATATGTACACCTTGAATGGAGGAGCAGTGTGCTGGAAGAGTTCCAAGCAAGATACCACTGCTGACTCGACCACAGAGGCGGAGTACATTGCTGCATCAGATGCAACAAAGGAGGGAGTCTGGGTGAAAAAGTTCATCACAGATTTGGGAGTCGATACAGATAGCGACAAGTCGACTTCCTTATATTGCGACAACTATGGGGTGATTACTCAAATAAGGGAACCCGGGTCTCATCAGAAGTGTTCTGAGGAGGTTCCAGCTTATAAGAGAGATCGTAACCCGAGGAGATGTAGTAGTGGAAAGAGTTCCATCCGAAGATAACATTGTAGATCCACTGACAAAGCCGTTGTCTCAGATTGTCTTTGAGCGTCACAGGGGTCTAATGGGGATCAGACACATAGGTGATTGACTTTAGGTCAAGTGGGAGATTGCTAGTCATAGGTGCCCAGCAAGCCAATCACGTGAGTGATGGCACGTGTGACTTGATACAGAATCTTTTTGCTTATTGTATTTTGGCGTATATCACTTTATAACTATTGCATAAATGCATATATATAATGTGATGTCCTTGGATTTGTGCAATGGGAATCGGATCGTGATGAGATCACGATAATGAGATCGATTCACCTTCAAACACATATCCTAAATAATCTCAGTCATAGGTTACTCGAGAGGGACATCGTGATAATCGGATAGACTGGTGTGCTATATACCCGTCCATATGATGGATGCAGCTGGTCTCATAGCTGCTCGTGTAGGGACACTAGGGATATAGTACAGGTGCTCATTGGAGAATGAGTTCACTGATTGATCCGCTTACGGAATGTTGGATGGTTGATGATGCCTTATTGTCAGACAGCGATTCCGTAGTCCTAGTGGTGTATCTGGTCCTTAGACTTGAGACACCAAGGATGTCCTGTATGAGTGCTCCACTCTTTAATACCATACTTATAGGTTTGGATGTCCCAGAGCTAGTACAGCTGGTCATTGGGAGTAGTAGTCGACCTTACGAGGGCTATTGAGTGTCGATAGAGGATCATCCACTCTCGGTGTCATGAGAGGAATATCTCATGTGTTCTTGCTCAGACAAATCCCTAGCCAGGGTCATTCGGGTTGAGAGAGAAAGAGTTCTCCGGGAGAATCCGATTAGAGCGAGACTAGAGTAGAAACCGTATGGGTCTGACAGCACCATGCTCGATATACAGTCTCTGGAATATTAGATGGATGAGGGACTATAGGTACATGGTAACTGAGGACAGACAGGTCCAATGGATTGGATTCCCCTGTATCGTCTGGGGACTACGGCGTAGTGGCCTAGTACGTCCGTAGTCGATGAGTCGAGTGAATTATTACAGAGATAATAATTAACCGAGTTAGAAGGAGTTCTGACAGGTATGACTCACGGCCAGCTCGATATTGGGCCTAGAGGGTCACACACATATGGTAGGCCTTGCGATGAGTAGAGGTTCGGATATGAGATATCCGACGGAGCCCTTGTCTTATTGGATGCAGATCCAATACCCACTAGGGAAGGACCCATTAGGGTTTGACACGGGATCTCTATAAATAGGAGGGATTCACAGCCTCATAGGCTAGAGTCTTTGCTTGCCTTTCCTATTCTCCTCTCCCTCTCCACCTCAGAGTAGGCCTGGAGTTTTGAGGAGCGTCGTCGCAACCCTGCTCTGTGGATCACCGCTAGAGAGGAGGACGCTTGACCTCCTTCACCCTCTCCTAAGGATCTGCAAGGAAACAGGGATATACGATCTCCCTAGGTAACACAATCTCTATACGCAGTTTTGTGTTTTGCGGATTTTTTGCGCACCAATCTTCGCACGACGACGAACATCTTTTTGGGAATCGGAGATTTTTGTTTTCTTGTTCTTCCGCTGCACATATGATGTCGCCCCCCATGATTTCCCAACAACATCATATATGATTAAAACTTCTCAATATTTAATTGAGATCATAATCATCATAGAAATTTTTAGAATCAAAGTAAACACGATATTGCATCATTGTATGATAACATGTTCATCGTTTAAAGAGATCACAACATCATAGAAATTTTCAGCCTCAAAGCACATAATTCCAACATCAAAGTAAACATCTTATTGTTGTGAAACACACAATCTTATTTACATCATTATGTAAAATTCGTATCATAAAAAGAGAAGATTTAAGTGAGTGATCAAGAAAATCTAAAAATAAAATTTAACAAATTCATGCATTCGGATAAATTAACATTCCTAATTCTCTTCTAATAAAATCAAATTATTCTTCACTTAAAGGCTTTGTAAAAATATCGGTTAATTAATGTTTTGTATCAATAAACTCTAAGATTACATCATGATTATTAACATAATCTCGTATAAAGTGATGCCTAATATCAATATGTTTAGTTCTAGAGTATTGAATGGAATTTTTTGTTAAACATATTGCACTTGTGTTGTCACATTTTATGGGAATGTTTTTAAGATGAATCTTATAATCCTCTAAAGTATTTTTCATCCGCACAACTTGTGCACAACATGCACTAGCTGTAATGTACTCAGCTTCGATTGTAGATAGTGCAACTGAGTTTTGTTTCTTGGAAGACCAAGAAACAAGCGCATGTCCTAAAAATTGACATGTTCCAGATTTACTTTTTCTATCTAATCTACATCCAGCAAAATTAGCATCAGTATATGCAATTAATTCAAAGTTTTCAGATTTTGGATACCATAATCCTAGATTAGTGATACCTTTAAGATATTTAAGAATTCTTTTAACTATTTTAAGATGATATATCTTAGGATTAGATTGAAATCTAGCACAACGACCTACACTAAACATGATATCTGATCTAGTTGCGGTGAGATATAGTAAACTTCCTATCATACCCCTATAAGCTTTTTGATCAAAGCTTTCTCCACTTTCATCAATGTCTAACTTAGTGGAGATATTCATGGGAGTATTTGTTGAATCTCAGATTTTGATGATGAAACCAAATGATAAGTGTTTATGTTTTAATTTGTGTTTTGAGTGACTGATTAGACCCTAAAGTCTCATCGTCGCTCTAATACCAAATGATAAGACCCTAAAGCCTTATCGTCACTCTGATACCAAATGATAATACCCTAAAGTCTTATCATGGAAGAAAGGGGAGAAAAGGGAATGATAATGATCGCTTTGAGGGGATCGGCCTCCTTGATCGCTTCGAGGGGATTGGCCCTCCTTGATTACTTCGAGGGGATCGGCCCTCTTTAATCACTTCGAGGGGATCAGCCTCCTAGGGTTTGTCCACAGAGTGGAATAACATTTCATTGATTGATTGATTGATTCCTAAAAGAAAGGGTTACATCACTATTTATAGAGTTCCACCTAGAGTCCACCAGGACTTAGACTCTTAATAATAAATAAATATTAAATTAATCTCTACTTGACTCTAACTGAATAAATAGACTCAATAAATAATTAAACTAAATAGACTCAATAAACATTATTTAAAAGCTCAGAAAAAGGGTCCTAACAGTTCCTCTCTCTTCAAATCAGCCTTGTCCTCAAGGCTGAGCAGCATCAATCTCGGGGAGCTTCTCTTTCAGCACTTTAGCCATAGACTATCTGCAATGCATCACAACCCGTTGATCAAGTAATTATGGTCTCTACTTTTTGATAGTGTAAGCAACAGGTCGATCTTTTAGTGTAGTAATCGTTGCATGAAACTTCTGACCCTATATAATCAATTTTATCTTTGAACCTTTGCTATCATAAGTGAAAATCTATTCATCAACGATCTTTACTTCTAATCTGTCATAGTCTTCAATGTAGTGGGTCAATCGGTCAATAGTCTCACTATCTATAAAATTGTTAGTGCTACTAGTATCAATCAAAACTATAATAGGTTGATGCTCCAGAGTTCTGCCAACTTCCATAGTTTGTGGGTTAGAGTAGTCGGCTAATGTATGCATTGTATATATGGTAGGTTCAACGTCTTCATTAGAATTTATACCTTCATGATCGGAGTCCACATTCTAAAGCCTTATCGTCGCTCTGATACCAAATGATAAGACCCTAAAGTCTTATCATGGAAGAAATGGGAGAAAATGGAATAATAATGATCGCTTCGAGAGGATCGGCCTCCTTGATATCTTTGAAGGGATCGGCCCTCTTTGATCACTTCGAGGGGATCGACCCTCCTTAATCACTTCGAGGGGATCGACCCTCCTTGGGTTTGTCCACAGAGTGGAATAACATTTCATTAATTGATTGATTGATTCCTAAAAGAAAGGGTTACATCACTATTTATAGAGTTCCACCCAGAGTCCACCAGGACATAGACTCTTAATAATAAATAAATATTAAATTAATCTCTACTTGACTTTAACTGAACTAAATAAACTTAATAAACAACTGAACTAAATAGACTCAATAAACATTATTCAAAAGCTCAAAAAAAGGGTTCTAACAATGACGCAGGATGCTTCGATCAAAATTAGACAAATAAAGTAGGAAAAATTATGTTGTACTGGAGGAAAATATATCAGAAGATTGGACGTCGAGCTGGAGGATCAGTCGACGTATCGACAAAAAGCTTCGAGCCATGGATTTGGGCATCAGGCTAAGAAGAGCGGATATTGTGTCAAGGATATCGGAGTTACGGAGTCAACTAGCCGATTAGGCAATAGGCCGAAAGAGAGGACAATGCGCCGAAGAATCAGACGAAGTATCGAGGGACCAATGATATGCTGGACAACATGATTAATACTTAGTATTAATTGTCTAGATTGAACTATGTTTTATATGTACAGGATTAACTAAGATAGTAAGGCATGAAGCAAAATGAAGTCCCGGAGTCAAGGACGCGATTATGTTGGGAGTTCGAGAGTTCGTCGGAAGTTCTGGCAGAACCAACCGAGAAGTCTCGGAGCTTGCCAGAGAAGCTCGTCGAAACTTGCCAAAAAGATCGTCTTGAAGTCTAGGAGCTTGCCGGGAGTCTGCTAGAACATTGCCGAGAGATCGTCGGAAGTTCGCCGAAAGATCGCTAGAAGCTCGTTGGAAGAAACCAAGACATAGGGATTTGTTTAGCTTAGCAAATGTCTTTGGAATCATAGTTAGCACATAATTGGGTATGGATTTTGGCCAACCCAATTAGGGGCCAGTTAGGCCCATGTAAGGACTGTGTTGGGCCCAATAAGAGGCCCAAACGGTATCCAAAGAAGTGGCACCGTCATGGTGCAGTCTTCGAGACTATGTCAAGCGGTGGTACCACCAGTTTGGGCAGTTGACTGCCCTTGGTAGGGTGTCAGGCAGTGGTACCGCTAGTCTGGGCGGTTGTACCACCCCTAGTAGGGTGTCAAGTGGTGGTACCACCAGTCTGGGCGGTGATACCGCCCAACACAGCCCCCCAGGCGGTGGTACTACCCAGTGCAGTGTTAGTGTCAGACTGACATTGGCGGTGGTACTGCCTAGCATAGGCGGTGGTACTGCCCATGCTCGGGAAACTCGGGATGAGATATTTTTAGGCTATAAGTTTGAATCAACTTAAAGCCTATAAAAACCCCTCTCATCCCAAGTTAAAGCACACAAGCATAGAGAGTCTGAAAGTAAAGAAACGCTGTTGCAATCTATTGAGAAATTTCCTCCTCCACTCTAAGTTTAGAATTCTGTAAGAGGAGTGAGTGAGTGCTTGTAAGGGTTATCTCCTAAACCTGTGAAAAGGAGAAGAGGGGTGTAAGAAGGAGATTGATATTTGCTTATTAAAGGAAGATCGTTAGTGGATGTCGGTAGCCTCAACGGAAGAGGAATCAGCGAAGTGGATGTAGGTCATGACGACCGAACCACTCTAAAACTCGATTTGCATTTACTTTAAGCAGCTTTATTTTATAGCAAACTGCCTTTCCTCCTTACTGCTTTCAATACATTTACGAATATGTTTTCGAGTTAATATCTTTACGAAATCGGATTTCAATGTATGAAGGTTTTTGCGAAACCAACGTAATTTTTACCGCTGCACTAATTCACCCCCCTGCTTCGTGCCGACCCTGATCCTATCAATTAGTAATAGAGCCTCGTGATTTCTCAGTTGGTTTAACACCCAAGAGAAATGACTCTTTTCGGCTTTCAAGAGGGTCACTCTCTTATTCGTCCTTCCTTTTTCATTAGGATAAACTACACATATTGGAAAACTCAAATAAGAGTTTTCTTACTTTCTTTGGATTTGAACTTATGGAACATTGTCGAATCTGGTTTTAAAAGGTCTTCTCTTCCAATGAAAGATTAGAATGATTTAGAGAAGAAGGATTTTTCTTTAAATGCAAAGGCTATGAATGCCTTATTTTGTGCCTTAGACAAAAACAAATTCAATCGAGTTTCTTTGTGCGAAACGACCTTCAATATTTGGCATATTCTCGAAATCACACACGAAGGCACGAATATAGTAAAAGATTCTAAAGTAAATTTTTTGATGCACGATTTTGAGATGTTTTGTATGGAATCAAGAGAGACTATTGGAGACATGTACACTCATTTTACGGATGTTGTCAATAGTCTAAAAGGACTTGGTAGAAGTTTTTTGGATTTTGAACTTTTAAACAAAATTTTACGTTCTCTTATTAAGAGTTGGGATCCGAAAGTAACCGCAATACAAGAGGCTAAAAACCTAAACAACCTACCACTTGAAGAACTAATTGGTTCATTGATGATATATGAAATGGTACACAATACATATGATGAACATGATGAACAAAACCACCTTCCAAAAAACAGGAAGGATTTGGTACTTAGAACAATTGAAGACCACTCGAGCATAAGCTCAAGTGATGATGAACTTGAACTCCTCATTAAGAAATTTAAAAAGTTCATAAAACAAAAATTAAAGAATAATAAGAATGCAATTACTTGCTATGAATGCAAGAAGAGGGAAGCAATCTTGAATGAAACGAGCTTATTCGAAGATGAAGGACAATCCAACAAAGGCGAGGTGACAAACTACACCTTAACGGTTTTCGTCGATGAGGTAATTGAAACCCCCTTAATTTATTTCGAAATTACATGATGCTTTTCATGATGCATTTTTTTTTATTTAGTTTAAAAAAATTATTTTTAAAAAATTACATAATGAAATGAACATACAAAAATTAGGAATCATGCTTATCATTATAGTAATTTTAAAAATAATCATGAAAATTATATATTTTATGAAAAACAAACAAAATGATTTTGATTAAAAATGCCTTATGAAATCATGCTATATGTGTTTAAGAAGTAATAATGTGTATATGTTGATTTCCATACTATTTCTCGATTTTGATTAAATGAAATCATGTTTGATTTGAAGTAATACATAATGATCATGCTTAATGAGTTTTCTTTCGAAATGATGCATGAAGATTTTTGTGATTTATGGATTATCGATTTTCACGGTAATAAAAATAGCTTTTTCAGTTTCAAAAATTATGTATGTTTTGATTTGACATAAATGAAAAATACATGCTTATATGAAATAGTGTAAGTGTTAACGATTGTATATTTAATGATGTATAATGATGTAATGAAAATATTAAATGTTTTGATTCCATAATTGACGATTTTATGCATAAGATTTTAAAGTTATACATGATGATCTTGATGATTTCCATGATGATATTTGCTCTTTCGATTCTAATCTATGTTGTATGGTTTTCATACGAAAAACTTGAGCATGAAATAAATCACTTAAAATGAAATATATGAAAAGGAAAATATATTATCATTGGAATCTATTCATGTTATGAATTTTATGAACCATGAAATTGATTTGATGATTTAAAATTGAATAAATTTTTATCCAAGTCATGATCTTGATTCCTTGATATTTACAAATTAAGATTTATTATAAATCAAGATATTTCATTAATCGTTCTCCTACGATTCTACTTGGTATTTTCTTAAGAGGAGATTTTCTAAATGAATCATGATTCTTCTTGTGAGTTCTTGGATTTATTACTTTTTTTTATCAAGATTTCTTCCTTGTACAGCTACAAATTTTTGGTATTTACATGATCTTATCTCTCATAATATGATTTATTTTTGTATAACCCCTTCTATTCATCACCCAATTAATTTTTCTTGATGAGATGAAATGAATGTGATGAAATGAAATTATGCATGAAATACTCATGATATTGTTTTGATACTCTAAAATGATATAAAATTTGCTAGCTGTACGATATGATGATTGATTTATTATCAAAATGTTGATAAATGAATAAATTTTTTAATATCTTAGTATCATGTATGAAATGGTCATAATGATGATTGATTTTTTTTTTATCATGCATAATGGAAAGTAAAGTTTTTGAAATTGTGCATGTTTTAATTTGAAACTATTATGATGCATAAACATATTGAAAAAAAGATTGATACTTACCTTTGTCATGATTTAGAAATTGTTGTAAAGGGAAAAGAATTATAACATTATATTCTTCCCTTCTTTTTTACAATGACAAAGGGGGAGAAATATTGCTAGCTCAAGATGCAAAATATGCTAACTTGCACTTTGCATCGGAAGCAAAATTGCTAGCTCAAACATTGCAAAGGAAGCAAAAAAATTGCTAGCTTGCAACTTGCATATTTCAATAAATAAGTGTTGCTTTCTTAAATATCTCTAATTTGCTAGCTTACATGATGTATAACTTACTATCTTGAACATCACTATCTTGCCACTCTCAAGAAGCAAAATTTGTAATCTTGCACATCTTTAAAATTAATGATGATTTGGTGTTTAAGCATGTTGTAAAGTGATAAAAAACTTGATAGCTTGCATGATGTAACACTTGCTAAATTTTCTAGCTTACAAATTGCATGATGATAAAACTTGATATTATGTTTTTTATGTAATGATTAGAACTTATATCTCAAACACTTGATAGATGGAACTTTTCCTTTTTATTGATGACAAAGGGGGAGAAGAATGATCATGTTATGTATGATGACGTATTACAAATATTCATGATGAAATTTGCAATGACTTGAATTCTAGTTGAATTCAAGGTTCGATCAATGGCATATTGATAGGGGGAGTTTGTTTAAACTCCAGGAATTTAGTTAACTCCGTCATCAATTGGTTGTCATTATAAAAAAGGGGGAGATTGTTGAATCTCAGATTTTGATGATAAAACCAATTGATAAGTATTTATGTTTTAATATGCGCTTTGAGTGATGTAGGATGCTTCGATCAGAATGAGATAACTAAAGCAAGAAAAATCATGTTATGCCAGAGAAAAACATGTCAGAAGATTGGACGTCGAGCCGGAGGATCGATCGATGTATCGACAGAAGGCTTCGGGCCATAGATTCGAGCATCGGGCTAAGAAAAGCGGAGATTGCGCTAAGGATATTAGAGTTGCGGAGTCAATTGGCCAATTGGGCAATAGGCCACAAGAGAGGACGATGTGCCGAAGAATCGAACGAAGCGTCGAGGGACTAATGACATGCCGGATAACATGATTAATGCTAAGTATTAATTGTCTAGATCGAAGTATGTTTTACATGTGCAGGATTAACTACGATAGTAAGGCATGAAGCAAAATGAAGTCCCAAAGTCAAGGACATGATTTCGTTGGGAGTTCGAGAGTTTGTCGGAAGTCCGGACGTTCATCGAAAGTTCTAACGGAACCAGCCAAGAAGTCTCGAAGCTTGCTAGAGAAGCTCGTTGGAACTCGCCAAGAAGATCATCGTGAAGTCCAGGAGCTTGCCGGGTGTCCGCCAGAACATTGCTAAGAGATCATCAGAAGTTCGCCGAAAGATCGCCAGAAGCTCGTTGGAAGAAACCAAGACATAGGGACTTGTTTAGCTTAGCAAATGTCTTATGAATCGTAGTTAGCACGTAATTGGGTTTGGATTTGAGCCGACCTAATTAGGGGCCGGCTAGGCCCATGTAAGGACTGTGTTGGGCCTAATGAGAGGCCTAAACAGTGCCCCAAGAAGTGGCATTATCATGGCATAATCTTCGAGATTGTGTCAAGCGGTGGTACCGATAGTTTGGACGGTTATACCACCCTTGGAAGAGTGTCAGGTGGTGGTACCGCTAGTTTGGGCAGTTGTACCACCCCTGGCAGGGTGTCAGGCGATGGTACCACCCAGTGCAGTGTTAGTGTCAGACTGACACTAGCGGTGGTACTGCACAACATAGGCGGTGGTACCGCCCGTGCCCGGGAAACCCAAGATGAGATGTTTTTAGGCTCTAAGTTTGAATCAACTTGAAGCTTATAAATACTCCTCTCATCCCTGGTTAAAGCACACAAGCACAAAGAGTAACGCTACTACAATCTCTTGAGAAATTTCCTCCGCCATTCTAAGTTTAGAATTCTATAAGAGTGAGTGAGTGCTTGTAAGGATTATCTCCTAAACCCGTTAAAAGGAGAAGAGGAGTGTAAGAAGGAGATTGATCTTCGCCTATTAAAGGAAGATCGTTAGTGGATGCCAGTGGCCTCGACGGAAGAGGAATCGACGAAGTGGATATATGTCACGACGATTGAACCACTCTAAAACTCGGTTTGCATTTACTTTGAGCAACTTTCTTTCATAGCAAACTGCCTCTCCTCCTTACTGCTTTCAATACGTTTATGAATACGCTTTCGAGTTAACATCTTTACCAAATCGGTTTTCAACGTACGAAGGTTTTTCCGAAACCAACGTAATTTTTACCACTACACTAATTCACCCCCCCTCTTAGTGCCGACCCTGATCCCAACAGTATTGATAGCCTTTGAGCTATCCATATTAAACATTTTTAGCAAATCTAAAGCATATTTTGTTTGACTAAGAAAAATGTCATGTCTTAGCTCTTTGATTTGTAAGCCTAAAAAGAATGTTAATTTCCCCATTAAACTCATTTCAAATTCAAGACTTATACTTTTAGCAAATGATTCACAAAGAGATTCATTCGTGGAACTGAAAATAATCTCATCAATATAAATTTGAACAATAAGAAAATTATTTTCAAATTTTTGGATAAATAATATAGTATCGACCTTACCTTTAGATAAATTATTTTCAATAAGAAATAATCTAAGTCTCTTATATCATGCATGCCCCTGAGGCTTGTTTTAAACCATAGAAAGCTTTAGTCAATTTAAATACATGATTAGGGAGACTATCATTCTCAAATCTGGGAGATTGTTCAACATAAACTTCTTCGAAAATAAAGTCATTTAGAAAAACACTTTTAATATCCATGAAATAACTTAAAGTAATTAGTCACGTGGGTTTGAAGGTATCAGTTAAGTCCAATTTAATGGTAGTTGATCAATTTTAACTCTATAAACTAATCCAATCGATCTTTCAAATCCATCCAATGTGAGACTAAACCAATTTAAATAATCTTAACCTTCCATAATATCTCCCATTTGTGATTTGAGGTTCTCGTCAAGATCTAACAATCTAGACCTAAGCCAATACTAACTTCACATCATGATGTACCCTCAAAGCTCACCTACAAGTATTCGACCTTTTACTTTGCCCATAAAAAAATCACTTTGAAATAATGTCATGATTAGACACATCTAATCTATTAATTTGATGAATCTAAACTAATGATTCAAGGTACTTAAAGCAAGATTAATGATAATATATTCATTCTAGTCATATAAACCAACTCTATGATTATCCCAAATGCAGTGCAGAATAACATCATCCTCTACGTAACTAGAGTATGAATCATATCCATAATATAATTTTGTTTAGAACCATTGAGGAGCAAAATTAATTTGAACAGGATTCCTAATCTAATTTTAATTAAAGAAAAGCCTTTTCAAGACAAGCAATTGTCCATGGAATAGTTGTATCTTCCTTTACTGTTTCTTTATAGTCTAAAAGTAGAAAGAGAATTGATAGCCGACATGTCAAATTAAGGTTTTGGTATGGACTACTCTAAAGAAAAAAGATTGTTTTATTAGTAATAAGGTTTGTTCATGTCATGAGAGTCCAATGTAGATTACATTTGTCTTATACTATATCAGTCTGAAGTCACCCTCGCTTATGTGAATTAGAGAACACATAAAACATGGACGCAAAATAAACTTAGTTTGTTCCCATTAATCTATCATGCTGCTTTATTAATTTATCTTCAAAGTTGACAGACACAAAGCTTCTTGATCAACCACTCTTAAGCTTTTTGCCTATATATGCTGCTTACTCCACTTCTGGTTGCTTCATTCTTACCCTAGCAATGATGATTCAAATATATATTAAAAATTAAAGGGTCATCATGTCCTACCTTTGTCCCACACATTCTATATTTAATGTTGTGGGATTAGCTAAAGAAAGAGACCATTGAGAATAAGACAGTCACATGCTTAACTACTTCATATCATGTATCTTCCACAGCATCACTTGGGATCTTCTCGTATGCATCGCTTCTGTTTTTGAAGCTTTAGTCTAACAATAGTTGAGAATGCTTTTGACATTTATTGCACTGGGTCCATGTAAGTTTCCAACAATGCATCAGGAAATCTATGTAGCATGAATGATGTTTCCAACATACGCACACTTGACAGGAGATAGAACAATATGCTCCTCTTTTGCAGGTAAGTGAGCTGCACGCAACATTAGCCTCTGGCGAACTGTGTGATGTAAATGAAAACCTGAATAGTCCATAACCTTGTAAATAAGAGATGCCAGTAACCTAATCAGCTTCCACTAGCATTCAGAAGGTTCTCTTTGATGCATGGTGGATGGTGACTTTTAGTCATACAATCACAAAACATGAGCTACACCCAATATCAAACTATTATGAATTATCATCTCTTAGGCATACACTGTATTAAACAAAAGACAAGCAGAGCAACTTTTTACCAGTCTGGAAGGTTCAAGAAAGAGATACTCTATTCCTTGTAATGGAGAGGATAACAATGCTGGGTGATAGGGAATAGAAAGCTTAGCTTGAGATTTCCGCAAGCAACCAGCAGCAACATAAATATGATACATTTCTCCCAGCAGTTACACTCCAAAGCAGTTGCAATCAACATGGAAGAAGATCTACGATCTTTTTGGTAAAGAATAATGCACTTTTGAGCATATTATTGTTAGTTGTTTGTCTGCAAGCCAATGTGGACCATCTGGATAAGTGCAGCTTGGACAAGGAATATACTTTCTTCCAAGATTTATCCTTATCCAACGGTAGAGGGAACCATGAGACAGATTGATTTTGCTTGTGACTGTAGAAATCATGAACTAGATTCAAGCAATCTAACATCAGGATTTTTTCTCAAACATTAAAATATATGAAGAATTTATTCTCTAATTGTAGCTTGCCATATCGCCACTCAGGATGTTTTAATTATATAAAGATAGTGGTTATTAGGTTTACCACTATGATAGTAATTATAAAACCAATCTTAATAATAGTGGCAAACTTAGAAACAACGTGGCTACTACCCAAACCTAATAATAGTGGTAAACTCAGAAAAAAAATATTCTATCCATACTATAAAATATTATTTTGGGCCTAGCTCGCTATAAAACTTATTAATTTACTATTATCAAGCTCAATTCACTTGTGACTCAACTTTTCATCTTAGTTCTAAGTT
Organism: Musa acuminata AAA Group; assembly: GCF_036884655.1. Taxonomy (NCBI): domain Eukaryota; kingdom Viridiplantae; phylum Streptophyta; class Magnoliopsida; order Zingiberales; family Musaceae; genus Musa; species Musa acuminata. The sequence goes on from NC_088346.1 coordinate 22,526,619, forward strand.
GAAGAGACTAGGTCAGGCACCCCATCTGACTCTAGTCTTCATGCAAATCAACTTCTTAACGGATACCGAATAACCTTCTCAATCATCTTTGGGCTCTTACACATAGAGTTTGGGATCAAGTCGAGCCAATAAAGATGTCACTAACAACCACTTAATCATTTTGGTGTTAGAAGAAGGGCCTCATGTCACAAAAATATTATACCCTCAATGGCTAGCTAATGTTGTATTTGTTAAAAAAATTAATAAAAATTAGTAGATGCGTATTGATTATATGATCCGAATAGGGTTTGTCCAAAGGAAAGCTACCCCCTTCCTTAGATTGACCAAGTGATAGATGCCACATTGGGCTATAAGTTGTTAACACTCATGAATGCTTTCTCAAGATACAACTAAATGACTCCTAAAGATCAGAAGCATACATCCTTCATCACAGACCAAAGAATATACTACTACCATATCATACCTTTCGGACTCAAGAATGCAAATGCTACATACAAGAAGATGTTCATGGACTAAATGGAGAAAAATCAAGGATTACGTGGATGATATAATTGTCAAAAGTAAAATGATCACACACACTTATCGACATTCCATATATTAAAAAGATTCAATATGCACCTCAATCCTAGCAAGTTTGCCTTCGGTGCAAACTCAAGAAAGTTTCTCGGGTTCATTGTGCATCGTCAAGGGATAAATATCAACTCATAGAAGGTCCGAGTGATCATAGAGATGCGATCCCCAAAGTCGATCAAGGATGTTCAACAGTTGATTAGTAGAGTGGTGACCCTCGAGCATTTCTTATCTTAGTTGGGGGATAAATATCTGCCCTTCTTCTAGGCATTGAAAAAGCTAATAGAGTTTGTATAGACAAAGGTGTATCTGACGACCTTCAATGACCTCAATAGTCACTTGGCGAAGCTGTTGCAACTCACATCCCCAAACCCCAATGAATTATTAAGCCTATACTTGGTCATGACCAAATTTATCACTAGTTCAGTTGTGGTCTGAGAGGAGGGAATTCATCTACGATGTCAACCATATACTCGTCGAGGTTGATTTGTCTTACCCATCAATCGAGAGGTTGGTATTTACATTAGTGTTAGCAACAAGGAAGTTACAACCATATTTTCAAGCATACACGATGTAAATGATGATCATTGACCAATTGCTTCAACAAATTCTAGCCTAACTCAACATGTTGGGCAGATTATTAAGATGGTCAATTGAGCTCTGGAAGTTCAACCTCTGCTATGCCCCAAGCGCTGTGATAATGACTCAAGCTCTAGTGGACTTCACTTTAGAACTTATGCCACTGTGATCGACCAATGAACCTACATCCCCCTCTCCCCCCCTCGCCTCTTCATTATTAAGTCAGCAACCAACGAATGGGAAGGAGTCAGACTCATCCAAAGAGGTCCCGATGCATAGGTTTACAAGCAAACCCTCTGCTTCAGGTTCAAAATATCTAATAATAAGATAGAGTATGTGGTCTCTTATTCGACCTTAGACTAGCAAGAGAACTCAACGTTTGGGACTTGGTGACCTACAATGACTTCTAATTAGTGGTGAACCAAGTTAAAGGCAACTTTAAAGCTGGGGACATGACAATGGAAAAATACTTCAATGATGTACAGAAGCTAACCCCTCACTTTTCTTAGTTTGAGATCTTCTAGGTGCCCCAAGAGGAGAACACCCAAGCTAACACATTGGCAAGCCTGAACTTTGCCCAAACAGTGAAAGATGAATGCATGCAGTTTGGACACTGCCACTATGGAGCATCGACACCCTATAAGTCTCTTTGACCAAGGATGAGCCATATTGGATGGACATTCCCGATTAATCGAGCATCGACAAGGTAAATTAGGCACCACCAGGCATAGTGCTATATATAGTATAATAAATAATTGATTGTACCATAGGCCTTTTAGATAACCACTTCTTAGATGCTTGTTCCCTTGGAAAGCCAAATATGTCCTAATTGAGGTGCACTAAGGAGTATGCAATGAGCATATGTTTATCTTCAAAGTCTTGTGACAAAGATACTATTGGCTGATGCTAAAGAGAGGCATAGTTGCCTTTGTCTAGAAAAATACGAGAGGTGCCAAGATGTAGCACCAACCAACAGTACCCTTAGGTCGATTGACTATAAGTGACCCTCGTTTAACGGGGAATAGATCTCCTTAAGCCCTTTTCATTGGTCTTGGAATAATATTGATTCATAATAGTTAAAGTGGATTACTTCATAAAGTGGGTTGAGATAGAACCTCTGACAAGTCGAGGGATTCGTATGAAGAAACATCATTACTTGATTTTAGATCCTTAGAGTCATTGTCATCGATAATGACACCTAGTTCAACAACATCGAATTTAAGGAATTATGTCAATCTTTTAGAATTTAGCTGAAGTCCAACTTGGTGGGCCACCTATGAACCAACGACTTGATTGAGGTAAGAATTCAAGCCATATTAGATGGACTCAAAAAATGAGTGGTCGACATGAAGGGCACTTGGGTTAAGGAATTACCCAACATCTCATGGGCTTCATGGACAACCCGAAAAACTAGGTCAAGCAAATCACTCTTCAGTTAAGCATTCAACACAAAGGTAGTCCTATCTCTAAGATGTTGGAAAACCTGGGGTGACATCACATGAATAGCGGAAGAATAGAAAACAAAAATATTAGATTTTCATAAAAAATAGTTTCTTGTCATCGTGCGAAGATTGATGCGCAAAAGCTCACAAAATCGAAAAACCGTGCATGTTAAGGAATTTGTGTTAACTAGAGAGATCATATATCCTTAAAATTCTACAGATCTATGAGAGAGGATAAATGAGGTCAACTGTTCTCTAATAAAACCCTAAGGTTTTATCATGAAAGAAAGAGGAGAAAATGAGATGATCACTTTGAGGGGATCGGCCTCCTTGATCACTTCGAGGGGATCGACCTCCTAGGGTTTGTCAAAAGGCTTAATAATATTTCATTGTCTACCAAAAAGAAATGATTACATCACTATTTATAGAGTTTCACCTAGAGTCCAAAAGAACTTGAACTCTTAATAATAAATAAATATTAAATAAACCTCTATCCGACTCTGACTGAACTAAACAAACTTTATAAACATTATTCAAAAGCTCAGAAAATAAAAGGATTCTAATAATTTCTCCCCTTTCAAATTAGTCTTATCCTCAAGGCTGAGCAACATCAAACTCGGGGAGTTTCTTTTTCAGCACTTCAGTCACAGGGTATCTATGGCGCATCATAACCCATTGATCAAGTAAGTACAGTCTCCACTTCTTGATAGTATAAGTAATAGATTGGCCTTTTGGTGTTGCAATCTTCTGAAAAACCCTCTGAATGCGATGGCTAGTGACAGTTTTGACCTTACTTCCACGTCTTCCCTCTAGGTTCACCTGCTTTCCATTAATAAAAAACTTCATGATTAGTTTAGAAAAATTCCATGAAACATCACCCAGGGTTGATAGCCATTCAATTCCAAGCACCACTTCGAAGTCTTCCAAGGGTAGCAAAAGGAAGTCCGCAAGTAACTCTTAGCCCTGCAAAGTCAGCTTAATCTTTGAGCACTTGCTGTCACAGGTTAAAATCCATTCATCAGTGACCTTTACTTCAAATTTGTTATAGTGTTCAATGTGGTAGGCTAATCGATCGACAACCTTACTGTCCAAAGTTCCTCCAACTTTCATAGTTTGTAGGTTAGAGTAGCTGACTAATGCATGCACTGCATGTATGATAGGTCCAACATCATCATCAGAATCCATACCTTCATGATTAGAGTCCACATTGTTAACTTCCGGTTCTGCCTCAATTGGTTCAGTCATAAGAAGTTGCCCTTGTTTATATCGGTGCTTCCTACTCTACTTTTTATCATAGTGCCAGCACAAACTCTTTGTTGATCTTTCCTTGAGTTCTTCTTGGGTTAGTCTTCGAGTGTTAGGGTTCTGATTGTGAATAGATGGGGCAGGTGGCTTGCTAATCATCTGTTTGTTGTCACTTCTATTCTGATGATTTTTCTTGCTAATTTTTCCTCATGTAAACGTACAAATGATATCATAGCGATCATTATGCGGGGTTGACGAGCTTTAACTTCATATCGAATATCTAGATTAAGTCATTCGATAAATGTGCCCACTAGTTGTCATTTAGACCAATCACTGGCTTAATTTGATAATCTTTCAAACCTGCTCTAAAATTCTAATACTATAGAAGTCTGATGAATTTTGGTGAGCTATCCATCAACATTCTCATATTCAGATGGGCCAAAATGAACAAGAAGCCCTCTCTTGAACTACTCTCACGAAGGAACTCCGTGGCAAGTTTTATATCAATCATACCATTAGATTGCATCTCCGTCTAGTTGGATTAAGGCTATTTCTACCTTGTATTCCTCCGGGTCCTGTGAAAGCGAAATTTTTTTTCTGCCCTAGAGATCCAACTAGTTGGATCCCCATCTTTCCTTCTTGAAAATTTTACCTTAATGCATGGGTAGTTTGTGTCACAATCGTGGGGTCCTTTTCCTGTATCTCTATATCTATTCAACATAGAACTTGACCCCCCATCTTGTTGAAATTTGCTGAGGCTCTCCAGTAGGCTCTTTTTGAAATCATTAAGTGTTTCTTGTAGCTGGTTCTCAATTCTGATTTCCAATACTTTCATTTATGCTTTCATTGAGTTATCGATAGCCATTGCATAAGACTATAAATCTGTAATCCCCAATTCCTAGTTTTGGTGTCAAGCATCAATAATGTGGTGATGGTGGCTGCGGCAAAACAAGGGGGGGTGGTTGAGCGGCCGAAGATGAAAAGGATGGTGGACTTAGTGGGCTGCAGCTGCGATTGGTGGGTTGCGGCTGGGATTGCCCTGCTTCACCTTTTATTCCTTTCTTGTTGTGGTGGCAACCAGCGACTGTTGTGGATGCCGGGGGAGAAGGGGTGGGGGGTGCTGGTTGGGAAGCAGCGACAATAGTGGTCGCTGGCTGGAGAGCAGCAGCAATGATGGTCACTAGCCAGAAGAAGAGGAAGCGATTGTGGTGCAGCTAGGAATAATGCTCTATTTCTGTCGCTGCAAGAAGGGAAGGTTTCTATAGGGGTTGAGAGGCAGTAATGGCGGTGCGACTGGGAGCTAGATTGCCGAGGGCGAGGAGTAGCAAAGGGTCGTCGAGGCTATGTGCTACTAGGGGGGGTCCGTGTTGGGCTGGCAGCCCAAAGTGGGTTCAGCCCATGGTGGGCTTTATCAGCCCACAACCCACACTCCTTTTGACCTAACCCTAGATCAATATAAGGGGGGTGTGGTGGTTGCATTTTAGAAGCATAAAAAGGCTATAAAAAGGCAGCAACAAGGCATATCTTAAGAGCCACGAGATTCCAAAGAGAAAAAGGAGAACAAGGCAGAAAAGAAAGAGAAAGAAAGGGAAGAAGACAAGGACAACGCAGAGAGACTGTTTTCAATCATCTAGTAGTGTTCTCATATCAGGTTAGATCAAATCTACAGTTGACTCTTGCTGTGATTACTTGGGGAGGTTTTAGATATTGTGGGCAGTGACATGATCCTTATATCCCAGTTATTCTCTTGTGGTTGTTGCTAGGGTTTTGGGCAAGAGATTGAGATTTGTATATTCATTATTCTTATAGTGGATTATCTCTAGTTTGCCCCCTGGTTTTTACCCTTCACATTGACAGGGTTTTCCACGTATATCTTGGTGTTCTGTTTGATTGTGTTTCCATTTTATTCCGCTGCATATTATGGTCTTCTAGCAATTGTTCATATACAAAGGTTATTCCTCTTTATATCCCCATCAACTAGTATCAGAGTGGGGTTTTGGTGATTTAATTTTTGTATTTGAACATAGAGGCCAGTAATATTTCTCGCATGATTAGTTTGAATGGAAATAATTGGATGATATGGAAACCAAGAATCGAAGATCTCTTGTATTGCAAAGATTTGTATGGACCTTGTTGAATCTCGTATTTTGATGATGAAACTACTTGATATATGTTTATGATTTAATCTGCGTTTTGAGTGACGCAGGATGCCTCGATCAGGATGAGACAATTAAAGCAGGAAAATCATGTTGTGCCGGAGGAACATGTCAGAAGATTGGACGTCGGGCCAGTGGATCGGTCGACGTATCGACAGAAGGCTTCGGGCCGTGGACTCGGGCATCGGGCCAAGAAGAGCGGGTATTGTGCCAAGGATATCGGAGTTGCGGAGCCAACTGGCCGATTGGGCAATAGGCTGCAGGAAAGGACGATGCGCCGAAGAATCGGACGAAGCGTCGAGGGACCAATGACATGCCGGACAACTTGGTTAATTGCTTAGGATTAATTGTCTTGATCAAAATTTTTGTTTTGAGTGTGCAGGATTAACTACGATGGAAGAAAAACATGCAGCAGGAGTTATGCTGGAGTCAAGACAATGATCACGTTGGGAGTTCGAGAGTTCTACGGAAGTTCGGACGGTCGTCGGAGGTTCTGCGGGAACAAATCCGAGAAGTCCAGGAGCTTGCCAAAGAAGCTCGTCGGAACTCGCCAAGTGGATCGTCGTAAGTCCAGGAGTTTGCCGGAAGTCCGCAGGAGTATCACCGAGGGTTCATCGGATGATCGACGGAAGTTCGCCGGAAGCTCGCCAGAAGAAGCGATTGACGTACCGGAGCAAGTTGCAGTAAATTTCTTAGGAAATAATCGTAGTTAGCACAATGATTAAGTTAGAAATGGGAAGTGATCCCATTAACTTAATCTTGGGGCAATCGGGCCCTTGAAAGACCCAAATTAGGCCGAATGGATCAACCCATTCGGACCTGAAATAGTGCTAGGAGGTAGCACCGCCCAGTAGGCAGTCTCCAAGCGAGACTGGGCGGTGTAACCGCCCCAGCCAGGAGGTGGCAACCGCCTGGGCTCAGTCTCCGAGCGAGACTTGGCGGTGCAACCTCTCCTGACAAGAGGTGGCACCGCCTGAGCTGAAGTTTCGAGCTCTGCCAGGCGGTGCAACCGCCCCAGTCAGGAGGTGCAACCGCCTGAGCTCGGTCTTCAAGCTCTGGCAGAGAGGTGCAACCGCCCCTGGCAGAGGTGGCACCGCCCAGAGGCTTAGTCTTCGAGCTCTGCCAGGCGGTGCAACCGCCCCAGTCAGGAGGTGCAACCGCCTGATCCCGAAATTCCGGGAATTGACAATTTTGAGCTCCAAATTTGAATTGGGTTGGGGCCTATAAATACCCCACCCATTTAGCACTGAAAGGAGCAACTAACACTCGAAATCTTGACATCTTTCTGTGATCCTTAGAGCTCAAAATTGTTGTAAAGGCCAAAAGTTCTCCTCCCTCTGTTCTTCAAGTTTTGAGTTGTAAAGAGAGGAGAGAAAATTTCTGTAAGGGTTGTCTCCTAAGCCCGTCAAAAGGAGTGAAACTGTAAAAGGGTGGTTGGCCTTCGCCTATTGAAGGAAGGCCTCTAGTTGACGTCAGTGACCTCGTCGGTGGAGGAAGCCAAAAGTGGAGTAGGTCAAGATTGATCGAACCACTCTAGATCTCGGTTTGCATTTACTTTGAGCATATTATCTTTACTGCAAACCTCCTCTGAAGCTTACTGCCTTCTGCGCTTTTACGATCGGGTTTCAAGCCTTTTACTTTCCGAATCAGCGTTTAGACGTAAATATGCTTTTTCATACGATCATCATATTACAGATTGCGTTTACATTTTGAGCTTTACCATAACTGCAACCTGCCTTCATACTCTTGCTTAAACTGCATCTTGCCTAATTAAGTGATTTACAAATCAGCACTTAGACGTAAATCAGTTTCTTCGTACGAACGTCGGATTTCAGCTTGCACCTATATTCTGGTTTTCATAGCTGCAAACTCCCTACATAGATTAACTTTAATATCATCTTGCTTAGAATCGGATTTTACACAGAAATCGTTTTTATCGTTCGAACGCAGCTTTCGATTTTAATCGCAGAAAGTTTTCCGCTGCACTAATTCACCCCCCCCTCTTAGTGCTCTCGATCCTAACAATTGGTATCAGAGTGGGGTATTTCTCATTTCGGATTTACACCCGAGAGAAATGGCTCTTCAAGAGGGCTTATCGGTTGTTCGTCTACCATCGTTTAACGGATTGAACTACACTTATTGGAAAACTCGAATGAGAGTTTTCTTGATTTCTATGAATCTGGATTTATTGAATATCATTGAAAACGGTTTTCAACTTCCCTCTAAACCGATGAACAAATGGTCGGATTTGGAGAAGAAGTATTTCTCTTTAAACGCAAAGGCTATGAATGCCTTATTTTGCGCTTTGGACAAAAATGAGTTCAATCGGATTTCTACGTGCGAAACGGCTTTTGACATTTGGCGAACACTTGAAATCATGCACGAGGGAACTAGTAGAGTCAAAGACTCGAAAGTTAACTTTTTATTGCATGATTTTGAGCTTTTTCGAATGCAACTAAGCGAGACTATAGGCGACATGTACACCCGTTTCACGGATGTCGTCAATAGTTTAAGAGCTCTTGGAAAATGTTTTTTGGATTTTGAACTCGTAAACAAGATTTTGCGCTCACTTTCTAAACCTTGGGATTCAAAAGTAACTGCTATTCAAGAATCAAAAAACTTGAACCAATTTCCACTTGAAGAACTAATTGGTTCCTTGATCACATATGAAATGATGTGCAATGCATGTGAAGAACTTGAGAACCACCTTCCAAAAAACAGGAAGAATTTGGGACATAGAACATTTGAAGACCACTCGAGCATAAGCTCAAGTGATGGTGAACTTAAACTACAAATGAAACAAAAATTAAAAAGTAAAAAGAATGGAACTACTTGCTTTGAACGCAAGAAGAAGAACAAAAATTGGGATGAATCGAGCTCCTCCGAAGACGAGGAGAAAATCAACAAAGGCGAGGTAGCAAACTACGCCTTAACCACTTTCAATGATGAGGTAATCGAAATCCCCCTAATTTATTTTGAAATTACTTGATGCTTTCATTTTCTTTTTTAGTTTAGAATTAATGTTTAAAAAAAAAATTTTATTATGATCATGCTAGTAATTTCGAAAATGATAATATTACATATTTTATGATAAACAAACAAAATGATTTTGATTGAAAATATGAAATCATGGTTAAGAAGTAATAATGTGTGTCATGTTGATGTCCATTGTTATTTCTCGATTTTGAGTATATTAAATCATGTTTAATTTGAAGTTATGAGTATATATTTTTGAAATTATGTATGATGATTCTTGATGGATTATCGATTTTCATGATAATAACAGTGGCTTTAAAAAAATTGATGCATGTTTTCATTTGACATAAATGAAAATGCATGCTAACATGAAATCGATCACTTAAGATGAAACACTTAAAAAGGGGAGAAATATATGAATTGATGCTATAAACACTATGCTATGATTATCCCATGCTTTCATCATCAAGAGATATATGAATTGATATGATTGCCATATTTGCAATGCTTATATGAATTGATGCTATGATTGCCAAATTTGCGTTATGCTATGTTTGCCTCATGCGCTAAGATATCAAGAACTTGTATCGTAATTTTACGCATTGATATCTTACCATGTGATGAAATGCTACAATTGATGAACACTTGAAATGTAATCCTCTATCTTATTGATTTTTCAATAAATCTATGCTTGTCATATATGAATTTATTGAATGTAATTTTGAGGATGATTTCAGATTTGACAAATGCTTGATTCGTATTTATGACATAAGATACACTTTAAATATGAATCATGCTTCAATCATGATTAAATGCTTCAATCATTTTCTATCTCTAGAGTTCTTGATTTTGATGAAATACAAGTGATAAATTCATTTATGATATCTTGTAAATCACTTGAATTATGAATGAGTTTTTTTATGATGTGTTAAAAGAATCACTTAAAAAGAAAATGCTTTTCCCATCTTATCGAGATTAATGATTTCATGATATTGTGTGAATCTCGAAATTGATGAAATAGTAATAATGTTATTCATGTTATGAATCTTAAAAATGATAATATGCTTCATGTGATAATATGAATACATGAAACACTTATGATATTTCGTGTATTCATAAAATATTTATCTCATCATCCAATAACTCTTCTTGATATTCCTTATGAGATGAAATGAAATAATGCATGAAATACAAATGAGGAGTTAATGATCATGCATAATAGGATGTAATGAATTCTGACATTTCGATACCCTTGTTTGAATATCTATGATCATGTTGCCAAAATGATATATCATGAATGCTTGAATATCATGTTTGATATGCTCATGATGATGATTGATTTTTCGGTATCGTGCATAAAAAAAATGAAATGTAATGTTAATGAATTTGTGCATTGAAATTATAATGATGCACAAATAAGAATGATTACTTACCTTTGTCATGATTTAGAAATTGATGTAAAAGGTTTTTCCCTTCTTTTTGACAATGACAAAGGGGGAGATAGATTGCTAGCACAATTCAAGAAAAAGGAAAAAATTATAAAAGAGAAGAAATTGCTATCTTGAACATCACTGATAATTGCTAGCTTGAAATGTCAAGAAAATGCAAAAACTTGTTTATTTTCTTGCACATCTAAAGAGAAGATGCAAATGTAACACTTGCCAAATTGTTTGCTTGCCTCATGTAAAACATTATCTCTTGCTAGTTTGGCATTTTGCTAGCTTGCACTTTGCAAAGAAAGCAAAAATGACACTTCTCAAAAGAGAAGAAAGAGCTTGTTATCTTGAACATCACAAGCTTGCCAAACAAAAATTGCAAAAGTGCTATCTTGCCTATCTCAAGAAGCAAAACTTGCATATCGTAAAAATTTGCTAGCTTGGAACTTGCATATTTCAAGAAGCAAGAGTTGCCTTCTTGAACATCTCTAAATTGCTAGCTTGCAAGTTCTAAAATGTTGCAATATTGCTAGCTTGCATGTTATAAAAGTGCTATCTTATATGCTGTAAAACTTGCATATCTAAAACTTGATAGCTTGAATGTTCTAAGTATGATGTAACATTTGTTAAATTTTCTGGCTTCAAAACTGCATGATGATAAAACTTGATATTATGTTGTTCATGCAATGAGTTGAACCAATATCACAAACACTTGATTGTGGTACTTCTCCTTTTTGTTGATGACAAAGGGGGAGAAGTATGTTGATGACATAACATGTTATGCATAAGTTAATGCATAAGTTCATAATGACGTGTTGCAAGTATTCATGATGAATATTGCAATGACTTGAATTCAGTTTGAATTCAAGATTCTATCAATATGGCATATTGATAGGGGGAGTTTGTTTAAACTCTGGGAGTTAAGTTTAACTCCGTCATCAAGTGGTTGTCATCATAAAAAAGGGGGAGATTGTTGAATCTCGTATTTTGATGATGAAACTACTTGATATATGTTTATGATTTAATCTGCGTTTTGAGTGACGTAGGATGCCTCGATCAGGATAAGACAATTAAAGCAGGAAAATCATGTTATGCAGGAGGAACATGTCAGAAGATTGGACGTCGGGCCGGTGGATCGGTCGACGTATCGACAGAAGGCTTCGGGCCGTGGACTTGGGCATCGGGCCAAGAAGAGCGGATATTGTGCCAAGGATATCGGAGTTGCGGAGCCAACTGGCCGATTGGGCAATAAGCCACAGGAAAGGACGTTGGGCCGAAGAATCGGACGAAGCGTCGAGGGACCAATGACATGCCGGACAACTTGGTTAATTGCTTAGGATTAATTGTCTCGATCGAAGTTTTTGTTTTAAGTGTGCAGGATTAACTACGATGGAAGAAAAACATGCAGCAGGAGTTACGTTGGAGTCAAGACAATGATCACGTTGGGAGTTCGAGAGTTCTACGGAAGTTCGGACGGTCGTCGGAGGTTCTGCGGGAACAAATCCGAGAAGTCCAGGAGCTTGCCAAAGAAGCTCGTCAGAACTCGCCAAGTGGATCATCATAAGTCCAGGAGTTTGCCGGAAGTCCGCAGGAGCATCACCGAGGGTTCATCGGATGATCGACGGAAGTTCATCGGAAGCTCAACGGAAGAAGCGATTGACGTACCGGAGCAAGTTACAGTAAATGTATTAGGAAATAATCGTAGTTAGCACAATGATTAAGTTAGAAATGGGAGGTGATCCCATTAACTTAATCTTAGGGTAATCGGGCCCTTGAAAGACCCAAATTAGGCCGAATGGATCAACCCATTTGGACCTGAAATAGTGCTAGGAGGTAGCACCGCCAGGGTAGGAGGTAGCACCGCTCAAGAGGCAGTCTCCAAGCGAGACTGGGCGGTGCAACCGCCCCAGCCAGGAGGTGGCAACCGCCTGGGCTCAGTCTCCAAGCGAGACTGGGCGGTGCAACCTCTCTTGACAAGAGGTGGCACCGCATGAGCTCAAGTTTCGAGCTCTGCCAGGCGGTGCAACTGCCCTAGTCAGGAGGTGCAACCGCCTGAGCTCGGTCTTCGAGCTCTGGCAGAGAGGTGCAACCGCCCTTGACAGAGGTGGCACCGCCCAGAGGCTCAATCTTCGAGCTCTGCCAGGCGGTGCAATCGCCCCAGTCAGGAGGTGCCACCGCCTGATCCCAGAATTTCGGGAATTGATAGTTTTGAGCTCCAAATTTGAACTGGGTTGGGGCGTATAAATACCCCACCCATTCAGCACTTAAAGGAGCAACTAACACTCGAAATCTTGACATCTTTCTGTGATCCTTAGAGCTCAAAATTGTTGTAAAGGCCAAAAGTTCTCCTCCCTCTGTTCTTCAAGTTTTGAGTTGTAAATAGAGGAAAGAAAATTTCTGTAAGGGTTGTCTCCTAAGCCCATCAAAAGGAGTGAAACTGTAAAAGGGTGGTTGGCCTTTGCCTATTGAAGGAAGGCCTCTAGTTGACGTCGGTGACCTCGTCGGTGGAGGAAGCCAAAAGTGGAGTAGGTCAAGATTGACCGAACCACTCTAAATCTTGGTTTGCATTTACTTTGAGCATATTATCTTTACTGAAACCTCCTCTGAAGCTTACTGCCTTCTGCGCTTTCCGAATCAGCGTTTAGACGTAAATCTACTTTTTCGTACGATCATCATATTGCAGATTGCATTTACGTTTTGAGCTTTACCATAACTGCAAACTGCCTTCATACTCTTGCTTAAACTACATCTTGCCTAATCAAGTGGTTTACAAATCAGCACTTAGACGTAAATCAGTTTCTTCGTACGAACGTCGGATTTCAGCTTGCGCCTATATTCTGGTTTTCATTGCTGTAAACTCCCTGCATAGATTAACTTTAATATCATCTTGCTTAGAATCGGATTTTACACAGAAATCGTTTTTATCGTTCGAACGCAGCTCTCGATTTTAATCGCAGAAAGTTTTCCGCTGCACTAATTCACCCCCCCCTCTTAGTGCTCTCGATCCTAATAGACCTTTACAAGAGGATAGTGCAAAACCTACAACTATGACAGATGATGAGTGGAAGAGGTTAGATCGAAAAACAATTGGGTTTATTAGACAGTGGCTTGATGATAGTGTCTTTCACCATGTTTCTACTGAAATTTCTACATATTCTCTTTGGAAAAAATTGGAAAGTCTCTATGAAAGAAAAACAGCTGGCAACAAAGCTTTTTTGATCAGAAAACTTGTGAACCTAAAATATAGAGAGGGTGCTTCTATTGCTGAGCATTTGAATAAAATGCAGAGTATTACTAACCAGTTATCCTCTATGAAAATGTCTCTTAATGATGAGTTGCAGGCATTGTTACTTCTCAGTTCATTACTAGAAAGTTGGGAGATACTGGTGGTTTCCCTTAGTAATTCTGCGCCAGATGGTATTGTCACTATGAGTCAAGTAACAAGCAGTTTGTTGAATGAGGAGTTGAGAAGAAAGAGTTCGGCAACATCTCAGAATGATTCACAGGCACTTATCTCAGAGAACAGAGGAAGGTCAAAGTCTAGAAGCAGTTCACGTATGGGTAGGAGCAAGTCAAGATCAAGAAAAGATATTGTTTGCTATAACTGTGGTGAGAAAGGACATTACAAGAACCAATGTAAGCAACCTAAGAAGAACAAGAAAAAGGGAAAAGAAGTGGAGTCTACAGAGTAAAAGGATAATACTACAGCTACAGTGCAGGGTGGTGATTATTTGATTTTGTCTCCTTCTGATGATATTTTTTCTTGTGTGTGTCAGGATCTTGAGTGGGTGATTGACACAGGTGCTTCTTATCATGCTACACCTCGGAGAGAGTTTTTTGCTACATACAGGTCTGGAAACTTTGGTGTTGTCAAGATGGGCAACTATGGCACAGCAGACATCATTGGCATAGGTGATATCCATTTAAAGACCAACCTTGGCTGCAAGTTGGTACTTAAGGATGTGAGGCATGTGGTTGACTTGAAGTTGAATTTAATTTCAGTTGGAAGAGTAGATGATGAAGAGTATGAAAGCAGATTTCACAGAGGGCAATGAAAGCTCAGTAAGGGTTCTCTTGTTATAGCTAGTGGAAAGAAATGTCATACTTTGTACAGGTTGCAGGCTAAAGCTTATGGTGAGTAGTTAAATGCTATAGAGAAAGACTTCAGTATGGAGTTGTGGCATAGGCGATTGGGACACATGAGCGAGAAGGGGCTGCAAGCTCTTTCCAAGAGAGAGGTATTACCATATCTCAGAGGTATACATCTGAACCCTTGTATTGATTGTTTGGCTGGTAAACAACATAGAGTTTCATTTGCTAGTGCTGCTTTGTCTAGAAAAATGCATGCCTTAGACCATGTTTATACAGATGTATGTGGTCCTTTGAGGACAAAAACTCTTGGTGGATCTGTTGATGTTCTTGGTATAAGTGGTGCACTTTATTTTGTCACTTTTATAGATGATTTTTCTAGAAAAGTTTGGGCATATGCTTTGAAGACCAAAGATCAGGTTATTAATGTCTTCAAAGAGTTTCATGCCAGGGTTGAAAGGGAGATAGAAAGGAAATTGAAATGCATAAGATCAGATAATGGTGGTGAGTATACAAGATTGTTTAATGACTATTGTAGGTCACATGGGATCCAACATGAGATGACAGTTTCTGGTACACCTCAGCATAATGCAATTACAGAGAGGATGAACTGGTGTGGGGTTAGCTGAGTTGTGTTGATCCTTGTTGATTTCTGCGGATCCCCTAGATGAAGGAAAAGACTATCCTTACTACGCCAGTCTCTCAAATTCCTCATGCTGCTTGAACTAGGTGGATGCTTGTTGGAGCTTTAACGAGCATTATCTCGCAAACTTCTGAAGTTTTGGGTCCTTCCTCCATAAAATTTGCTCATTGACTCTTCTTTCACTTAGTTGTCACATCCAAGTAGGTTCTCATCACTTCCGCTTTCGATTGGCATTTCGTTGGGAAATGAAGTAGACAATCTACTCTCAGTAACACTAATCATTGTTGGTGAGGATTTGACAACTATTGTCTTCCATTATCTTCGAAGGGTCTTTGAACTTGTGCAGAGCTCCTCTGTTGGATAGATAAGAGAATTGGGGTACTTGGTTTCGCCCATTCTCTTAAGAGTTGAGAAGGCAAAGGTTACTTGACTTCGCCCGCCTCCGCGAAGTTGTACTCCATGCATCGAGTTGGTTACTAGCCTTCACCTGCTCTTTGTTCACACTTCTGAAGCACTTAAAGTGTTTGCACTCCTTGCGTTGAGTTAGTTACTATGATTCACCTTCTCAATGCCATCGAACTTCTGGAATGCCAGAAGTTTTCACCCCAACTTGGAGTAATTCTCTCATAGGTTTGGTCGCCTCTGGGATTGTACCGTCTTCTCCATCAACCCTGCCGCCTACTCCACTGAGTAGCAAAGGTACAGCACCACGTACTGCCTACTTCATTCCTTGGTTATGCACTCTTGCATGACCCGAAGTCCTTCACTTTCGGCTATCTTGATGAGAAGCTCATTGACACCGATCTTACGAAGTTCCTCGGCCTCTGCCCTTCAGCCTTATCTCGATACTTGGAGATTGCCTCTGCATGCTCCACCTCCTCGGCCCCTTTCACGACCAAGCGCTCTCCCTCCATGAGAGTAAGGGATCAATGACTTTCACAGAAGTCCCGCCTCTACGGTACCATGGCGCTGCCATGCCCATGGCACTATTATCCGTTGCCTCACATCTACATCCCTTTTCTTCACGATCAGTAGATATGTCTTCGTGGCACTCCTTTGAGTCCACCTCCATTCTAACTGATGCTTGATTTTGGGTAGCTAAGTCCCTCTGGACTTGTCGTAGCTTCCTCGCCCCTTTCAACCCCCTGCTTCAACACCTCTGTGTTCTCCAAGCAGCTCCCTCTGGTCGATGGAAAGACAGACTGCAACTCCCATGCATGGCCTCTGCCATCACGTTGTAGGGTTTACCTCGATTCTGTTCTCCTTAGCTTCCTTGGTAGCAACGTTCGCTTACTCGACCTTATCCTCTGACTTGTCGGGCTCCCTTAAGCGAATATGAGCTCTGGAGCAATCCAACTCTCCAGCTGCTTCGATCATACCTATGTATGATCAAGTCCCTCCCATGGGACTCACTGGTACTTGCATTCGAACTTTTCCCTTGGTGGAACACAGCCCCCATATGCTGATGACCAAGGTTTTCATCCGATGCAAAATTTGATGCATACCTGGAAGTACCGCCTCTGCGGTACCATGGCCTTCACTCCTTGAATCCATAGCCCTTCTTGCCGTCGTGTTGTTCACCGAAGTGGAGCTCCTAGTAGCTCCAGATCATACCTCCATATGATCTAGTCCCTCACGAGACTATGTCGTGTGTATCGCATTGCCACGAACTGTTCCACCACGATCCACTGCACCATGTCACCTCTTGGTGACATCTCCATTGCATTCTGATCCTTGTGGAATAAACTCGAATTGTAAACCCTCCATGTGTGGCCTCTGCCAATACATCGTAGGGTCTCTTCCACCTTCGATTTTGTTTGCTCCTTTGGCAATCGACCTTCATCCACCCACTCTTGGGTCGCACCTAGATGAAGCACCGCTCTAGGACAGTTTGTTGCCTAGTAGCTCCCGAAGTCCACCGACTTCACTGTAGTTTGTGCATCATTGTTTGGATCCTGGGCCTTTGCCCCTACCAGCACAATCTTCGCTGTGCACCGCTTCCTTCATGGCAACTTGAATGACAACACTGTGACATATTCTTCAAGAGTACCCGCCTTTGCGTCCTCTTGCCCCGTGCTAAGGCCTTCTGAACCCAACTTCGCCTCCGCAAACTGAGTCGCCTTAGTTCCTCCCTCAAATGCTCCTCCGAGATAAGGTGCATGTGCCCAGAAGCTCCCTTCATCTTTGGCACCATGCAAGATGAGTCCACTCCGACAAAATTGAAGGACCCATGGAACAACATGATTCTACTCTTGCCTCTGCAAGAGTTCATGTCCTTGACCTCTGTCTAAGGAAAGCACTATGCCTCCGCTCCATGTTCCAACTTCTATGCTAGCTCCCTTCATGCGACTTGAGTACTTTGCCAAGTTACACCCAAGTTGCTCTGCTCCTCATTTTTGCATTGAGTTGATGGTGGCCCTCTTGCCCACCATTCCACGGGTTAGCCCTCCCTTGAGTCCGATCTTCATATCGACTCCAAGTGTGCCTTCATTTGTGTTGCTTTGGGTCGCTCCCCCACTTGATCTCGCAATGCATCCACCAATGCATTCTCTCGAGGGAGATCATGCAACAACTCCTCACTGCTTGCTCAGTCCATTAAGCTTTGTGGAGTTGTTGTTTGTTGAGGTATTCCTCCTCAACTTGTGAGGTCCGTCCCACATGATTCTCCCTCTGGAGAGCCGGGACTTATCCCTCCTGGATAACTGTCTCACTGGAGCAACATCTCTCTTCATTTCGGAGACCACCATCCCTTTGGACTACTCCGATCTATTGAACAAACTGTGCATTGTTCTGCCTCCTGCAAACACACTTGCTAGATTGCGACTATACGTCAATACAGCCCCCGCTGCACCACTCAAGGCTTAGCAACATGCTGAACTCATTGCACACTTCAACCTCCTACGGACGTATCCTTCACATGCCGAAGAGAAAGTTTCAATGCTCCATGGTGCCGAGTTTCGATCGTCTTGGGATGGCCACGAACATTCCATCGTCCGTATACAAGCCCATGCATGAGTACCAAATTCTTCGAGTTAGCAATTCCCCTCACCTCTGTGAGCTTTGCATAACTCTTTTGGTCGTTGAGCAACTTATTCCACCTTGCATGGTCTCATCTTTTACCAAGCGCCTTGCTTGCCTTGAGCACCATCAAGTATAGTTGTCAATGTTGAGCCGTAGCTCAAACTCAGCCATCCTAACCTTTGTGCGCTCCGCATTCTTCCAAGCTTGTCTGTTCTCGTGGTGCCTCTTGCGCGAAGGGTTGGCCATTCCTCTGAATGCCAATGTCAGATGCCCGCTCCTCCGAGCGACTCCTTTTCCCTACATCTCCATGCCCGTTTTCCCCCAAACAGTCGCACGTGTGCTGACTGCCCTCAACGCAGCCCCGCTAGGTCCCCCACGTTTGCATGCCAAGTGTTTCTATGAGTGCTTGTCCCGCTCTAATACCATCTGTCACGGACTTAGCTAGTTTTGCCTAAGTCGTGCGGTACCCTTGCGTGTCCGTCCACAAAGGTCAGCCTCCTCGAAGTCTCCCATTGTCCCTTAGGACCAACAAAAGAGAGAACGGGTTAGAGAGAACGCCTCAATCGGGATCCACAAGAAAACATCTCTGAAAAACACTTCATAGACAATGCAAATTACAAATAGACTTTACAAGCTCTGAACAGTTGCACAACAAAAGGTAAAATGATCCATTATAGACCGAAAATCTCTCGCACGTGTCCACATGACACAACCTTTATTTACAAGCCTAAAGAGGCCACCAACCCAACTAAAATGGGACTATTAAGCCTTCGGCTGCCCCTCTACATGCTGTACAAGGCATGAACATGCCAAAAGACACGGACATACATAAACATTACATCAAACATCTTGTTTAGAAGTTTGTTCGTGACAGATCGTTGAAGGTTGTGATCGATAAGGGGGCTGGTCCATTGGCTAGGAAACAATGGCAACATCGGCATGGGGGCGATGAGGTGGTGGGCGTTGGTCATGAAGCAGCGATGACTATGGTCATTGGATGGCGAGCAGTGGCAGCGGTGGACTCTGTTTCGCTAGTCGGGCTGCTTTCTTGCTCGAGAAGGATGTGGCTGTCGATCTTTCTTTTTTTATTTTTTTTTATCGGATGATAACTGCAGCGATAACGCCGAGGATCGTTGTTCTAATACTAAATAATAAGACCCTAGGGTTTTATCATAGAAGAAAGGGGAGAAAAGGGGATGATCACTTCGAGGGGATCGGCCTCCTTAATCACTTCGAGGGGATCGACCTCCTAGGGTTTGTCAAAAGACTTAATAATATTTCATTATCTGTCGAAAAAAAATGACTACATCACTATTTATCGAGTTTCACCTAGAGTCCACCAGGACTTGGACTCTTAATAATAAATAAATATTAAATAAACCTCTATCCGACTCTAACTAAACTAAACAGACTTTATAAACATTATTCAAAAGCTTAGAAAATAAAAAGATCCTAACATCCTCCTCTCTAGTGGTGATCCACATAGCAAGGGCTACGAAGATGCTCCTTAAATCGCTGCACAATCTTTTTTTCCATGCATACCACAGGATCAAGAAAGGGATGACCCTTCTTGCTATCCACATGCCCCAAACAGGGGATGTTGGCTAAGGAGGAGAGGGGGAGGGGAGAATAGGAGATTGTAGCTAAAAATGGGTCTAACTTATGGCCTTTTGGTTCCCTCCTATTTATAGAGGCCTCCTATTAAATTAACCCTAATAGATCTTGCCCTATTGGGTACTGGATCTCCATCTAACTACCCAAGCCTATTAGATTAGTGGATCTCACCCAATAATCTCTCATTAGTTTTTATTGGATCTCATCCATAGGATCCAATAATTCAGGAGCTTATTGGATATCCAAAAAGATAAGGGCTCCAACGGATATCTAATATTCGAGCCCTCTACTTATCGCAACACTTGTTGAATCTCGGATTTTGATGATAAAATCAATTGATGGGTTAATTGATCTAATCCATATTATTGAGTTAAGTGTGCAGGATTAACTACGATAACCAGAAAACATAAAACAAGAATACCATAGTCAAGTTCGATGGATGTTTAAAAGATTAAAGAATCGTCGAAGATGCTGCCGGAACCAACCGAGAAGAAATCGGGAACCTGTCGGAATTTTCGTAAGTTCACCGAAGAGATCGTCAGAGGTTCACGGAGATCACCAAGAAGGCTCGGCTACTTGTTAAAGTCATCACAAGATCGGGAGCTTGCTGGGAGTCCATCGAAAGAAGTTCGTCGGAAAGCTCGCTGGAACAAGACTCGACGTTCGCAGTTGAAAACTTGCTTAGGATGTTTTTAGTTATGTAGTTCACTTATAATTAGGATTAGGATTAAGAGATAATCCTATATTCTGGTTAGGGGCCAACTAGGTCCAAAATTAGACTTGGTTTGGGCTAAATTTAAAGCCCAACTAGTGAACCGAAGGGTTTGGCGGTGGCACCGCTAGACTGGGCGATTGCACCGCCCAGCACCCGAGAGCCAGGCGGTGGCACCGCCCAGCACCCGAGAGCTAGGCGGTGGCACCGCTTGGCTGGGCGGTGGCACCGCTAGTCCACTGTCAGTGTCAGACACTGACAGGCAGTGGCACTACCATTGATAGGCGGTGGCACCGCCAGCATCGGGAACCAAAGAGAATTCAAATTTTGGAGCCCAAATTTGAATCCTCTTGAGGCCTATAAATACCCCTCAAATCTCAGCTGGGATCACAACTTTTTAAGAAGCAATTGATTGAGAGAAAGGTCTTAGAAATGTCTTAGCAAGTCTTGTTTTCAATTTGCTAGTGATCACCTCCTTCTTTCTTGCTGAAAATCTATAAGAGAGTGAACTGCTTGTAAAAAGTTGTAAGAGGGGTATTTGCCCTTCCCCTTCAAGAGATTTGCTAGTGGAAGGTGGGAGCCTCATCGAAGAGGGCCTCGTAAGTGGATGTAGGTCATTTGATTGAACCACTTTAAAATCGGCGTGATCTCTGGTTTGCATTTCATCATTGTATTTACATTAATGCAAACCTTCTTACGTGCTTTATTCCCTCATTAACCTTGATGCATTCCTTTATGAACACGCGTTCAAGTTAAGCACTTCCGAGTTCGATTTTTATCGTATGAAAGATTTGTCGAAACCAAAGTTTTAATCCGCTACACTAATTCACCCCCCCCCCCCCCCTCTTAGTGCCGCTCTGATCCTAACAATTGGTATCAGAGCTAGGCTCACTGTCATATTTGGTTTGATACCCAAGAGAGATGGCTTACTCTGGCATACATGAGGGTCATTCTATCACATGTCCACCCATGTTTAATGGGTCGGATTATACTTATTGGAAGACTCGTATGAGGATCTTCCTCATTTTCATTGATTTCGAGCTTTGGACTATTGTTGAAAACGGATTTCAAAAATCTTCTCTTCCGATGAGCGAATGGAATGAATCGGAGAAGAAGGTTTTTGCTTTAAATGCAAAGGCTATGAATGCCTTGTTTTGTGCACTAAACAAAAATGAATTTAATCATGTTTTAATTTGTGATTCAACTTTTGATATTTGGAGAACTCTTGAGGTCACTCATGAAGGCACTAGCCGAGTGAAAGAGTCCAAAATCAACATCCTTGTGCACTCTTATGAACTTTTCCGAATGAAACCAAGTGAGTCCATTGGAGACATGTACACCCGGTTCACGGATGTCATCAATGGACTCAAAGCTCTTGGTAAAGATTTTACTAACTTTGAACTAGTAACTAAAATCTTAAGATCCCTCCCTAAAAGTTGGGATCCAAAAGTTACGGCCATTCAAGAGGCCAAAGACCTTAAAACATTCCCTCTTGAAGAACTCATTGGGTCTTTAATGACCTACGAAATGACATGTCAAGCTCATGACAAGCTCGAGAACCCTCTTCCAAAGAATAGGAAGGATATGGCACTCACATCATAAGAAGATCACTTGAAAGGAACATCAAGTGATGAGGACAGTGACAATGACATTGCACTTTTGACTCAAAAATTTAAAAAATATTTAAGAAAGAATAAATTTAAAAATAATACAAAAAATAAATTCGAACACAAGAAGGACCAAGTGATTTGATATGAGTGTAAAAAACCGGGACACTACAAGAACGATTGTCCTCAAGCCAAAAAGAGAACATTAAAGAAAAAGGCGCTCAAGGCAACATGGGATGATTCAAGCGCGTCCGAAGAAGAGGAGTCCAACACCGAGCAAGTTGCTCATTACGCCCTAATGGCCATCGGAGAAGAGGTAACGGATTTAATTGATGTAGATTTACCTTATCACAAATTATTAAATGCCTTCCATGAGTTATTTGATGAATGTAAGACAATTAGTAGAAAATACAAATTGCTAAAAAAGGAGCATGATAGTCTCACTTGTAATGTCGATAAATTAAAGACTGAATATCATGATAGTTTAACTCCATGTATAAAATGTCATGATCTAGAAACTCTCCAAAAGGAGAACTTGCTACTTAAGGACACCTTAAAGAAATTCGAGGTTGGTAGCAAGTCTTTGAATATGATCCTTACAAATAAGGGTCACGTTCCTAAAAGAAGTGGATTCGGATTTGTGAGAAGTCCTGACCAAAATCCAACCACCTTCATTAAAGGCCCTATCTTACATGTTCGGCACCAAAGCAATTGCAACTTTTGTTGCAAATATGGACATAAAACTTATAAATGTCCATTCAAGAAAATTAGTCTGAACAAACTAATTTGGGTTCCTAAAGGAACCATGATCAATTCTATGCAATATGATGGACAAGTTAAATTAGTTTCTAAGGCACCCAAAAGAAAATAGGTACCTAAAAATAATCCCTTCTTGTAGAAACATACACCATCACAAGCTAGGAGCAAGAGATAGTATCTAGATAGTAGATGCTCAAGACATATGATTGGAGATCCATCTCATTTCTCTATGCTCACTAGCAAAGAAGAAGGGTACGTCACCTTCGGAGACAACAACCAAGGCAAAATCATTGGTAAGGGAACCATAGGTAACAAATTAAAATTTTCTATTGATGATGTCTTACTAGTTGATGGATTGAAACATAATCTCTTGAGTGTTAGTCAATTATGCGATAAAGGTTATATCGTTAGATTTGAATCAAATGTGTGTATTATTGAAAAACCAAACCATAACATAACTATGATTGCATTAAAACAAAATAATGTCTACACTATCAACTTTGATGAACTAAATAATGAAATGTGCTTCTCCGCTTTAAATGATGATGCTTGGCTTTTGGCATAGGAGACTAGGCCATGCAAGTATGAAACTAATATATAAGATCTCATCTAGAGAATTAGTGTGAGGAATTCCAAATATAAAGTTTATTAAGGACAAAGTATACGATGCATGTCAACTAGGTTGTTAGAACCCTTGCAGATTCTAAACTTGGGGTTCATCTCTTTAGGGGATCGGCCTCCTTGGAACTCTATAGGGGTTCCTCCCTCCAAGTTGCTGCTCAAAGGCTGCAGAAAAGATTCATCTATTGCTTATCAAAAGAGAAGGAATACATGGCTATTTATAGGGCTTCTAAACCCTAACTCATAATAGGACTCCTATTTAAGACTCTTACTTCTAACCAACTCCTAGTCAAGACTCCTATTCTCTTACAACTCCTAATTCTTCTCTAAGAAAACACCTCCTACATGAATGACCCTCTCAATTAGGACTCTCCTAGCTAGAGTCCTAATAGTTTACATGAATGTCCCTCTCAATTAGGACTCTCCAAGCTAGAGTCCTAACATACTCGCCCTCTTCAAATCAGCCTTATCCTCGAGGTTGATGATTCGTGAATTCTGGGAATTTGATCTTCAAGTCGTCATAGTTCTCCCAAGTGGCATCTTCTATTGGTAGGTTCGTCCACTGTATTAGCACTTCATTAGTGGGTCGTCGTCGTCGAGTCACGATCCGTCGATCAATAATGGCACTTGGCTGGGTCTGGAGTTCTCTTTGGGTAGTCATATTTGGTGGGTGGCTTTGGGCTGTCTCCAAGCACCTATTTAAAACTTCCGTCTAGCTGTTGGTTTGTGGGTGATATGTCGTACTCCTTTTTAATTTAGTACCCTGCATATGGAATAACTTTGTCCAAAATCTGCTCTTGAAGATGCAAGTAGAATTTGTCACAAGCACAATGCATCCCTTATAGCATAATTCTTTTGAGTCCCGATTGTAATGAGCCACGGAGCTTGGTGCTTCCTCTAATTTTTTTTGTATCTTACTGGTCTCCGAATCTTCCTGCCATTCCATCTTAATATCCTCAAGGAAGTCGCTGGTTGGAAGTAAAACGATCGAAAATTCAGCTTGCTCAGGTAGCTGCGAAAGCGCATCTGCAATAATATTCTCTTTCCACCTTTTGTAAGTTATTTCATAATCAAATCCAAGAAGTTTTGTTACCCAATTTTGCTGCTCAGGGGATGATATCTTTTGCTCCAAAAAGTACTTGAGGCTTTTATGGTCGGTTTTAATTTGAAATCGTCGACCAATCAAGTAGGGTCTCCATCGCGTTGCTGCGCGCACAATAGTGAGCATCTCCTTATCATATGTTGACTTATTTTGATAGGAGGGAGATAATGCCTTGCTAGTGTATGCGAGTGGTCGACCTTCTTGCATGAGAAAGACTCCAATTCTGACTCTAGATGTGTCGGCCTCAATAATGAAGGGTCGGTTGAAATCTGGTAGTGTTAGCACCGGCGTCGTCGTCATGGCTGTCTTAAGTTTGTCGAAGGCAGTGGAGGCTCTGTCAGACCATTGGAAGACATCTTTTTTCAGTAAGGAAGTAACTGGTGCACTAATCTCTCTATGGTTTTTCACGAACTTGCAGTAGTAGCCTGTTAAACCCAGAAAGCCATGTAGCAATTTTATGTTCCTCGGGGTCAACCAGTTTTGCATTGCTCCAATTTTGAAGGGGTCTACTGCCACACCTTTCTCTGATATGATATGCCCAAGATATTCCACATTCTTTTGAAGAAAGCAAAAATTCATAGTGGTTGTTGTGTGTTCAAAATGTGGTTTTCGGTATGTCTTCTTCGCATACTCGTATTTTATGATACCCGGATCGAAGGTCCAGCTTTGTGAAGATTTGTGCTCCCTTAGCAACTCATCTACTACTAGAATAGGGTATTTATCCTTGATGGTTATGCCATTGAGAGCTCGGTAATCAACACATAATCGCCATATTCCATCCTTCTTTCATATGAGGAGCACCGGTGAAGAATAAGGGCTGCAACATGGCCGAATAACTCCTGTTTTGAGCATCTCTTTTATAATCCTTTCTATTTCATCCTTCTGGAGATATGGATACTGATATGGCTGAGCATTTACTGCAGATTTGCTTGGAAGAATCGTTATACAATGATCATGCCAACGGGTAAGAGGTAGGTTGCATGGTTCGTCAAATATATTTGAAAATTCAGCAAGCAAAGGAAGTAGATTTGGATCTTCAAATTTTGTTGGCTCTCCCTTAGTTTGCTGCTCAAGTTGTACCAAAAGGCCGCTGCATGCTTTATGCAAAACCTTCTTCATTTGTTGTGTGCAAATCGTCGTTATGTCGCCCTCACGTTTCCCGTTCAGTATCACCTGTTTCTCCTTACTGTAAAATTTCATAATTAGTTGCATAAAATTCCAAGAAATATCACATAATGTCGTCAACCATTTAATTATGAGCATGGCCTTATGATCATCAAGAGGGAGAAAGAAGAAATCTGTAATTATCTCTTGGTCCTGCAGCAATAGTTTCGCCTACGGGCGCCTACGATCACAATTCAAAATTCATCTGTCGACGACCTTAATGTTAAACCTGCTGCAATTCTCAATAGGTAAGGCCATCTGGATAGTAACCTTACTATTTAGAAAGTTATTAGAACTGCCCGTGTCGACGAGAACAGTGATCGGTTGTTGTTTGAGAAGGCCTCCAACTTTCATCGTTTGCGGGTTTGAGTAGCCGGCTAGTGCATGTATCGTAACTTCAGTCGGTTATGGGTCTTCTTCTGCATCTTCTTCTTCATGTTCAAGGCTCTCTTCTGGATGTTGAATGACCTCTTCTTCTATTGGTTCAATCATAAGAAGTCTCCCTTTACTACCGTGATGCTCACGGCTCCACGGCTCGTCACAATGCCGACATAACCCCTTTGCATATCGCTCCCGAAGCTCTTCTCTTGTTGACCTCTTTGGTGTAGGGACTTGGTCGATAATAGGGTGGGCTGAGGGCTTCAATATTACTAGTTGAGGAGTGACCCTAGTCCTCCGAGCTTCATGGTTCAATTGCTCCTCTTGATGTCGTGCGAAAGAGATGGCTGCCATAAGTGTATACGGTTGTCGCACTTTAACTTCTCCTCGGATCTCCGGCTTCAAGCCCTCAATGAAGGTCCTCAATAGCTGTTTTTGAGACCAATCATGAGTTTGATTAGATAACCTTTCAAACCTGGTTTGGTACTCCTGAATGGTGGAGGTTTGTCGAATCTTTGCTAGTTGTTCGTCAATATTCTCGTAATCGGTTGGTCTGAAGCAAATCAGCCGTCCTTCTTTGAATTGTCACCATGAAAGGACTCCATAAGTATGTTCAAACCAGTCAAACCACTGTATAGCATCCCCTTTAAGATGTATAGCTGCAATTTTCACCATAGATACATCCGCGGTTTTGTGGTACCGAAAATATCGCTCCGCGCGCGAGATCCAACTAATCGGGTCTCCTTCTTCCCATCTAGGGAAGTTCACTCTCATGCATGGATAGTTGGGGTCAGTCATATAGCCTCCCCTCCCTTGGAAGTCATCTATTCGGGCTTGGTGTGATTGGGCAAAGCTCTCTCCTTGATTTGATTTCTTCGGGCTTAGTGGTTGGCCCAATCTGAGTTCGGTAAAGAGCATCCGAATCTTATCCTCCATTCGCACCTCCAAGGCTTCGAATTTAGCATTGATTGCTTCCTTAGATGCCATAGTATATGCCCCCAAATCTCTCTTTTGTTGTTGGGTTAAAGGCATGTATAGGTTGACAGAAGTGATGGTTGAAAGGGTTGGTGGATTGGTGGATGTAGGCTACGGTTTAGGCTTGTTTTGTGGCTGTTTTGGGTACAGTTTGAGGGTGTGGTTTGGCAGAGTTTTAGGGTTGTGGATGAATGTTTTGGATCTGTGGTAGATGGTAGCAAAGGTTTGACAGAAATCCGTAGAAGTTGCAGCAAGTATGTGCTGTCTTGTAAGAGTAGAATTGTCGTCGAAGAAACAATGGTTTCTCGACGTAATTTCCACCAAAAACTTAAGAGAATTGAGGAGGAAATTGGTAGCAAAATCATAGTTTATATGACAGCATGGATATCTAATTTAATCAAGAAAATTTTGGCAGTATAACAGCAAGGAAATTGGTGCAAGTTGCAATTGCAGAATTGTCGTTGAAAAATTTTAGCGGGTTACGATGAAAATTTGCAGCAACATAAAATCGTTTTTAGAGATGAATTTCTAAATAGATCAATCTTAGATGGAAGCAAAGATGATCTATGAAGTGTATAATAAATTTCATTCAAAAAAGATTGCAAATAGATGGGCTAAGGCAACGATATGCAGCTGAAATTTTCTGCAGCATAGATTTTCAAGTGCAGCAGATTGGACATAAAAGATCAGTAGTTTATATTGAGAATTTTTCGATGAAACTAAAGGGAAATCCGCTGTTAGGAAGTGTCAAAGATGTCATAAAAATTTTGTAGAAATTTGGATAGAAAAAGCACAGTAGCAAGATCAAACAGATGGTGCTATGCGGCTTGAATTCTGCAATTCAAGTGCAGCAGATTGGACATAAAAGATCAGTAGTTTATATTGAGAATTTTTTGACAAAACCAAAGGGAAATCCACTGTTAGGAAGTGTCAAAGATGTCATAAAAATTTCCTAGAAATTTGGATAGAAAAAGTATAGTAGCAAGATCAAACAGATGGTGCTATGCGGCTGGAATTCTGCAATATATCTTTCGTCGTAGAGATGAAAACTTTGTGACGAAAAGTTTATGCAGCAATATAGAAACAATTTTTTTTTTTTTTTTGGATTTTCGAATAAGGATAACTAAATTGCAGCAGCAGTAAGGTAGGAAACCAGAACCTGTTGCAATTCACGGGGAGATCAAAGGATGATCCGTGGTGGTGGAGATGATGTAATGAGATTGATACTAACCTTTATCATGATTTAAAAATTGATGTAAAGGGTTTTTCCCTTCTTTTTGACAATGACAAAAGGGGAGATAGCTAGCTTGCATAATTCAAGAAGAAAGCAAAAATTACACTTCTCAAAAGAGAATAAATTGCTATCTTGAACATCACCAAGAAGAGCTATCGTGCAAATCCCAAGACACACAAATGCAATCATGCAAAATATGTAATTTTGCACATCATTAAAATTTATGATGCTTTGGTGATTATGCATGTTCTAAAATGTTATAAAATTCACTAGCTTGTATGATGTAGAACTTAGCTATATTGAACATCACCAAGGAATGCTATCTTGCCTATCTCAAGAAGCAAAAAGTTAACTTGCACATCTAGCAAAACTTATATTTCAAGAAGCAAGAGTTGCTTTCTTGAACATATCAAAATTGCTAGCTTGCGGGCCTTAAAATGTTGAAAATTTTTGCTAGCTTGTATATGGTAAACTTGCTATCATACTACCATGATGATAAGCATGCCTTATCTTCATTATTATATTTGAAAAACTATGACAAAAATATGTCCGAATGATTAAACGTGTTAAAATTATTTTTCGGACTTTTTTGATTGAATGATAAAATCACTTGATTGCCATAATGATTTTACACAATTACTTGCCATGATTACATGTTGGAAACTATGTGCTTGAATACAAAAATTTCCATGATAATAAGCATGTTTTACCTTCATGATTGTAATTGAATATCTCTAGTAAAACCCTGTCCGAATGTATGAAAGTGTCAAATTTCACTTTCGGATTTTTTTTATCCTAACAATTGGATTTTCTTGATACATTATCCTCTTCCGAACTTAACAAGCATATGTCATATCAAGTTTAATTCACATCGTTGATTTTTGACATATGGAATCATCTAGCAAATGTACTTATCATGTGAAAAATATTTTTCGAGAAACATATTTGATGATTCCCTCTTATAAAAGGAAGATATTTTTACATACAAGGATTTGACTCACTTACATATCTTAATCCTTGCAAAAATGAAGTGTGCTCTAATATCTTATCGATTTGAACTTCACATATGGCTTTCCTCCTTCATGTAAAAAGATAACAAATAAAAAGGAAGAAGCAATAAAAGCTATCTCCATGTCATGTTCTCCTCGAGATGTTTGCATAATTGGTATCCTATCACTCACTGTTGGAAAATGACATGAACCAACTTATGGCAATGCACTTATATTTAAAATTTGCTTATATCGTTCTCCTTGTTGTTGATGACAAAGGGGGAGAAATATATAAATTGATACTATGAGTGCCATATTTGAATAATATGAATATAGATGTCATGAATTCCATATTATGATGAGATATCAAAAGCAGCATTCATATGAATAGGTGCTATAAATGTCATATCATGTTAAGATATCAAGAACTTGAATCGCAATTTTACATATTGATATCTTACCATTTGATGTTAAACTTACATCACAAACACTTGATTGTGGTACTTCTCCTTTTTGTTGATGACAAAGGGGGAGAAGTATGTTGATGACATGACATGTTATGCATAAGTTTATGATGACATGTTGCTTGGATTTTTGAATCCAAGAGTTTCTATCAATATGGCATATTGATAGGGGGAGTTTATTTAAACTCTGGGAGTTAAGGTTAACTCCGTTTATGATGACATGTTGCTTAGATTTTTGAATCTAAGAGTTTCTATCAATATGGCATATTGATAGGGGGAGTTTGTTTAAACTCCGGGAGTTAAGTTTAACTCCGTCATCAAGTGGTTGTCATTATCAAAAAGGGGGAGATTGTTGAATCTCGTATTTT
Organism: Musa acuminata AAA Group; assembly: GCF_036884655.1. NCBI lineage: Eukaryota > Viridiplantae > Streptophyta > Magnoliopsida > Zingiberales > Musaceae > Musa > Musa acuminata. The sequence continues at coordinate 22,556,763 of NC_088346.1, forward strand.
GATGATGAAACTACTTGATATAAGTTTATGATTTAATCTGCGTTTTGAGTGACGCAGGATGCTTCGATCAGGATGAGACAATTAAAGTAGCAACATCATGTTGTGCCGGAGGAACATGTCAGAAGATTGGACGTCGGGCCGGTGGATCGGTCGACGTATCGACAGAAGGCTTCGGGTCATGGACTCGGGCATCGGGCCAAGAAGAGCGGGTATTGTGCCAAGGATATCGGAGTTGCGGAGTCAACTGGCCGATTGGGCAATAGGCTGCAGGAAAGGACGATGCGCCGAAGAATCGGACGAAGCGTCGAGGGACCAATGACATGCCGGACAACTTGGTTAATTGCTTAGGATTAATTGTCTCAATCAAAGTTTTTGTTTTAAGTGTTCAGGATTAACTACAATGAAAGTAAGACATGCAGCAGGAGTTGCGCCGGAGTCATGACAATGATCACGTTGGGAGTTCGAGAGCTCGACGGAAGTTCGGACAGTCGTCGGAGGTTCTGCGGGAACAAATCCGAGAAGTCCAGAAGCTTGCCAAAGGAGCCCGTCGGAACTTGCCAAGTGGATCATTGCAGTCCATGAGTTTGCCGGAAGTCCGCAGGAGTATCACTGAAGGTTCATCGGATGATCGACGGAAGTTCGCCGGAAACTCGCCGGAAGAAGCGAGTGACGCACCGAAGCAAGCTGCAGAATCGGAGGTGATCCCATTAGCTTAATCCTGGGGCAATTGGGCCCTTGAAGAACTCAAATTGGGTCGAATGGTTCAACCCATTCGGACCCAGGTTGCTGTGGGAGGTGCAACCGCCCAGGCAGGGAGGTAGCATCGCCCAGGCTATGTCTCCCAGCGAGACTAGGCGGTGCAACCGCCCCAGCCAAGAGGTGGCACCGCCCCGGGCTCAGTCTTCGAGCGAGACTGGGCGGTGCAACCTCTTCTGTCAAGAGGTAGCACTGCTAGAGCTCAAGTTTCGAGCTCTGCCAGGCAGTGCAACCTCTCCAGTCAGGCGGGGCAACCGCCTGAGCTCGATCTTCGAGCTCTGGCAGAGAGGTGCAACCGCCCCTGACAGAGGTGGCACCGCCCAGAGGCTTAGTCTTCGAGCTCTGCCAGGCGGTGCAACCGCCCCAGTCAGGAGGTGTAACCGCCTGATCCCAGAATTCCGGGATTTGATCGTTTTGAGCTCCAAATTTGAACTGGGTTAGGGCCTATAAATACCCCACCCATTCAGCACTGAAAAGATACAGACCTACACCAATTTCTTGATCTTTTCTGTGATTCTAAGAGCTCAAATTTGTGTAAAGTCCAAAAGTTCTCCTCTTTCTGTTCTTCAAGTCTTGAGTTGTAAAGGAGGAGAGAAAGGTTCTGTAAGGGTTGTCTCCTGAGCCCGTCAAAAGGAGTGAAACTGTAAAAGGGCAGTTGGCCTTCGCCTATTGAAGGAAGGCCTCTAGTTGACGTCGGTGACCTCGTCGGTGGAGGAAGCCAAAAGTGGAGTAGGTCAAGACTGACCGAACCACTCTAAATCTCTGGTTTGCTATTATTTTGAGCACTTTATCATTACTGCAAACCTCCTACATAGCTACTGCTCTCTGCGCTTTTACGAACAAGTTTCTAAGTTCTGATCTTTTCGAATCTTCATTCAGACGTAAATCGGTGTTTTCGTACGATCTTTACATTGCAACTTACATTTACGTTTTGATTCTATTTATAACTGCAAACTGTCTTCTGCGCTTTTACGAACGAGTTTCTTTACAGTTTACGTTTACATTTTGATTCCATTTATAACTGTAAACTGCCTTCTGCGCTTTTACGAACGAGTGTCTGAGTTCAGATCTTTCCGAATCTGAGCTTAGACGCAAACTGCGCTTAGACGCAATCTGCGCTTAGACGCAAACTGCGCTTAGACGCAAACTACGCTTAGACGCAATCTGAGCTTAGACGCAAACTGCCCTTAGATGCAAACTACGCTTAGACGCAATCTGCATTTAGACGCAAACTGCATTTAGACGCAAGCTGCCTTTAGACGCAAACTGCGTAAACTGCGCTTAGACGCAAGCTGCATTTAGACGCAAACTGCATAAACTGCGCTTAGACGCAAACTGTGTTTAGACGTAAACTGCACTTAATCATAAGTAATCTTAGAATCGGCTTTTGCATCAAAATAGTTTTTATCGAACGAACGCAGCTTTCGTTTTTAATCGCTGAAAGATTTCCGCTGCACTAATTCACCCCCACCTCTTAGTGATCTCGATCCTAACAAGCTGCAGCTGGAAGAGAAGGAGAGGAAATAGAGCAGGGGAGGAAGAATAGGCTGCGGGTGTGGTGGCTTTGGTCGTGGCTGTGACTGCGGCTGCGGTAGCTGCGGTAGTGGTGGTGGCTGTAGTAGCTGCTTTTGGAAAATAGAAAGAAAGGAAAGGGGAAAAAAAAAAGGGGCTGTGGACGTGATTGCGGCTGTGGTGGTGGTGGTTGCGCCTACGGCAACTGTGTTTGGGAAAGAAAAAGTAGGAACAAGAGAAGGGAGGAAGGAATTAGTGCAGAGGAAGGGGCTGCGATTGTGACAGTAGCTGCGATCGTGGCTATGACTGTGGTAGTGGCAGTGGCGATGGCTGTGACAGTTATGTTTGAAAAAGAAAACAAAGGAATGAGAAGTAAGAGAGAGCAGGTGACTATGCTTCTATATTCTGCATGAGCTACAGTTGTGGAGGAAAAAGAGAAGACACATGTAGAAAACGAAATAGGGAGAGGACACGAAGGAAAAGTAGAAGGATTTGGGCTGACACCTTCTTTGGATCTTCGGATCAAAATATTTGAAAGGCAAGTTTCCCCATCATTTCTCCTATAATTGCTCTAATTTTTCTTATTGCAAGTGTTCTGATCCTTCCTATTGCAAGTGTTTCGATCCTTTCTATTGCAAATGTTTTGATCCTTTTTATTGCAAGTTTCCCGATCGTTTCTCCTGTAATTGTTCTAATCTTTCCTATTGCAAGTATCCTGATCTTTTCTCACTGCAATTTTATTTCTACATTTGCTTTGAATATGAGGAACTTTGAATTGTTCTAGCCTTGCATTTGATATATCTCCTATTTAGACGTAACGATTCGAATCTGTGCAACTTCCAAGATTCTGATCTTTCTACCTTGTTATGGTTATAACTTCATGTATTGACATCTGATTTGGACAAAACTTATTTGATCAGAATATAGACTCATAAATCTTTGGTTTGATACTTATTTTAAGAATTCGGAGTAAGTTTGCCTACCCAAACTTCTGTTTCAAATGAGCCTACAGATTCTGCAAAACAGGGATCGTAATTTCTGATCTTTTGATACTGAACTGCTTATAAGTCCCTGTTGCAAACGTTGATTTATTCAAAGCTTATTTCATTGGAAACTAGACTCATAGATCTTTCTTTTGATATATGGATTGAAATATTTGGAATCCAAACACCTGCCTAGTTATCTGTTGAATCTGACATTATGAATTCTGCCAAATAGAGATTTTGTTCTACGACCCTTGTTTACCAAATTATTTGTAACTCTCTCTATTGGACAGTTCAATTCATATGAAGCCTATCTTATCTAAAAGTATAATCCAATGATATATTTCTGAGAAAATTGGAGCACGATTGATAGTTTGAATCATTTGTTCAATGTGCCTCTTGTATTCTGCCAGAAATCGAGCTTTGGTCGATTTCTCATATTCTGGTTTCATTCCTTTGGAAATTGATATCCTTTAGCTTTCTTATTCAATTGAGCTTTATATTACTGCTTTGAATTCTTGTATGCTCTTGTCCTTAAAATTATTGCATTCTTGAAAACTGTTGTGTAACGTTTATGCTATATCGTATTGACTCATATAGGCACATGTATATCCTATTGTTCCGCATTTGCTTTCGATATGTGCCTATTCCAGTTTCATTCCTTTGGACATTGAATTCATCAAATCTTCTTATTTGAATTGAGTTATATATGATTGCTTGGAATCCTTGAATACTCTTGCTTTCATTTCCTTTCAAATCTGAATATAATTATGAAAGATTATTGCTTACTTCATATTGACTCGTTGAGATAGCAAGTCTAACTCAAGGTATATATTTACCCTAAATGGAGGAGCAGTATGTTAAAAGAGTTCTAAGCAAGATACTACTACTGACTCGACGACTATAGAGGCGGAGTACATTACTGTGCTAGAAGCAGCAAAGGAGGGAGTCTAGATAAAGAAATTCATCATAGATCTAGGAGTCATGCCAAGTAGCAAGGAGTTGATTCCCTTCTGTTATGACAATAACGAGGTAATTGCTCAAGCCAAGTAACCCAGGTCTCATCAGAAATCCAAGCACATTCTGAGGAGGTTCCACATGATCAGGGAGATCATGGCCCGAGGAGATATAGTAGTGGAAAGAGTTCCATTCGAAAATAACATCATTGATCCACTAATAAAGTCAATATCTTATATTATCTTTGAGCGGCATAGGGGTCTGATAAGGATCATATACGTAGGTGATTGACATTAGGTCAAATGGAAGATTACTAGTCATAGGTGTCCTACAAACCAATATGTGAGTGATGTTATGTGTGACACGATACACACTTTTTTTACTTATTATTTACTTGGTTTTTTTTTCTCACTTTATGTTGTTTGCTGAATGTATGGCGATGTCCATGGATCTATGCAATGGGAATCAGATCATAATGAGATCACGATAATGAGACCAATTCACCTTTAAACACATACCCTAAATAATCCCGATTATAGGTTACTCGAGAGGGACATCGAAATAATCAGACAAACTAGTGTGCTATATATCTATCCATATGATGGATGTGATTGTTCTCATAAATACTTATGTGGGGATACTAAAGATACAATATAGGTGCTCATTGTATAATGAGTTCATTGATCGATCCGCTCATAGAATGTTGGATGGTAGATAATATCTCATTGTCAAACAGTGATTTTATCATCCCAATGGTGTATCTGGTCCTTAGACTTAAGATACTAAGGATGTCCTATATGAATACTCCTCTCTTTAATACTAAAAGTTCTAAATCTAGCACAACTGATCATTGGGAGTAATAGCCAACCTTACGAGAGCTATTGAGTGTCGATAGAGGATTATCCACTCTCAGTGTTATGAGAGGAATATTATATATATTCTTACTCAAGTAAATCACTAGCTATGGTCATTGGTCATTCAGATTGGGAGAGAAAGAGTTCTTCGGGAGAATCCAATTAGAGAGAGACTCGAGTAGAAATCGTATGGGTCTGACAGCAACATACCTTATATATGGTCTATAAGATAATAGATAGATGAGAAACTATAAATACATAATAATTGAGGATAGATATGTCTAATGGATTGGATTCCCCTATATCATTTTAGGACTAGGCGTAATAGCCTAGTACGTCCATAGTCGATGAGTCAAGTAAATTATTATAAGATATAATAATTTACTGAGTCAAAAGAATTATGATAAGTATAACTTATGGCCAACTTAATATTATGCCTAGAGACCACACACATATGATAGGTGTTGCGATGAATAGAGGTTCGGATATTAGATATTGGTTGGAGCTCTTATTTTATTTGATATCCAATAAGCTCCTAAATTATTGGATCTTGTGGATAAGAACCAATAAGAGCCTCTGAGGAATTATTGGGTAGAGATCCATTATTCTAAGATGCTTGGGAAGTTGGATAGAGATCCAGTACCTAATAGGGTAGGATTCATTAGAGTTAAGTTGATAGGGACCTCTATAAATAGAAGGGAACCAAAGGGGCATAGGCTAGACCCTTTTTGGCTATCACCTCCTATACTTCTCTCTCTCTCTCCTCCTTTCTTAATCGTGTGGTGTGCATGGAAAGGAGGATTGTATAGTGATTTGATAAATGTCTTTACAACACCTACTATGTGGATAATTGCTAGAAAGGAGAACAGTTGACCTTCTTCATCCTCTTCTATAGATCTGTAGATTTTTAAGGATATACAATCTTCCTAAGCAACACATCTTTTACATGCATGTAGTTTTTTGTTTTGCGGGTTTTTGCGCATCAATCTTCGCATGATGACGAGAAATTTTTTTCTACAAGAAATTCTGAAATTTTATTTTTTTGTTCTTCCACTACGCATGTAATGCTACCTTAAATTTTCGAACAGCTTCCACGACGACACCTCCTCTCGTCATTGATTGAGATCTCAGTTTTTTTAAAAAAAACTAAAATTACATATGTAATTATATCAATGATTTATTGTGAGTCAACATGCCACGACTCTAACGTTTGTTAACTCAGATTAAATAAGAGGGGTTTATATTCTACTATGTTTAAAAATATATAAATTATTTTAAATATGAGTAAACCATAAGAGCTTCATAGGTTCATAACCAAAATCACAAGGGTTAAAATGAATCATAATCTTAAATTATATATATTATTATATTAATAATTTATTATGAATCAATATACTATATAAGTAGACACTAATGTCTATTAATTCAGATTGAGACTTATATATTATATTTTTAAAAATATAAAAATATTTTAGATACAAGTAAATCATAAATATTTAAGAAGTTCACCATCAAAATCATAATCATGGGAGCTAAATGAATTTTAACCTTAATATATATATATATATATATATATATATATATATATATATATATATATATATATATATATATATATATATATATATATATATATATATATATGGTGTTCAAATTAAGTATTTCCTCGAGCATCGATGCAGTTTTATTGAACTGATCTTTTACTCGGATTTTGCACACTCATAAAACTTGTAATCAAACTGGTCCATAATACATTAGATGTTCCAACGGATAAGAAAGAAGAAAAACTTGGAAAAAGTGATTTGCCAAGGAGAAGAACGACAGCAAGGTTGCATCAATACCGAGATGTAAGCTTCCTTAGAGTTATTGGAGCTTAGTGAACATAAACATAGAAGACTCATCGATGCTGAGATGAATAAGTTCACTGGTCCCTTGCTCATGTGCTGACAAGAATATGGATGACTGATTAATAGTGACTTCCAACATACGGACATAGGATTCATTAATGGTGACATGAACAAGTTCATTTGGCTCCCTTGCTAATTAATGTCATTCAAGTACGAAAGAAGTTATGCATAAGCAAATGGGTTTACTAAAATTAATTTGGTTTCAGGTAGCTATTTTAGGTTAAGAAATTAGACTTAATAAAATTAGTGAACTAATTTTCTCATCAAGATCGTGATAAATCATATCAAAACCGATCTAGATATAGATATAATAAAGGACTCTAGAAAAGAAATGCCCATGGACAATATACAAAACACACATCAAAGATACCTATGGGTTGAATCTCATGTGTATGCTTTTTCTTCTCGTGTGGACATTATCATTATAATTTATATATAAATTTAAAATAAATAATTTAAATTAAATAAAATTAATGGATCAGTTTTCTCATCAGATACAATATTGACTCACCAAAATTAAGATCAACATTAAGTTTTTTATCTTCTCCCTTGCTGATGTCATTGATGTCCAGGAATAACTGAACTAATAAGCATTCATTCTGGTTCTATTTCTACAATGCATCTGCATATTTCCAGATATAAAAGCCAGCCTGACATCACTAAAGATATGCCATAGTTTTTAAGATCCTCAGCCTAGAAGAAACCCTAGATGGAACAATTATTCACAGTTTCAACAGTGACAACCATATGCTCTGACACATACAAATTTTGAGGAAATGAGTTCTTGATAAATTTATTCCATCTTCAGTAATTCTTTCAACAACTTGCAGAATTCCTGTCTCCAAATTTTGTAAAAGTAATTTATTTAAACATTAGTCTCTGACATTATATATTAAAAAAAAATAAACTATCAAGCCTACCTCAAAATCAAACCAGAACAAGTTAATCTACAGCTGATTTTATATGGAATGGTGGAATATGAATCGTTATAGCAAAATATAAAAATCAATTTAATTTCTTGATATATTAAATGGTCAGAAAATAGACTAGGAATAGCAATAGGTATGACTATTTTTTCAAAGTTATTTAAGACCGGATTCAATCCCATGATTTTACTATTAACAGTTGATGTTATTATCAACTAAGTTATATCCTCATGTCTATATATCTCATCATGCTTGTTTTCAAAGGTTTTAGATAATTATGATCTCTTTTGTGACAAAAAATTAGGGCACTTGGAGAGGTCAATAGGCCCAAAGATCAAAGACCAAGGACAAGCTAAATTATGATCCGATGAATGTAAAGTTTGGGTTGGGTCTCAACTTCTTTCACATCAGAAAGAGAATGCAATTTGGTTGATGTTCTTCCAAAGAGACATAATCCAATTATAATCTGAGCCCAACTCCATTCCTACTTTTTTGGTAATTAAATAATTGTATTTCTATTTACATTTTTCGTGTGTAAACTATGATGAAATAGTGGCTTATAAAAAGATTGATTGTGCAACCTGTTGTCGAGAAGATATGATGATATCTTTTTTAATTTTTAATATCAAAGAGGTAGCAGGTGCATTTAATTAAGAAGTTGTATTTCTTTTATTCCTAAGGTTAGAGCCAAATAGTTGATGTTGCATATAAGCAATGATTATATTTCCATGATTAGATAACATAATAGTTCCATCAAATTTAATATTTGAAGATGAAGGGAATCGTTTAGTACGCGTGTTACGTAATACTCGAATGAAATAATCAAATTTAACAAAAAGGGAACTAATAATGATTTTTTATGTGAATTGAGCTTTTAAAGTTATAATCCGAATTGCTAGTAGTGGTGACATGTTTGTTAGCTTAGTTTCATACAAGATATTGGTTGTTAATGATAGTATCAGTTCTCACACTTCAGCAATCACATGTTTCCTTTAATTCAGGAAAGCTTTTATCACATCCTCACCAAGAAAGTGAATGGCTTGTTTAAATGCACAAGCTTGTCAGTCACAGTGAAATCAAACTTGGATGTCCAATTCAGGAAGATCATGCTCTGTATGTATGCTTAAGGATCAACTTCAAGATAGATTGAAGTGTGTCTTTCCATGGTGCCAGATCTTTATTTCGCCACAACATTTCTTGTGAATTCTTTCTTATCAATGTTGCTCTGCTCATCACTATTGATATTACAAAACACATCTTTTATCAGCTTGATTCAAGAAGATTACTATCCAAAGCTAAATTGTTCTAAATGCCATGCCTAAACAGCTCTACAATCTTCTGGTAGATGGATTGCAGGAGTTGGGACTACTAGGAGACAGGGGAAATCAACTTAATTATTGGGTTAATTTTCTGAGTCCTAAAGCCAGTATATATCCCAATATTCATGATTAAAAAGATATGAGTTTTAATTGGGCCGAAGCGAGCTCAATATTTTTCACTTCATAAAGATCAATGTTAGCATCAAGGAACAGAAAAGTCTGATACAGAAACAAAAAAGGAAACAGAGAAAGTGGAAGGGATGGAGAGTGTTCATGACTCGGTTGGTCCATAGAGTTCAAACTTCATGGGAATGCAGGCTTTCATATTGACTATACTTGCAGAGACCACTTCAATGTAGAATAGCATGGAAAGAGTGCATGACTCGGTTGGTCCATAGAGTTCAAACTTCATGGGAATGAAGGCTTTCATATTGATTGATACTTGCAGAGACCTCTTCAGTGTAGAATAGCATTACATAGACAACACAACCTTATAATGTAAAGAAGAAGAAGAAGAAGAAGAAGAAGAGGAAAACCACAAACGCCTCAACTACTAACACACAGTAGTAGCAGGGCAGCTCTTCCTTGCAGGAAGAAACCAATGAAACATCAGAGCAAACTGGAACAATGATGTGCTTCAGCACTCAGGAGTGAGGGAGTGATCCCTGCTGTAGTCCTGACAGTAGTTGTAGATCATGTGGTTCCTCTGAGCCCACTGCATGGCGGCGTCCTGTTGAGAACTGAGGCCGTAGCCGGCCGGGGACGACGACACCGGGTTGCAGCTCCACGGCGCGTAGGCCGAGCACCCTGCTGTCTTGAAGCCGGTAAACCTCGCAACAAACGGCTGGTGACCGTAATCGACTTTGTACTTGCCGTTCTCCGTCGCCCACGACGACGCGTCCCAAATGGAGCCGTACACCCACATCGGCCGATCGGGGAACGTCGTCTCCATCTTCCTCGCGTACCTCCTTATCGGCACATCATCCACGAAGAATCTGCAGGGATGGATGAACGAGTTCAGCATCATGTGCTCCGGTGATGGTAGAACACAACGGTGGAGCACTCACATGATCTCGTCAGGGTTCCAGAGGATGGCATAGTGGTGGAAGTCGGCGGTGGGGTCGAACCAGAGGTAGAACCTCATTTCCCGGCCGATGATGCGGCCGTCGCCGCTTCCTCTCACGTACACGTTCGTCTGCAGAGTGTATGGCTTACCAGGAGTTGTGCCGAGGAACTCGATGTCGACCTCGTCATGGAAGCCAGGGTGAGCTTGATTGTTTGAGAGCTACAAGCACAGCCACTACTGCATGAACGAGACAGCAAATGGTACTGAATCCATGATTAAGTTATCTAGCATACATAGAAAGCTGTGTTTACTCCGGCAGTGTAGCCACCTTGGAGCTTGATCGAAGCTCCGAAGTAGCCATTTCGGTAAGGGCGATTCGACTTGAATCCACTTCCTACATAGATATTTTCTTCTAGTCAAGCAGAAAGAGGTACAATTGCTAGATTTCACAAGTGGAGAAAGATGATATACTGCAAGTGGCAGGAATGACAGACCTGAGCTTCTATCAAGCCATATTGTTACAGAGGACTGATCTTGGGACACCGATTGGTGCTGAGGACCCCAGAGGTAACTGTAGCCTTGGTAGAATCTCATTGGCCAGATCCTAGAACTTGGGTAGTAGCCTGGGGAAGGCTGGGCATTGATGGATTGGAGCATGAGGAGGACAAGGAATTGGAGGAGAAGACGAAGGAGACGACCCATCTAGGCTTAAGAAAGGGAGAGTAGTGGTGGAGGAAGTGCATGCTGGGACACATGGTATATATAGGAAAAAAGTGGGGGTGTGCCCACCTTATAGAGATGCATATAATTAAGTAGATTGGTTGAAAGTTGCAGAAATGTAGATGGAGACAACGTAGGGGATTGGCTAACAATCTCCAAGTGAAAGTTTGGTAAATGCTAAGCACTTCTTTTCAGAAGAATGTACTAAATAACCAGGTTGATTTGATGCTGAAGGATGACATTTTAAGGTCGAAAGAATGGACCAGCATTAGATGCATTAACACAGAAGAAAGTAGTAAGTATTAGCATTTTTTTTAATGCTGCTAATCGATCAAATACATGATTGTAATTCCTTTTAACCTTTTTATGGTCACATGACATTATTATCCTTGATCTTAAAAGCTCAAAATGGGAACAGCGGAAGCGAGGACTCTAAGCTTTGTGTGTGTGGGGGGGGGGGGGGGGGTTACAAGAATACAGCATAAATTCTTTGAACAAGAGAATGTATAAACGGAGTTTTTGAACATTGGCGATTAATCATTTGCAGAAGGCACCCTTTTCTATGAGCCACATGGATGCAAAACGAAGGGCTCCTCCTTCGATCTATGGTCAATGCTGAAATGATTTTGTCAAGCCCAGATAAGATTCTGTTCAATTTTGAATTTTATAATGCAATCCAACATAGATTTCAGAAACTTATTATTGGGTGTTGGATGTTAATGTTGTAGATTTCAGAGACATTGACCTTATAGTAAATAACTACTCCAGAAACTATATTTATTATGTACTAATTTGATCAAAATACAGTCATGGGGCATATGCCAATGAACAGCGGACATAATTTGACTGCTACTCCAGTGAGAACTGTTTAGCTCATGTCTAACAACACCGAGGCATCAGTCCCTCAGAATTGAGGTCTGTACTTACAGAAGAATTAGTTTATAATTTTGTACATGGGATCAAAGGCCAACACAGATCCATCTTTCACTACTCTGGTAGCAACTGAACTCCCTCTAGGATCAGTTGCAGATGACCTCAACGAGCATCGCATCGAGCCAAACATCTTCACATTTGCATCTCTCGGGGGTTTGAAAAGCCACTCCCTCTCCATGGAAACACGTATCTGCAGGAAACTCCATGACCAACGTACAGAATCTAGACAAACTACACTCCATGACAACCGCGTATCATTGCAAAAGCTTTGCGAGTGCTGATGCATGTTACATCAACATCGTTAGGTGAGTATGGCCGACGTTGCCACTGATGATGCTGAATAAGCACTACAAGGACCACATTGGAATGCTTGATCATGGAGCAGAGTCTGTTCTAATAAGGTGTTTCCACATGAAGCTCTAAAACACTTGTGGGCACCAGTTTCTTCTGCATCCACTGTAGCTTTCACCATCAATCGACATATTGATATGATCATTTAAATTTTAGTGGCTCCTTGAGTGAATGAGCTAGGAACCCTATCAAATGGCTTTCACTACAATTTAGTGTTTCTCCATTTGACTCCAAGAGAACGTGATTACAGACAGCTGGTCTGTCCCCATAAGAATGCTGATTTCATTGGCTACTTTGTTCCAATACATTCTGCTAGCTCAATTGTCAAACTTGTGTTGTACTTTGTAGAACATGATGAATTAATAACAATCTTCCCTCAATTATTTTCTGTGTTTAGGTAAGACCATAAAACCGGTTGCTGCATGACTTATATTATCTTACTCTGAAACAACTTATGTTCAAAAAAAGTATTAACGGAAGCATAACTCTATTAAGGATATCACCAATCTGTGTCTAATGTATTTAATTGCATCTTTCATTATTTTCGGCTACACATGATAGTGTTCAAAAAAAACATGTTAAAGCGGAATATTTTTTTCCCTCTTTGTGTATCAAAATGGGTTCCTCATCAAAATATCAACTTGATATCCAAATGAAAATATCAACAAGCACAATATAAATAATAGAGCAAAAAATCAATCACACAGTAAAATCAAATCTTTTTAACGTGGAAAACCCAAATCGTGGGACCGTAATCTATCTCAAACTTCCACTATCAATAGTAATGATAACAGGTTTATAATAGGTCTTCTCTAGAATAATCAGAGGATCACAATAACATCAAAATCATAGATCTTGATTCAAGAATAACAAATCTTCATCACATAGATGGATATCCTCGTAAGAAAATTCTAGATCTCACAACATGAGTATAGCAAAAAAGTACCTTAGAGAGGGTAAACTATAGATTGACACCGTTAGAATTATACAGTTCATTGTAAGGATTCTCCATATAAAATTTGGGTCAAAACTGACAACGTTTGACCGCTGATCGTCAAGCAAAAAACTCAGAAATCTAATCTTTCTCTCTCCTTCTCTCACGCTGCACGCTTACGTAATTTTACCATTTCTCTCTTAATTATTGATTTGGAGTCAAAATTGTCCAACCCAACGGATAGCGTATTTTTGGACAATTTGCTGACGCGATACGGCCACCGGGTAAAGTGCATTACATAGCCAATGATTGCAGCTAAAAACCTGAGCTGAAGAATTCTGAGTGGTTAATGCAGAAATTTGGATCAACCACTGAAAATGTTGAAAGTATTAGCCAGAATGATTGAGCAATACAATACTAATAACTGGTTTCCTCTGATTGACAAGAGAAAATTCTTTTGTTAAAAGTTTTAGCAATAAACATAAGCAAACTAATTAAAGAGATACGAAAAATACTTGAACGTGAGACAAATTTCGGTATCATCAGCAGAAATTTATGATGTCATTTGCATTAACCTGAAACTTATCATTATAAGACAAGGCATTTGAACTATCACATGCCTATCATTATAAGACTGGGCATATCACTCGCTTAGGATTAAACTCACAATATCTTCAAATGTTGTTATTTAAGTGTTCAATCAAAAAGACAAGAACTTCAACAAGCCCCTCGTAGCTGAGAAGTTAGTAGCCACTCCTTCACATTAAGACAACTTTGAGGGTTGTTTGAAACGATTTTAAATTCTCAGGATGCTTTTGTGCTAGTAAAGTCCCGTATTAGTTTCTTAGATACTCACCAAATCTTGTCTACATGGAATCTGTACCAACCTGCATTGTCATTGAGCCAGTTCAATACAATGATATCACCGTTTTGGCACAGAACTCTGCTGCATGTAAGCATGATTTGTAGTCTGTACCAGTTCATATAAAGTTAACACTGTCAGTACAGCAACACATATAATCATATAGCAAATAGTAACAAAATGACAAAGTCATGCGTTTTGTTTCAGGTTTCTTTATATGTTCCAAACATTAACATACTCTGACAAGATCCAAATCATGTCAATATATCCTAATTATTCCATTTAAAATAATAAATTTATGACAAAAGAGATTCTTATCCTCATGTAAGTCCACCAGAGCTTCTCCATACTTGCTCCACCACCCAATATGAAATGATATTATCAGAGCAGGAAAACCTTGTAGCAAATCTAAATGATCCAAGACAATTTTGTCACAAGAAAGCCCATGAAACAAGGTTATAAAAAATTTGATGAAGAAAATGATGGCACGGTAACCAATTTCAGTGGCAAAGCACTCCAAATCACTCCCATATGAAGATAGACTATCTGATCCTTGAAGAACCATTGTCCAAAAGAGAAAACAACAGCAAAAAAAAGATTATCATATTAGGTTGATGTAGTCTCACCTGCTCATAAAAATTGTTCATTTGACTAGATAATGTTCTATTCACGTCAATCTACAAGCACTAAGATGTGGACAAAGGAGGGTCGGGTTAGAAGTTTCCCTCCATGACATAGGACATGATTGTCATTGGCTTTTAGGGAACACTCTGGTTCCGAGGACTCTACCTTCTATAGAAGCGCACATGAAGTCCTTCGGTGTGTGGCAGGTGATTGAAGTGACTAGAATACTAACAACAAAACTAAATAATTGGCCTTTTTTGCTGCATACAATAGCTGAGTAGGTTACGTGTTTAATTTATTTGAATGTTTCGACTTATCAAAACATAATGTTAGTTTGGAAAGTCTCATAGTCCCAAATTGAAAAAATCAGGATTGTTATCTCCTATTGGAACTATAAATAAGGGCTTGAACTTTGAAGTTAGAGGCATCAAAAGAAAACCTAAGTATTTACTTTGGTTTAAGTCCACACTCAGTTAAATAATTTGGACTTATATTTTGGATTTTTCTTGTTTAGTATTTTCAGATATTTTTTGGCCTAGAAATATCTTCCTAAGGCATTTGTAATAGTCCATTTTTATAGTAGTGATTTGCTCCTCTTTCATCCGTGGATATAGGTCAAAGTTAATTAACCGAACCACGTAAATCTGGTGTTCTTATCGCTTTTATCTTTTCGTTTTATTGTCTTTGTTGTGTTGTTAAAATTATCTTATGGTAAATTTCCTGGGGCTAGCTCTAACAAACTGGTATCAGAGCTTAGTTCTGGGATCTTTTGGCAACGATGACAATAACAAAGATTGTTGTCGAGAAATTCGACAGAAATATCAACTTCGGCTTGTGGCAACTTAAGATGGAGGTCATTCTGGTTCAAGACGGAGTTGATTTGATACTACAAGAAGCCGAGAGCATTCCAGATTATATGTCAAAAGAAGAGCTTGCGGGTATAGATAAGAAGGCCTGATCAAGCATCATTCTAAATTTCTTTGACGAGGTTTTACGGGAGGTAGCTACGGAGACTACGGCTAAGAGCATGTGGGACAAGCTTAAAGCCTTGTACATGAAGAGGACAGTGGAGAATCGTCTTTACTTGAAGCAGAGTCTATATATGCTTCGGATGACTGAAGGTACATCTATACTCTCACATCTTGATAAGTTTGATTCTTTGGTTATGGATTTGGAGAATATAGATGCAAAAATTGATGATGAAGATAAGGTTTTGTTACTCTTGTATTCTCTTCCCCAATCTTTTAAGCATTTCTACGATACTTTGATTTATGAAAAAGAAACAGTTTCGTATCAAGAAATTAAATCTGCAGTGAAATCTAAGGATCAGATAGACAGGAATATCACTGGGGAAAGCAGAGGGAATCAGGCTGAAGGTCTGGTTGTTAGGGGGAGAATGGATAAAAGAGAATTTGACAGTAGTAAATCTAAATCTAGATCTAAATCCAGACATAGAAATTTGGAACGTAGATATTGTCATAAAATGGGGCATATTAAGACCGATTGCTTTAAATTGAAAAATAAATTAAAGCAAAAAGGAAAACTTGTTGAGAAAACTACTGAGTCCGCTGAAGCTAGTGTAGCATCTAATGAGAATGTTGAAAATATTTTCTTTGCTACTAATGATAGGACGATGTCTAAAAATTAATGGATTTTAGATTCAGGTTATTCTTATCACATGTGTCCCAATAGGGATTTGTTTTCCACATATGAATCTTGTAATTGTGGAATTATTTTGATGGGCAATAATGCCGCGTGTGTTGTTGTTGGTAGAGGAACAATCCGAATTAAAATGCATAATGGTATTGTGAGGACGCTCACTAATGTTAGACATGTTCCTGATTTAAAAAAGAATCTCATCTCTTTAGGCACCCTAGAGGCTCTTGGGTGTAAATACATAGCTGAAGGTGGAGTTATGAAAGTTTCTATAAGTGCTCTTGTTGTTATGAAAGCTTGTAGGTCTGGTAGCTTATATATTTTGTAGGGAACTACTGTCACAGGCTCGGTTGCAGTGTCGTCATCATCATTGTCTGATTCTGACATCACCAAATTATGGCATATGCGTTTGGGTCATATGAGCGAAAAAGGTTTGAGCATATTGAGCAAAAGGGGTCTACTTTGTGGACAGAGTACTGGGCCACTAGATTTTTATGAACACTACATTTTTGGAAAGCAGAAAAGAGTCAGCTTCAATTCTCCGGCAATTCACAAAACAAAAGGTACTCTTGACTATATTCATTCAGACCTTTGGGGTCCAGCTCAAGTTCAGTCTAAGGGTGGTGCAAGGTATATGTTAACTTTCATTGATGATTATTCCAGGAAAGTTTGGGTTTATTTTCTGAAGCATAAAAATGATGTTTTTCTAACCTTTAAACAATGTAAGAGTTTGATTGAGAAACAAATAGGTAAACAGATTAAGCGGCTTCGAATAGATAATGGCATAGAATTTTGTGAAGGTGACTTTAATGAATTATGCAAAAATGAAGGAATCGTTCGGCATCACACTGTTAGGATGACGCCTCAACAAAATGGTGTGGCCGAATGTATGAACAGAACACTCTTGGAGAGAGCAAGGTGTATGATCTCAAATGCAGGGTTGACAAAGAACTTTTGGGCAAAGGCGATTAATATGGCTTGTTACGTTGTCAACCGCGCTCCTTCTGCAGCACTTAACTTTAAAACTCCGGAGGAAGTTTGGTCAGGTACTCCTGCTGATTACTCTGATTTAAAAATTTTTGGGTGTCCAGCATACATGCATATAAATGAAGGAAAATTAGAGCCTCGAGCTAAAAAATGTATTTTCCTTGGGTATGCTTCTGAGGTGAAAGGATACAGATTATGGTGTTCTAATCCCAAATCTCCAAAATTTATAATCAGTAGAGATGTTACTTTTGATGAATTGTTTATGTTATCTTCCAAAGAGGATTCTACTAGTTGTACAAATGATAGTGCGTAGAAGTAGGTGGAGCTTGAGATTGGTAGTTCAGATTCTTTTAAGTCAAACTCTTCTACTCAAAGAATGCCGGTAGATGGTCCCGAGTCTATTGACGCATATGATCCATAGGAAGAGTAATATTCCATAGCCAAGGATAGACCACGGAGAGATATTCGACCACCACAAAGATATGCAAATTTGGTTGTATATGCTTTGTTTATTGCAGAAGAGACAAGTGAAGTTGGTGAGCCTACTTCATACTCAGATACAGTTTCTTGTGATAATTCTGCTAAGTGGTTGATTGCGATGAATGAAGAAATTGAATCTCTCCATCGGAATAGAACTTGGGATCTTGTGAAGCCGCCTTCGGGTAAGAAAATTATTGGATGCAAATGGGATACTATTGTTGAGGGAAATGTCCTTGTTCAGAAAATTCATACGAAGGACAATCCAACTGATATGCTTACGAAGCCTCTTCTGGTTTACAAGTTCAAGCAATGCTTGGACTTGGTTGGTGTTCATTGTTGGTGATTGCCCATTGGGGCTTTTATGAAGAAGGTGGAGCAAGTTTTGTTAGGACATGCCAAGGTGGAGATTTGTTAGCTTGGCAAGTCCCATAGTCCTACATCGGGAAAATCAGGATTGTTATCTCCTATTGGAACTATAAATAAGGGCTTGAGCTTTGAAGTCAGAGGCACCACAAGAAAACATAAGTATTTACTTTGGTTTAAGTCCACACTAAGTTAAATAGTTTGGACTTATACTTTGGGTTTTTCTTGTTTAGTATTTTCGGGTATTTTATAGCCTAGGAATATCTTCCTAAGGCATTTGTAATAGTCCCTTTTCATAGTGGTGATTTGCTCCTCTTTCGTCCGTGGATGTAGGTTAAAGTTAATTGACTGAACCATGTAAATCTGGTGTTCTTGTCACTTTTATCTTTTCGTTTTATTATCTTTGTTATGTTGTCAAAATTACCTTGTGGTAAATTTTCTGGGACTAGCTCTAACACATCCAGATTCTATATCAAGATAAAGTATTATTATTTTCTTTTTCTTTAACACCTTGTAATGTTTTATACTGGGATAAAAATGTTTATTCAAGCCGAAGACAAGCTTCCATGGCTCCAAAGCAGAACAAAAGATGTAGCAGGTACTTCTGGTTGGTGCAAGCGGTAGGAACAAGCTTTTCTACAGTGCAACAGTGCATGACCATGCATGTTGCATCTTCCAAGTGCTGTGATATCTCGAATAATAAGAGAGGAGAGTAAGAAGAATACAGAGCCTGGTGTCGTCATCCAAACTGATCATGTTCAACGTATCTTTGAACTCTGTGAAGGTCTCAAATGGACAAATCAAAGAACTATTCTTTATGATGAAGATGAAGCTTCGAGGTAGCCGCAGATATGGACTTATTGGAGCAAATAATTTGCTGGCAATGTAGCTATTGTACCATTTTCATCATCTGAATCGAGAAACCCAAACGAATAACATATTAAAGTATGTCAAGCAACCTTCTGAATCCATCATAAGAAAGACACCGTATCTTGAGGAAGAAGTAAGCAAGACATAAGTTCAAACAGTTGGCATGCGATTAAGTTCATCTAGCACACGGACATGAAGGCAACATCTAAGAGATGTTAAACAAGCACACAATTTGAGACTCGGGTAACAAAACACAGAGCAATGCGCACTTTGGTATAGTTGAGGGATTGGACCATGAGAACATCTCATTGGGAAAACAGGGCGTGTAGCGTGTGACATTCAGATCAGTGCATGACTTTTTCTCAGGGTCTCGTCGGCTGCTGTCGTTTTGCGCCTCGAAGTCTTGGATTCTGTTCTCCATTTCCGCTTCCTGTTTGGTTTATTGCCCATTGTCTTCTCCACGAGCTTGACATCCCAACGGCCTATTAAAGCAAATTCAACTGCTCACTTTCCGACAAAAACTAGATGGCAAAATGACACATAAAACTAACGATATTACTCTGATCATGATCATGATATATCTAATACATTTATTTTAAATTGAAGGTTTGAAATTTCATTATATAAATTTTTACATTGTCTTGTTATGATGTAATCGATTTACTTATTTTATATTAATGGTTCATATTTTTTATATTATAAATTTCTGTGATGATAGTGTATCTTAGTATGTTGTTCAAAATCTCATTCCATAATTTTTAAAAAATATCAGCTAGCTTAGCTAATGATCATCTTTGCTGTTAATAGCAAGGTCTTAGATTAAATCTTATACTCATCCTTTATCTTTTTATAATTATAATATTAAATTTATTTTCACTATTATTTTTAAATTGAGTTTATATATATATATATATATATATATATATAATGTTTGCATACGACACATGGCTATAAACTCAGCCTTGGGGCTACCTTACCGACAAATTATTGTGCCGCGAGGGTGTAATGGCCCTTGCATTGGACCACCGAAGTGACCTAGTTTGGATGGATGTGGGTACACAAGAATGGTCACATAAATTACTATAAAGGTAGAGACATAATATATGTCATCATGCACATGCGAGGAGTAAGAATTAGATTGATAGGATACACCTAACAGCGATTTATAATAGTATGCAAAAGAGCAGCAACGGCTACTTGCAGTTTACATGGTGCCAATGTATTGAAGAAGATTGAATCAAATAGAAAGATACAGACTTATAATATAATAGCCAGAGAAGCACTGATTGGATTGTTACTGCATATGAAATTTGTTCAATGATGAGACCAAAATGTACCGAAATGAAATTCTGTTTTCTTTTACATTAGAAAATATAGAAATATATTAAAAATAGATAGACATTTTTGATTCCAACCCAACATTCAATCTTTGTGTAGTGTTCGATTCTTTCGGCCTGATGCCTGATCTTTGACTCTGGTCTAATATTTGATTCTTATATTTTAATCATTTTATCTTTTTTTTAATTGAGGTTACCTGTATCACTTTTCTCAAACCATATATTTGATTGTAAACTCATCAATTGATTCTATTATCAAAATTTAAGATTCAACGGTTGATGCACCCAAGGGTATTATATCTATTAGTTACAAGCGGATCTACAAAAAGAAGATTAGAATAGATGAGACCTATAAAGCAAAACTAGTGGCTAAGGGGTATCGTCAAAGGTAAAGTGTTGACTATGACGAAACCTTCTCACCCATAGTCATGCTAAAATCTATCTAAATTCTATTAGCTATTACAGCACGCTATGATTATGTGATCTGATAGATGGACGTGAAAATTATGTTCCTCAATGACAACCTTGAGGAGGAGGTGTATATGATATAGCTTAAGGGATTCATATCCAAAGAAAATCCAAATAAGGTATGTAGATTACTTAGATCCATTTATTGACTAAAGCAAGTTTTCCGTAATTGGAACATAAGATTTTATGAGGCGATTAGATCTTTTGATTTTGTTAAGAATGAAGATGAGCCTTGTTGGTATAAACAACTTTGTGCCGTGTCTCGGGGCCGACGTGGCTTGGTTCGGGGCTGAATGACGGGGATCTTTTCTCGAGGTCTCTTGGGATTGCCGAAGTGACCGACCGCACGGATCGGATCACGTCTGGGTTCGTCAGGATGTCCCCCTTCTCACCCATAGTCATGCTAAAATCTATCTGAATTCTATTAGCTATTACAGCACACTATGATTATGTGATCTGATAGATGGACGTGAAAATTATGTTCCTCAATGGCAACCTTGAGGAGGAGGTGTATATGATATAGCTTAAGGGATTCATATCCAAAGAAAATCCAAATAAGGTATGTAGATTACTTAGATCCATTTATTGACTAAAGCAAGTTTTCCGTAATTGGAACATAAGATTTTATGAGGCGATTAGATCTTTTGATTTTGTTAAGAATGAAGATGAGCCTTGTTGGTGTAAACAACTTTATGCCGTGTCTCGGGGCCGACGCGGCTTGGTTCGAGGCTGAATGACGGGGATCTTTTCTCGAGGTCTCTTGGGATTGCCGAAGTGATCGACCGCACGGATCAGATCACGTCTGGGTTCGTCGGGATGTCCCGAGGGGAAGGCGCCGTCTCCTTGCATCCCGGGGAAATAGCTTCGTCTCCTCACCTGCACACAGGTCGGGTCGGAAGCTCGGCCCGACCCCTCCGACGATCAAGTTAGTAATGTGGAGTGGAGTTTGCTATCTATGTTGGTGTTCCCCCTCCTTTCCGTTTGGAATGCGGGGGTATTTATAGGGAAGCTTACTGTTTCCTTATGTGTCCGCTTGCAGGGAGCAAGGTCGTACTTCTAGTAGCGTCTGACACTGGTGTTGGCATGGCGTGAAGGACCGAGTCTGAACAGGTTATTAATGGGCCTCGGTGCACATTTTGGTTCGTCTGACCAGGTTCTGCTGAGTCGTTTGAGGTGTGTGGTGTCGTCCGGGACAACTAACGTCTACGCGGGTCTTGTCGCCATTTATTATCCTCATCATATTCCCCCCCCCCGAAGGAAGTCATGTCGTAAATGAGGAGGTCTGAGGCATGGCTTCGTCTTTGAAGGGTCGGGTGTGCAGCGGTGAACCCAGGTGGCATGCGGCCGAGGAGCACACCTAGTAGAGCAGACCGAGCAGAGGCCGTGGTCTTGGGGAGCATGGAGCCGAGGAGCACGACGTAGGCGGGCAGGCCGCGCAGGCGTGTCTCGAGGAGCACGGAGCCGAGGAGCACGACATAGGCGGGCAGGCCGCATAGGCGTGTCTCGGGGAGCACGATGCAGGTGGGCAGGCCGCACAAGCGTGTCTCGGGGAGCACGGAGCCGAGGAGCACGACGCAGGCAGGCTGGCTGCGCAGGTGTGTCTCGGGCAACCTGCGACCGAGGAGCACAACGCAGGCAGGCAGGCCGCGCAGGCGTGTCTCGGGGAGCACAGAGCCGAGGAGCAAAACGTAGGCAGGCAGGCCGCGTAGGCGTGTCTCGGGCAACATGCAGGGTAGGCCGCGTAGGCGTGTCTCGGGCAACATGCAGCCGAGGAGCATGACGTAGGCGGGTAGGCCGCGCAGGCGTGTCTCGGGCAACATGCAGCCGAGGAGCACGACGTAGGCGGGCTGGCCCAAGGAGCTACTTATGCTGTCGTCCCCCCTGCCCACTTAACAGTGGCGGGGGCTGAAAACTACTGTGCCTGATTTCCTCTCTGAGGGGGAGCTGGTTGCTTATGCCACACGCTTTTGGACGTCGAGATCGAGGCGTCAGGGCTCTGTCGCTTCAGCGGAATCGCCATGTCAGGCTTTCATTATGGCGGGGCGTCCTTCGGCATTCCTAACGTGACATGACGGTTACGCACGTGCGCGGGTGGGCTGCTGCCCATTCTCGGGAGGCGAAGGGGCGCTAGTTCTGGCGGGATATCTCCCTTAAATAGTGAACACCTGGCTTCATTCCTATCTCTCGCTGTTGAGTCCTCTCCTTCAGGTATTGCCGTCTTCTTTCCAGTCGTCCTCCTCGCCTCCTGCGTCGCCTTACTTTTCCCAGTAGTTCCTCCCCGTTAAGGTCAGTGAGGATGACATCCTCTCCTCCCTCTTCTTCTTCCTCTTCCCACGGAGCTAGGGAGAGATGTCCTCCACCGTCCCCCGTTCAGTCCTCCGATGGGGAAGCGGTGTGGGCCCTCGAGGTCTTGATGTGGCCGCATGACCTGGACTCCATCGTGGGTGGGTCATTGCTAAGGGGACTCCGGGAACGCTATAGTATCTCGGAGGACTATATCCTCAGCGTGCCCGAACCGGGACAGCGGGCCTATGACCCGGTCTTGAACGGTTTTGCACTAACCTTAGACACCCTAGAGGTGGGGCTGCGCCTTCCCTTACATCCACTTATCGTGTCCTGCATTTCTTTCTGGCGGATTTCGTCGTCCTAGGTGGCGCTGAACTCCTAGCGCTATCTAGTGGTGTTCCTAGGGGAATGCCACTACGCCAACATCACCCCCTCCCTCAACCTATTCCTCTCTTGCTACCGTCTTTCCAAAGGGTCGGGGGGTTACTTTCTATCTGCCCGGATGGGCTTTCGAGTCGGGGGGGCCCCTTCCAACAACAAAGGTTGGAAGGGGAGGTTTTTTTATGTTAGCTGTGTAAAGGACTTGGGCTTCGGGGTTCGGTGGTCCGCGAGGGCGATCGATAACACCGTCCCGAGCCTGAGTGAAGTAGAGCGCCGGGATTTGGGGAGGCTTAAAGAGGTTCTCCCTAGCTCCCAGGCCATCCGGAACATGACTGAGCAATGGCTGGTCGAGGCGGGTCTCAGCCCGACACCTCCGGGTATGTCAGTAACGCTAGGTTCGGACATTGCATGGCTTAATCCTGGTACTAATATTTTTCTTATTTCTTGCAGAAATGGTGAACCTTCGATCGCTTCTAGGCGGTCGGGCGTTGCAAGCTCCCCCTCCAACCCCATCAGCAGACCCGAAGCCCGGCTCGAAGGATGCCCCGTTGGAGGTCGAGGTCGGGCGCCCTCGGAGAAGGCAAAGACAGCACCCTCCAAGGGGGCTGAAGCGGGCCCCCGCGAGGCGAGGCCGGACCCAGTCAGCAAGCGACAGGGAAGGACCCGCACCCTCCCTCCGTGCGTGACCTATGCTGACTGCCCATAGGGGACGAGGAGCCGTTCCTGATGTGGCTGGTGGGCGAGATCCCGACCGGGGAGGCAAGCGACCCCCTGGTCGCCCGCTGGGGAGGCCTGTCCCGGGGGGACAAGGTGTGGGCCGGAGGGGAATCCTTCGCGGCATTCCTCCGGGGCGCCCTTCATCCCGACATGGCTCGGGATTTATACACCCTGCCCTCGGAGGCTCTGCTTGGCAAGTCCGCCAAGTCTCTGACCTAGGTAAGTGCTTCACCTCCCACCTTGGGTTACTCATCCGACGCTGCTCTTCCTGACTCGTCTTCCCTCTTACAGGGCCTTCATTACGCTATGGCCCCGATGGACTGGGTGCGTGACGCTGGTCGGGTCATCGGGGGCCTCATCAGCCGCAACGCCGAGCTCCGCCGCCAGGTCGAGGAGGCCCGAGCCAGGGCCGGCCCGGAAGCCGTGGCGGCCGCCGAGAAGCGCACAGCGGACTCGGAGGCGGAGGCGGCTCGCCTCAGGTCGGAGCTCAAAGCATCCGGGAACTCGAATAAGGAGCTCCAAAAAACCATAAGGGTGGAGCGGACCGAGCTCCGTCTGTTGAAGACGGAGGCGGGCACCCTTAGCAAGAAACTAGAGGAGGCGAAGGCGGAGGCGAGGGCGACTTCTGAAGTGCTTGCCGAGGAGGCTCGCCTCTGACCTGACAAGGACAAGGAGCTAATCGAGACATACAAGAAGTCTGAGGGGTTCGAACTTGGGCTGACGCGCATGGGGCGGGTTTCCTTCGAATACGGATACCGGATCGCCACGTCCCGCTTCTGTGCGCACCACCCAGGCCTCGAGGTGGAGGAGGACCCCTTCACCCCTCACCCCGAGGATCTTGAGGTGGACATGCCCGAGGACGTCCCCTTCGATGATCGTCCGGACATCCCAAAGGAATAAAAAGAGTTGTATTTTTTGTTGGTTTTTTTTTCCTAAGGTGTCAGTCGGTCTGTAAGTCGGGGTCGAGTCCTATAATGTTAACTCTTCTCAAATAAAAGAACATTTTCTCATGTTGCCAATCTTCTATTCTCTTACACGTAGAATTTCTTAAGGTTTTGGACGTTCCATGTCCTTGGTAAAGGACAAACATCCATCGTGGCGAGTCGGTACGTGCCCGGTCGAACGACCCCGATGACTCGATAGGGTCCTTCCCATCTGGGGGAGAGTTTACCGAGTGCTCGGGTTGGGTTACTCACCTCTGTTAGGATCGAGAGCACTAAGAGGGGGGGATGAAATAGTGCAGCGGAAAACTTTCTGCGATTAAAACCGAAAGCTACGTTTGAATGATAAAGACAACTCTATATGAAAGTTGATACTAAGCAAGGTTACAGTCAATCTATGCAGGCAGTTTGCAGCTATGATGAAAATCAGAATATCGGCGCAAACTGAAATCCGACGTTCGTACGAAGAAACAGATTTACGTCTAAGTGCCGATTCGTAAATCACTTGATTAGATAAGACGCAGTTTAAGCAGAAGTATAAAGGCAGTGTGCTGCTATTGTACAGCTCAAAACGTAAATGCAATCTGCAATAAGATCATGATGTGAAAAAGTAGATTTACATCTAAACGCAGATTTACGTCTGAACCTTGAAACTCGTTCGTAAAATCGCAGAGGACAGTAAGCTATTGAAAAGTTTGCAGTAAAGGTAAAATGCTCAAAGGAAATGCAAACCGAGATTTAGAGTGGTTCGGTCAATCTTGACCTACTCCACTTTTGGCTTTCTCCACCGACGAGGTTGCTACTCATAGGTGCCCAGCTAGCCAATCACGTGAGTGATGGCACGTGTGACTTGATACAGAATCTTTTTGCTTATTATATTTTGGCGTATATCACTTTATAACTATTGCATATGTGCATATATATATTATGATGTCCTTGGATTTGTGCAATGGGAATCGGATCATGATGAGATCACGATAATGAGATCGATTCACCTTTAAACACATATCCTAAATAATCCCGGTCATAGGTTACTCGAGAGGGACATCGTGATAACCGGATAGACTGGTGTGCTGTATACCCGTCCATATGATGGATGCAGCTGGTCTCATAATTGCTCGTGTAGGGACACTAGAGATACAATACAGGTGCTCATTGGAGAATGAGTTCACTGATTGATCCGCTTACGGAATGCTAGATGGTTGATGATGCCTTATTGTCAGACAACGATTCCGTAGTCCTAGTGGTGTATCTGGTCCTTAGACTTGAGACACCAAGGATGTTCTGTATGAGTGCTCCACTCTTTGATACCAGACTTATAGGTTTGGCTGTCCCAGATCTAGTACAACTGGTCATTGGGAGTGGTAGTCGACCTTACGAGGGCTATTGAGTGTCGATAGAGGATCATCCACTCTCGGCATCATGAGAGGAATATCCCATGCGTTCTTGCTCAGACAAATCCCTGGCCAGGGTCATTCGGGTTGAGAGAGAAAGAGTTCTCCGGGAGAATCCGATTAGAGCGAGACTTGAGTAGAAATCGTATGGGTCTGACAATACCATACTCAATATACGGTCTCTGGGATATTAGATGGATGAGAGATTATAGGTACACGGTAACTAAGGACAGACAGGTCCAATGGATTGGATTCCCCTGTATCGTTTGGGGATTACGGCGTAGTGGCCTAGTACTTCCGTAGTCGATGAGTCAAGTGAATTATTACAGAGATAATAATTCACTGAGTTAGAAGGAGTTCTGACAGGTATGACTCATGGCCAGCTCGATATTGGGCCTAGAGGGTCATACACATATGGTAGGTATTGCGATGAGTAGAGGTTATGATATGAGATATCCGACGGAGCCCTTTGTCTTATTGGATGCAGATCCAATACCCACTAGGGGAAGACCCATTAGGGTTTGACAAGGGACCTCTATAAATAGGAGGGATTCAGAGCCTCATAGGCTAGAGCCTTTGCTAGCCTTTCCTATTCTCCTCTTCCTCTCCACCTCAGAGCAGGCCTGGAGTTTTGAGGAGCATCGTCGCAACCCTGCTGTGTGGATCACCGCTAGAGAGGAGGACGCTTGACCTCCTTCACCCTCTCCTAAGGATCTGCAAGGAAACAGGGATATACGATCTCCCTAGGTAACACAATCTATTCTATATGCAGTTTTGAGTTTCGCGGATTTTGCACACCAATCTTCGCACGACGACGAACATCTTTTTGGGAATCGGGGATTTTGTTTTCTTGTTCTTCCGCTGCGCATGTGATGTCGCCCCCATGATTTCCCAATAGTGGTATCAAAGCCAGGTTGTTCGTTCGAATTATTGGTTTTGAACTACGTGTGTTATGTTTAGGAAGAATTTTGACGTCAAAATCGTTGACGCAAAAGTGAGAAAGGGCAGCAACAGTTGCTGCCCTCGATCTGCGTGCGTGAAGCGCAGCCGAAGGCGGGCAGCACAGGGGCTGCGTCTGCAGCAGCCGGCCGGCGGCCTGCTTGCAACAGGCTTCCTGCCGACGGGGCTGGCATCCCACGGGCAGAGGTGCCGCCGCAAGGAAGCAGCGCCTGCCGCCGTAGGGCAGCGGCGCTTGCCGCCGCTGCTCCCGCGGGCAAAACCCCCCCCCCACAGGGGCGGCCGCCCGGCGGGACAACACCCCCTGCGGAGGCAGCGGCAGCGCCGCCAGCGGTCGTGCCGCTTGCAAGCGAGGGTAGTGCCCTCATTCGCCGCATAGGCCACCGCCGGCAAGGTGGCGGCGGCGGCACCAGCGAAAGGGGGAAAGGGCATTAGGGTTTTCTGGGCAAAAGACAGTTTTGCTCCTCGGAATTTGAGAAATTCCAATTTCTGTCTTTTTGTCTAAATTACAAAAATACCCCTATAAATTCAGAAATTCCCTAAATGTCCCTGATTTCAGAAAATATTAATTAATTAAAAGGTTTAGTTGATTATTATTTTTATTATTATCTAGTAGTCCTACATGATGATGATTATTTATACATGTGATGTATGATGTGTGGACGGATGATCATGGACCGTGTGATGTGTGTACTTGTGATTATTATTATTGAGGTATGCGAGCCTCCATTATATTTCTCGTTTATTGTCGGGCCTGCGTGCCTATGATTAAGTTGTAATCACATGAGGAGGCACAGCGGGAGCGTGGATGCGATAACGGGACCTACGAGACGGACGATCGCGATGCATGAAGATGCATCAAGATGTCGACTGAACCGACGAGGACGAGATAGACGATCACATGGCATGGAGATGCACCGTTGCACACATAGATCTTGATGTGAGTGATTAGGCCTACTGGCTCGGGCCTAATCACATTAGGTTGTGGTCCATGATCATCTGGTGTGATTGCTTATACACATACTAGATATATATATATATTTGCATGCGATGTATATATATATTAAATATGTATATGTGTGACATGTCATATTAGGAGACCAAATCATAGAAACATCTCTCGATAATATTAAGTCGGTAAACGTGAGGCAATTAGATTGACCCACGTGACCTTCCATCGTTATGAGTAGGAACCGATTCCCGATGTAGGTTGAGTTGGTCGAGTCCCTCGAGACTCACCTATATCGCGATTCGCTATCTTGCTTACGACATAGAGATGTCACCGGTGACCTGAGGGCATGGTATACTTGGTCGAGTCCCTCGAGGGTATATCATCAAATCAGACTCATCTTGTAATGAAGGTGTTGACTTAACCGAGCATCATGGTTGGTCGAGTCCCTCGAGGCCATGGTGATTCGGAGGCCGAACAGGACGGGAATCACAAGGAGTTGTGATCGACAAGAGTTGCCTACCTTTTAGGCTTAGTGTGATTGGTCGAGTCCCTCAAGGTTACACTAAGACGCTGATTGGATCATGATCCCCACTAGAAGTCTGCCAGAGACTTCCGTTTCACGTGTTGAGGGTGTCGCGTGACTCGTTAGTAAAATAGTGGGAGCATATTAAGATAGAAGTCCATATCTTGATAGTTTATTTCTTGCAAAATCTGCATGTTATTCATTTCTGCTGCATCTTTATTTTCAGAAAATGTCGCTTTTAAATCCCTTACGTGGCATACTTATGTCTACCGCCTCACTAATCCAAATTATACGGATTGGCTCCGTAACTTGAGAATTGTTCTCACAGCGGAGAAAATCGTGTACGCCCTTGATACAGTGATACCTACGCCCGAAGAAGGGGCAAACGAGGATGAGATCGCTCGCTACGTGAAGTACATTGATGACTCCACTCTTGCTCAGTGCTATATGTTGGGCTCTATGACTCCTGAGTTACAGGGACAACATGAAACGATGGATGCCAGATCCATTCTCCTACATGTTCATAAATTGTTTGAGGAATAGGGAAGGACTCAACGATATGAGATATCCAAGAGCCTTTTTCGCGCTAGTATGACTGAGGGGACACTGGTTCAGAACCATGTCCTAAAAATGATTGAGTGGATAGAGAAACTCACAGGTCTAGGAATGGTCCTAGAGGATAACTTGTGTGTGGATATTGTGCTTTAGTCCCTACCAGATTCCTTTTCACAGTTCATAATGAATTTAAATATGAACAAGCTTGAGGTTGTTGAATCTCGGATTTTGATGATGAAGTCAATTGTCATTTGTTGTCTAATCTATGTGTTGAGGTAAGTGTACAGGATTAACTACGATGAAAGTTAGACAAGTAGCAGGAGTTGCGCCGGAGTCAAGATCATGATCACGTTGGGAGTTCGAGAGTTCGACGGAAGTTCGGACGGTCGTCGGAGGTTCTGCGAGAACAGATCCGAGAAGTCCAGAAGCTTGCCAAGCGAAGCTCGTCGGAACTCGCCAAGTGGATCGTCGCAAAGTCCAGGAGTTTGCTGGAAGTCCGCAGAAGAATCACCGAGGGTTCATCGGATGATCGACGGAAGTTCGCCGGAAACTCGCCGGAAGAAGCGATTGACGCATCGGAGCAAAGCTGCAGAAATTGTCTTAGATTTAATCGTAGTTAGCACGTTGATTAAGTTGGAAAATGGGAGGTGATCCCATTAGCTTAATCTTGGGGCAATTGGGCCCCTGAAAAGATTGAAATTGGGCCGAATGGAGCTAACCATTCGGACCCTGATTGCACCAGGAGGTGCAACCGCCTAGACCAGGAGGTGGCACCGCCTGGGCTAAGTCTCCCAGCGAGACTGGGCGGTGCAACCGCCCCAGCCAGGAGGTGCAACCGCCTGAGCTCAGTCTTCGAGCTAGACTGGGCGGTGCAACCTCCCTGACAGAGAGGTAGCACCGCTTGAGCTCAGTCTTCGAGCTATACTGGGCGGTGCAACCTCCCTGACAGAGAGGTAGCACCGCCTGAGCTTGGTCTTCGAGCTCTGGCAGAGAGGTGCAACCGCCTCAGTCAAGAGGTGGCACCACCTGGGGCTCAGTCTCCGAGCCAGACTCAGGCGGTGCAACCACCCCTGACAGAGAGGTGCAATCGCCTGGGCTCAGTCTCCGAGCTCTGCCAGGCGGTGCAACCTCTCCAGTCAGGAGGTGCAACCGCCTGATCCCGAAATTCCGGGATTTGATCGTTTTGAGCTCCAAATTTGAACTGGGTTGGGGCCTATAAATACCCCACCTATTCAGCACAAAAATAACATAGACCTACACCGAAATCTTGATTCTTTCTGTGATTCTAAGAGCTCAAAATTGTTGTAAAGCCTTTAAGTCTCCTCCTTCTGTTCTTTAAGCTTCTGAATTGTAAAAGTGAGGAGAGAAAGGTTCTGTAAGGGTTGTCTCCTGAGCCCATCAAAAGGAGTGAAACTGTAAAAGGGCAGTTGGCCTTCGCCCATTGAAGGAAGGCAGCTAGTTGACGTCGGTGACCTCGTCGGAGGAGGAAGCCAAAAGTGGAGTAGGTCAAGACTGACCGAACCACTCTAAATCTCTGGTTTGGTTTTATTTCGAGTACCTTATCATTACTGCAAACCTCCTACATAACTACTGCTCTCTGCGCCTTTACGAATAAGTTCTAAGTGTTGATCTTTTCGAATCTGCATTCAGACGTAAATCTGTGTTTTTCGTACGATCAGCTTACGTTTGTGTTTTGATTCTACAAAACTGTCTTCTGCGCTTTTATGAACTAGCTTCTAAGTTTAGATCCCTTTGAAACTGTTTTAGACACAAACTACGATTAGACATAAAACTACGTTTAGACGCAAACTGCGTTTTGACGTAAAACAGCGTTTAAACATAAACTGCGCAAACTGTGTTTAAACATAAAACTGTGTTTTAAACCTAAACTTCTTTTAAACGTAAAACTACGTTTAGACGTAAAACTGCGTTTAGACGCAAACTGCGTTTAGACGTAAAACTGCGTTTAGACGTAAACTGAGTTTAGACGCAAAACTGTGTTTAGACGCAAACTATGCAAATTGTGTTTAGACATAAAACTATGTTTTAGATGTAAACTACTTTTAGACGCAAACTGCGTTTAGACGTAAAATTACGTTTAGACGTAAATTGAGTTTAGACGCAAAACTGCGTTTAGACGTAAAACTGTGTTTAGACGCAAAACTGTGTTTATACGCAAACTATATTTAGACGCAAACTCAGTTTAGACGTAAACTGTGCTTAGACGTAAACTACGCTTAATCTTAAGTAATCTTAGAATCGACTTTTACATCGAAATCGTTTTTATTGGAAGAACGCAGCTTTCGTTTTTAAATCGCTGAAAGATTTCCGCTGCACTAATTCACCCCCCCCCTCTTAGTGCTCTCGATCCTAACAATTGGTATCAGAGTGAGGTTAACTCTCTAACGGATTAAAACCCAAGAGAGATGGCATACTCCGGAAACCAAGAGGGGCATTCTATTATACGTCCACCCATGTTCAGTGGGACGGACTACACCTACTGGAAGACCCGAATGAGGATCTTTCTTATTTCTATGGATTTTGAACTGTGGAACCTTGTTGAAAACGGATTTTTAAAGTCTTCTCTTCCAATGATCGATTGGAATGAATTGGAAAAGAAGGCTTTCGCTCTTAATGCAAAGGCTATGAATGCCTTATTTTGCGCACTTGATAAAAACGAGTTTAATCGTGTTTCAACTTGCGAAACTGCATTTGATATTTGGCACACACTTGAAGTGACCCACGAGGGCACAAGTAGAGTGAAAGAGTCAAAAATCAATCTGTTGTTGCATTCTTTTGAACTTTTCCGAATGAAACCGAGTGAAACCATTGGCGACATGTTTACCCGTTTCACGGATGTCGTCAACGGTCTAAAAGGACTCGGAAAAAGTTTTTCGGATTTTGAACTTGTAAATAAGATACTAAGATCCCTTCCTAAGAGTTGGGATCCTAAAGTCACTGCTATTCAAGAGGCAAAAGATCTGCGCAACTTCCCTCTTGAAGAACTAATCGGGTCATTAATGACCTACGAAATGACTTGTAAAGCTCATGAAGAGCAAGAAGACATCCTTCCATAGAACAAGAAGGATATGGCACTCAAAACTTCTGAATGCCACTTGAGAGAAAACTCAAGTGATGAGGACTGTGATGATGACTTGGCACTTTTAACAAGAAAGTTTAAAAAGTTCTTTAAAAGAAACAAGTTTAAGAATGATGCGAAAAATAAACTTGAACCCAAGAAGGACCAAGTGATCTGCTATGAATGCAAAAAGCCGGGACACTACAAGAGTGATTGTCCCTAAGTCAAAAGAAGAACATCAAAGAAGAAGGCGCTTCAAGCAACATGGGACGACTCGAGCGCGTCCGAAGAAGAGGAGACCAACACCGAGCAAGTTGCTCATTACGCCCTAATGGCCATCGAAGGCGAGGTAACAAATTCATTAGATGCAGATTTATCATTCGATGAATTATTAAATGCTTTCCATGAATTGTTTGATGAGTGTAAGACTATTAGTGGTAAATACAAATTGCTAAAAAAGGAGTATGATGTTGAATCTCGGATTTTGAT
The DNA here is from genome assembly GCF_036884655.1 of Musa acuminata AAA Group. Classification (NCBI taxonomy): domain Eukaryota; kingdom Viridiplantae; phylum Streptophyta; class Magnoliopsida; order Zingiberales; family Musaceae; genus Musa; species Musa acuminata. The sequence continues at coordinate 22,589,902 of NC_088346.1, forward strand.
GATATAATCAATTGGTGGGTTAATTGATCTAATCCATATTATTGAGTTAAGTGTGCAGGATTAACTACGATAACCAGAAAACATAAAGCAAGGATACCGGAGTCGAGCTCGATGGACGTTTAAGAGACCGAAGAATCATCGGAGATGCTGCCGGAACCATCCGAGAAGAAATCGGGAACGTGTCGGAAGTTCGCCGAAGAAATCGTCGGAGGCTCGCGGAGATCACCGAGAAGGCTCGGCTACTCGTTAAAAGTCATCACAAAGATTGGGAGCTTGCAGGGAGTCCGTCGGAAGAAGTTTGTCGGAAAGCTCGCCGGAACAAGACTCGACGTTCGCGGTTGAAAATTTGCTTAGGATGTGTTTTGGTTATGTAGTCCACTTGTAATTAGGATTAGGATTAAGAGATAATCCTATATCCTGGTTAGGGGCCAACTGGGCCCAAAGTCAGAGTTGGTTTAGGCTAAAAATTAAGCTAAACCAGCGAACTAGAGAGCCAAGATTGAAGCCCAACTAGTGGCTGAAAACACTGTAGTTGGGCTGAAATCACTGTAGGCGGTGGCACCGCCTAGTTGGGCGGTGGAACCGCCCAGCACCCGAGTGCTGGGCGGTGACACCTCCTTGGCTGGGCGGTTGCACCGCCCAGCACCCGAGCCCTGGGCGGTGGCACCGCCTGGTTGGGCGGTGGCACCTCCAGCACCGGAAACCTTAAGAAAATTCAAATTTTGGAGCCCAAAATTTGAATCCTCTTGAGGCCTATAAATACCCCTCAAATCTCAGCTGAGGTTACAACTTTTGAGAAGCATTTTGATTGAGAGAAAAGTCTTAGAAAGTCTTAGCAAGTCTTGTTTTCAATTTGCTAGAGAGTTCTCCTCCTTCTTTCTTATTGAAAATTTGTAAGAGGTTGAGCTGCTTGTAAAAGGTTGTAAGAGGGGTGTTTACCCTTCCATTTCAAGAGACTTGCTAGTGGAAGGTGGGAGCCTCATCGAAGAGGGGCCTCGCAAGTGGAGTAGGTCATTTGACCGAACCACTCTAAAAATCGGCGTAATCTCTGGTTTGCTTTTTATTGTTGTCATTTACATTACTGCAAATCTTCTTACTGCTTTAGTTTGTATTACTTTTGCTGCGCAACTTTAAGAATACGCCTTCAAGTTAAATTTCTCAAGTTTCGTTCTTAACGTACGAAAGATTTTGATTAAAATCGGAGTTTTAATCCGCTGCACTAATTCACCCCCCCCTCTTAGTGCCGCTCCGATCCTAACAAGTGGTATCAGAGCGAGGTTATCTCTCATATTTGGTTTAATACCCAAGAGAGATGGCTTATTCCGGCATGCAAGAGGGCCATTCTATTGCACGACCACCTTTGTTTAATGGGTCGGATTACACATATTGGAAGACTCGCATGAGGATCTTCCTCATTTCTATGGACTTTGAGCTTTGGTCTATTGTTGAGAATGGATTTCAAAAATCTTCTCTTCCGATGAGTGAATGGAATGAATCGGAGAAGAAGGTTTTTGCTTTAAATGCAAAGGCTATGAATGCCTTGTTTTGTGCATTAGACAAAAACGAATTTAATCGTGTTTCAATGTGTGATTCGGCTTTTGATATTTGGAGAACTCTTGAGGTCACTCATGAAGGCACTAGCCGAGTGAAAGAGTCCAAAATCAACATCCTTGTGCACTCTTACGAACTTTTCCGAATGAAACCAAGTGAGTCCATCGGAGACATGTACACCCGGTTTACGGATGTCATCAATGGACTCAAAGCTCTTGGTAAAGATTTTACTAACTTTGAACTAGTAACTAAAATCTTAAGATCCCTCCCTAAAAGTTGGGATCCAAAAGTTACGGCCATTCAAGAGGCCAAAGACCTTAAAGCATTCCCTCTTGAAGAACTCATTGGGTCTCTAATGACCTACGAAATGACATGTCAAGCTCATGACGAGCTTGAGAACCCCCTTCCAAAGAACAGGAAGGATATGGCACTCAAATCACAAGAAGACCACTTGAAAGGAACATCAAGTGATGAGGACAGTGACAATGACATTGCACTTTTGACTCAAAAATTTAAAAAATATTTAAGAAAGAACAAACTTAAAAATAATGTAAAAAATAAATTTGAACAAAAGAAGGACCAAGTGATTTGCTATGAATGCAAAAAACCGGGACACTACAAGAACGATTGTCCTCAAGCCAAAAAGAGGACATCAAAAAAGAAAGCGCTCAAGGCAACATGGGATGATTCAAGCGCGTCCGAAGAAGAGGAGTCCAACACCGAGCAAGTTGCTCATTACGCGCTAATGGCGTTAGGAGAAGAGGTATGTGATTTATTTAATGAAGATTTATCTTTTGAAGAACTATCTATCGCTTTTCATGAATTATTTGATGAATGTAGAACTGTTAGCAAGAAGTTAAGTATCTTAAAGAAAGAGCATGCTTTGCTACAAGATAAGTTTGATAGTCTTCAAACTCCTCCATGCTCTAAGTGTGAGCACTTAGAAGCAATAAAAAATGAAAATTTGCTTCTTAAGGAAACCTTAAACAAGTTTAAGGTTGGTAGCAAAGGATTAGATATGATCCTTGCACACAAGGGTCACATCGCAAATAGAAATGGAATTGGATTTGTAAAAGGATTACATCAAAATCCTACCACTTTCATAAAAGGACCTACATTACATGTTTCCTCTTATATGAAATGCAACTTTTGTTGCAAATCCGGACATATTGCCTACAAATGCCCATTTAGGAAAATTAGTTCACAAAAATTAATATGGGTTCCTAAAGGAACTATAAAGAATTCAATCATAAATAACAAAGTTAGTGGGTCAATTTTTGAGGCACCCAAAATCAAATGGGTACCTAAAAATCATCCTCTTTTGTAGACAAACCCACAAGCTAGGAGCAAGAGATGGTATCTCGATAGTGGATGCTCAAGACATATGACTGGAGATCCATCTCATTTCTCTATGCTCACTAGCAAAGAAGAAGGGTACGTTACCTTCGGAGACAACAACAAGGGCAAAATCATTGGCAAGGGAACTATTGGTAACAAATTTAATTTTTCCATTGATGATGTCTTACTAGTTGATGGATTGAAACATAATCTCTTGAGTATTAGTCAACTATGCGATAAAGGTTACATCGTTAGATTTGAATCAAATATGTGCATTATTGAAAAACCAAATCATAACATGACTATGATTGCTTTAAAACAAAATAATGTCTATACCATCAATCTTGATGAACTAAGTAATGAAATGTGCTTCTCCGTCATAAATGATGATGCTTGGCTTTGGCATAGGAGATTAGGCCATGCAAGCATGAAAACAATATCTAAGATCTCATCTCAAGAATTAGTACGAGGAATTCCAAATATAAAGTTTATTAAGGACAAAGTATGCGATGCATGTCAACTAGGCAAACAAATAAAAACAAGCTTCAAACCAAAAAATCAAATTAGCACTACTAGACCATTACAATTGATCCATTTGGACCTATTTGGACCAATTGATACAACAAGTCTAGGTGGAAGCAAATATGCTTTTGTGATTGTGGATGACTACTCTAGATACACTTGGACCTATTTCTTAGCTCACAAAAGTGATTGCTTCAAGTGTTTCTCTAAATTTTGTAAACTCACTCAAAACGAAAAAGGCTTCATGATTTCATCAATTCGGAGTGATCACGGTGGTGAATTCCAAAACCGTGACTTTCAAAAATTTTGCGAAAGTAATGGGTACAATCACAACTTCTCAACTCCAAGAAATCCTCAACAAAATGGAGTAGTTGAAAGGAAAAATAGAAACCTACAAGAAATGGCAAGAACTATGTTGAATGAACATAGTTTACCTAAGTACTTTTGGGCCGAAGCCGTAAATACGGCTTGCTACATCATGAATAGAGTCCTAATAAGACCATCCTTATCCAAAACTCCCTATGAATTATAGAATAACAAAAATCCAAACATCTCCTATTTTAAAGTTTTTGGTTGTAAATGCTTTATTTTAAATGAAAGGGACGCTTTAGGAAAATTTGATGCTAAATCCGATGAAGGCATCTTTCTTGGTTACTCTTCCGTTTCTAAAGCTTTTCGGGTTTTTAATAAAAGAACTTTAGTAATTGAAGAGTCTATTCATGTAGTTTTTAATGAAATTTCCGATTTAAAGAAAAATGATTTTGATGATGATCTTGGTTTTGATAATTTGAATTTAAATGAACCCTCTCCTCAAAATAGCCATTTGAATGCATCTTCTTCCGAAATTTCTTTACCAAAAGAATGGAAGTATGTAGATGCTCATCCAAAAGAGCAAATTATAGGAGATACATCAAAAGGGGTTCAAACTCGTTCTTCTTTCAAAAATTTCTGTGCTAACGCCGCTTTCCTTTCTCAAATTGAACCTAAATGCATTGACGAAGCCTTAAAAGATGATTTTTGGATCATTGCAATGCAAGAAGAATTGAACCAATTTGAGAGGAATGAGGTATGGAAGCTTGTTCCTAGACCAAGTGACCACTTAGTCATAGGTACTAAGTGGGTCTTTAGAAACAAGCAAGACGAAAATGGTATCGTGGTTAGAAACAAGGCTAGATTAGTGGCCAAAGGTTTCAACCAAGAAGAAGGTATCGATTACGATGAAACCTTCGCTCCCGTGGCTCAATTAGAAGCCATAAGGATGCTCCTTGCCTATGCTAGTAGTAATAATTTTAAACTATTTCAAATGGATGTTAAAAGTGCTTTCTTGAATGGTTTTATTTCCGAAGAAGTATTTGTCGAACAACCTCCCGGATTTGAAAATTCTCTTCTTCCTAATCATGTATTCAAATTGACTAAAGCTCTCTATGGCTTAAAACAAGCTCCTAGAGCTTGGTATGAAAGGCTTAGTTCCTTTCTTATTTTAAATAATTTTACCAAAGGCAAGGTTGATACTACATTGTTTATTAAACATTTTGAAAATAATTTTCTTATTGTGCAAATTTATGTTGACGATATTGTGTTTGGCTCTTCGGATGAATCCCTATGTGAATCATTTGCCAAATGTATGAGTCTTGAATTTGAAATGAGTTTAATGGGTGAATTAACTTTCTTTTTGGGATTACAAATCAAACAACTTAGTGATGGTATATTTCTTAACCAATCCAAATATACATTAGAATTGTTAAAACGATTTAACATGGATAATTCAAAAGCAATAAACACCCCTATGAGTACTACGACTAAGTTAGATATGGATGAAAATGGTGAAAGTTTCGATCAAAAAACATATAGGGGAATGATAGGTAGTCTACTCTACCTCACTGCGACTAGACCGGATATTATGTTTAGTGTAGGACTTTGCGCTAGGTTTCAATCTAATCCGAAATTATCTCATCTTAAGAGTGTTAAAAGAATATTTAGGTATCTTAAAGGAACTCCAAATTTAGGATTGTGATATCCAAAATCTGAAAAATTTGATCTAATAGCTTATGCAGATGCCGATTTTGGCGGATGCAGGATAGATAGAAAAAGTACATCCGGAACATACCAATTTTTAGGACATGCACTTGTTTCTTGGACTTCCAAGAAACAAAATTCAGTTGCACTATCTACGGCGGAAGCCGAATACATTGCTGCAAGTGCATGTTGTGCACAAGTAATTTGGATGAAAAATACATTAGAAGACTATGGAATTCACCTTGAAAATATTCCCATAAAATGCGATAATACTAGTGCCATATGCCTTACTAAAAATCCAATTCAGCATTCTAGAACTAAGCACATCGACGTTAGGCATCATTTCATACGCGATCATATCCTTAACAATAATGTTGTTCTAGAATTCATTGACACAAAGCATCAATTAGCAGATATATTCACAAAAGCCTTGAATGAAGACCAATTTGAATTCATTAGAAGGGAATTAGGTATGTTAAATTGTCCCTAAACAATAAACTTGTTTGATTGGATTTTCCGTAAAGTTTTTCATCTTCTTTCCATCTCTCATTCTCCTTCAAATTCCATATGACATGTTGTGAAATCTCGAAATCGACTTTGATGACTTGATTATGAATTTCAAGTTAGCAATTTGATTTAAATAAGTTTTATCTAAATCATAATCTTGATCTTGCAAAATTGGAATCACAAATAATATCACTTGGCATTCATGAATTGATACTTACAAATATGAAAGTATTGGCATTCATGACTTGAATTTGATTGAAACATTGTATGCTTAAATTCATCATTCTCCTATGTTTCAAAAATTCTTTAAATGCCTTATGTGATGATTAAAAAGTAATGTTGAGATTTTCATGAATTTGACGATTTGAATGAGTTTGTATTCGAATTATGATCTTGACTTCGTGAAATTACTACTTGAATTTTTTATCCCAATCTCTCTCTTATACATCTACAATTTCTATTATTCATAGAAAGAAGAGATTAGATAATATGAATGCATGCTGAATTTTCCTCTAAAATGAACTCTGCGTAAATATTTTTGCATACTTAATTTTCAATGATAAAATCGTTGTATGACAAAATATGTGATTCAAGTCTCATTTTCCTTTTTGTTGATGACAAAGGGGGAGAAAAGTGATGACTTATATCATTCTTAATAGCATGACAAAATATGAATTGCAAAATCCTTGAGAAAAGTGATCGATCGATGATTATCTTATATGCCTTGCAAAATCCTTGAAAATATCGTAAGATTGATTGATCATATTGAATGCATGTCTAAAATGTATAATCATGCAATTCAAGTTGAAAATCTTTATCTCTTGTCATAGTAAAATTTGTCTCTTATCTTTCGACTTGAAAAAAATTTTCATCAAAGTTTCGTACTTACTATTGTTTAATGAGGATAACGATAGAGTTCTACGATTAGAACTTATCGGGTTATGCTTGAATCCAATGGGATGGAATTCAAGTGTTTTTTTATCTTCTCATAATATGACATATAGATAGGGGGAGTTATGTTTAACTCCGTCATCAATTGATTGTCATCATCAAAAAGGGGGAGATTGTTGAATCTCGGATTTTGATGATATAATCAATTGGTGGGTTAATTGATCTAATCCATATTATTGAGTTAAGTGTGCAGGATTAACTACGATAACCAGAAAACATAAAGCAAGGATACCGGAGTCGAGCTCGATGGACGTTTAAGAGATCGAAGAATCATCGGAGATGCTGCCGGAACCATCCGAGAAGAAATCGGGAACGTGTCGGAAGTTCGCCGAAGAAATCGTCGGAGGCTCGCGGAGATCACCGAGAAGGCTCGGCTACTCGTTAAAAGTCATCACAAAGATTGGGAGCTTGCAGGGAGTCCGTCAGAAGAAGTTTGTCGGAAAGCTCGCCGGAACAAGACTCGACGTTCGCGGTTGAAAATTTGCTTAGGATGTGTTTTGGTTATGTAGTCCACTTGTAATTAGGATTAGGATTAAGAGATAATCCTATATCCTGGTTAGGGGCCAACTGGGCCCAAAGTCAGAGTTGGTTTAGGCTAAAAATTAAGCTAAACCAGCGAACTAGAGAGCCAAGATTGAAGCCCAACTAGTGGCTGAAAACACTGTAGTTGGGCTGAAATCACTGTAGGCGGTGGCACCGCCTAGTTGGGCGGTGGAACCGCCCAGCACCCGAGTGCTGGGCGGTGACACCTCCTTGGCTGGGCGGTTGCACCGCCCAGCACCCGAGCCCTGGGCGGTGGCACCGCCTGGTTGGGCGGTGGCACCTCCAGCACCGGAAACCCTAAGAAAATTCAAATTTTGGAGCCCAAAATTTGAATCCTCTTGAGGCCTATAAATACCCCTCAAATCTCAGCTGAGGTTACAACTTTTGAGAAGCATTTTGATTGAGAGAAAAGTCTTAGAAAGTCTTAGCAAGTCTTGTTTTCAATTTGCTAGAGAGTTCTCCTCCTTCTTTCTTATTGAAAATTTGTAAGAGGTTGAGCTGCTTGTAAAAGGTTGTAAGAGGGGTGTTTACCCTTCCATTTCAAGAGACTTGCTAGTGGAAGGTGGGAGCCTCATCGAAGAGGGGCCTTGCAAGTGGAGTAGGTCATTTGACCGAACCACTCTAAAAATCGGCGTAATCTCTAGTTTGCTTTTTATTGTTGTCATTTACATTACTGCAAATCTTCTTACTGCTTTAGTTTGTATTACTTTTGCTGCGCAACTTTAAGAATACGCCTTCAAGTTAAATTTCTCAAGTTTTGTTCTTAACGTACGAAAGATTTTGATTAAAATCGGAGTTTTAATCCGCTGCACTAATTCACCCCCCCCCTCTTAGTGCCGCTCCGATCCTAACATATGATAGTCTTATTTACAAGTTTGATAAGTTAAATGCTGAACATAGTGATAGTTTAAACTCATGCATAAAATGCTAGGATCTAGAAACTTTTCAAAAAGAAAACTTGCTACTTAAGGACACCTTGATGAAATTTGAGGTTGGTAGCAAGTCATTAAACATGATCCTTACAAACAAGGGTCATGTTCCCAAAAGAAGTGGGATTGGATTTGTGAGGAGTCCTCACCAAAATCCAACTACCTTCGTAAAAGGACCCATCTTACATGTTAGACATCAAAGCAAATGCAACTTTTGTTGCAAGTTTGGACACAGGACGCATTATTGTCCATTCAGGAAAATTAGTCCAAACAAATTGATTTGGGTTCCTAAAGGAACCATGACAAATTCTATGCAACATGATAGAAAATGTAGATCTATTTGTGAGGAACCCAAAACCAAATGGGTACCTAAACATCATCATTTCTTGTAGAAAACTAAACCATCGCAAGCTAGGAGCAAGAGATGGTACCTTGATAGTGGATGCTCAAGGCATATGACCGGAGATCCATCCCAATTCTCTAAGCTCACTAGCATAGACGAAGGATATGTCACCTTCGGAGACAACAACAAGGGTAAAATCATTGGCAAAGGAACCATAGGTAACAAATCCAACTTCTCTATTGAAGATGTTTTGCTAGTTGATAGTCTAAAACATAACCTCTTGAGCATTAGTCAATTGTGTGATAAAGGATATATTATCAGATTTGAATCTAATGCTTGCATCATTGAAAAACCACACAAAAACATATCTATGATTGCATTAAAATAAAATAATGTATACACTATTGCCATCAATGATTTATGTAATGAAATATGTTTTTCTGCTTTAAATGAGAATGCTTGGATATGGCACAGAAGATTAGGTCATGCTAGCATGAAGCTAATCACTCAAATATCATCCAAAGAACTTGTAAGAGGAATTCCTCATATCGAGTTCATCAAAGATAATGTATGTGATGCTTGCCAATTAGGTAAACAAATTAAGAGTAGCTTCAAATCTAAAAATCAAATAAGCACCTCTAGGCCCTTACAATTGATCCATATGGACTTGTTCGGACCCATCTCCACATCAAGCCTAGGAGGTAGCAAATACGCTTTCGTCATCGTGGATGACTATAGCAGATACACATGGACTTACTTCTTAAAACAGAAAAGTGATTGCCTTAGATCTTTTACCAAGTTTTGCAAACTCGTTCAGAATGAGAAAGGTTCTATGATTTCATCAATTAGAAGTGATCATGGTGGTGAATTTTAAAACCATGATTTCCAGAAATTTTGTGAACTCAATGGATACAACTATAATTTCTCTACTCCTAAAAACCCTCAACAAAATGGAGTTGTAGAAAGAAAAAATCGAAATTTACAAGAAATAGCAAGAACCATGTTGAATGAACACAACATACCCAAATATTTTTGGGCCGAAGCCGTAAATACTGCATGCTACATTTTAAATAGAGTTCTAGTAAGACCTCTACTAACCAAAACTCCCTATGAGTTATGGAACAATAAAAAACCCAACATTTCATATTTTAAAGTCTTTGGGTGTAAGTGTTTTATCTTGAATGAAAAAGACAATTTAGGAAAATTTGATGCTAAATCCGATGAAGGAATCTTTCTTGGTTATTCTACAGTTTCTAAAGCCTTTCGTATCTTCAATAAAAGAACTCTAATTATTGAAGAATCCATTCATGTTGTTTTCAATGAGATTTCCGAAATCACGAAAAATGATCTTGATGAAGATGTTGATTTTGATTCCTTGAATTTAAATGAAACCCCTTCTCCAACTAACAACCTGGATGCATCCACTTCCGAAATATCCTTACCCAAGGATTGGAAGTATGTAGATGCTCACCCTAAGGAGCTAATCCTACGAGACACGTCAAAGGGGGTTCAAACACGATCTTCTCTTAAAACCTTTTGTGCGAATGCCGCCTTTCTCTCCCAAATTGAACCCAAATGCATTGATGAAGCCATGAAAGATGATTCATGGATTATCGCAATGCAAGATGAATTAAATCAATTTGAGAGAAATGAAGTGTGGAAGCTTATTCCTAGGCCAAATGACCATTTAGTTATTGGTACTAAATGGGTCTTCAGAAACAAGCAAAATGAAAATTGTATCGTGGTTAGAAACAAGGCTAGATTAGTGGCCAAAGGTTTCAACCAAGAAGAAGGTATCGATTATGAAGAAACCTTCGCTCCTGTGGCTCGATTGGAAGCCATAAGGATGCTCCTTGCCTACGCTAGCAGTAATAATTTTAAGTTGTTTCAAATGGATGTTAAAAGCGCTTTTCTAAATGGCTTTATCTCCGAAGAAGTTTATGTTGAACAACCTCCTGGTTTTGAAAATGATAGCCTCCCTAATCATGTGTTTAGATTAACTAAAGCTCTCTATGGTTTAAAATAAGCCCCAAGGGCTTGGTATGAGAGACTTAGTTCTTTTCTTATCAAAAATAACTTCACAAAAGGCAAGGTTGATACTACATTATTTATCAAGAATTTTGAAAATAATTTTCTCATTGTTCAGATTTATGTTGATCTCTCTATGAATCTTTTGCTAGAACCATGAGTCTTGAATTCGAAATGAGCTTAATGGGAGAATTAACATTCTTCTTAGGTTTACAAATCAAACAATTAAGCAACGATATCTTTATTAGTCAAACAAAATATGCTATGAATTTATTAAAAAAGTTTAATATGAACAACTCAAAGGCTATTAACACCCCTATGAGCACCTCCACTAAGTTAGAAATTGATGAAAGTGGAGAAAGCTTTAATCAAAAGACTTATAGGGGTATGATAGGAAGTTTACTTTACCTCACTGCCACCAGACCAGACATCATGTTTAGTGTAGGACTTTGTGTTAGATTTCAATCAAACCCTAAGATATCTCATCTCAAAGCAGTCAAAAGAATACTTAGATATCTTAATGAAACCACAAATCTAGGATTATGGTAACCCAAAATCAGAAAATTTTGAGTTAACAGCTTATGCTGATGCGGACTTCGCTGGCTGTAGACTAGATAGAAAAAGCACATCAGGATCATGTCAATTTTTAGGACATGCCCTTGTATCCTGGTCATCTAAGAAACAAAGCTCAGTTGCTCTATCAACAATCGAAGCTAAATATATTGCAGCAAGTGCATGCTGTGCACAAGTTGTATGGATGAAAAACACTTTAGAATATTACAAAGTTAATCTTAAAGATATTCCCATTAAATGTGATAACACGAGTGCAATATGCTTAATTAAAAATCCTATACAACACTCAAGAACAAAACATATTGATATTAGACATCACTTTATACGAGATCATGTCACTAATCATGATGTAACCATAGAGTTCATTGATACCAAACATCAACTGGCTTACATTTTTACAAAACCTCTAAGTGAAGAACAATTTGATTAAAAGAGAATGAGGAATGTTGATGTGTCCGAATAAATAAACTTATTTTTTGGACTATATTGAATGATCAGATCACTTGATTGCCATGTTTATATGTGAAAATCTGTAACAAAATCTTGTCCAAATGCATCTTATTTGTTCGAATGCTATAAAACAGATTTATTCGTACACTTTCATAAGTTTCTGAAATAAATATGATAAAGTGATTCCTGTGTATATCTTTGCGGGTAAAATGGATTATAACAGAAAGGGGAAGAAGTTTTCAAAGCAATCTATGTAAAATTCCTCTATAAGCTTGCTAATATTGTTTTCCTGGTATCACAATTACCATGCTTTTTGTTGATGACAAAGGGGGAGAAACATATGAATTGATAAACACTGCCATGATCATGTCTATGTCATAGTTGCAAATACTTGAGTGATGCTATAAACAATGTTATGGTTATGCCATCCTTGCATCACCAAGAGATATATGAACATGTGCTATAGTTTGCATTATGTCTTGAGTTGATATCCTATCTTGTGAAGTAAATGCAAACTTGCTAGAAAATCTCAAATGTGTGCATCATGTAATAGTCCTTCGCAGCTTTATATGATAATATTCAATTACATGATGAATAGTTACAAACACAATCATACAAACTTGATGATGTATGTCAAGCCTTGACATCATTCTTGAAGAGATACATCATGATGGGTATCATGATGGGAGTATTGATAAGTTTAACTGATCTAACTTATCAATACGTCACTTGAATTCTTAGGTCTTGAATTCAAGGTTGACTTATCTCAACTATGGCATATAGATAGGGGGAGTTAAGGATAACTCCATTATCAATTGATTGTCATCATCAAAAAGGGGGAGATTGTTGAATCTCGGATTTTGATGATGAAGTCAATTGTCATTTGTTGTCTAATCTATGTGTTGAGATAAGTGTACAGGATTAACTACGATGAAAGTTAGACAAGCAGCAGGAGTTGCGCCGGAGTCAAGATCATGATCACGTTGGGAGTTCGAGAGTTCGACGGAAGTTCGGACGGTCGTCGGAGGTTCTGCGAGAACAGATCCGAGAAGTCCAGAAGCTTGCCAAGCGAAGCTCGTCGGAACTCGCCAAGTGGATCGTCGCAAAGTCCAGGAGTTTGCCGGAAGTCCGCAGAAGAATCACCGAGGGTTCATCGGATGATCGACGGAAGTTCGCCGGAAACTCGCCGGAAGAAGCGATTGACGCATCGGAGCAAAGCTGCAGAAATTGTCTTAGATTTAATCGTAGTTAGCACGTTGATTAAGTTGGAAAATGGGAGGTGATCCCATTAGCTTAATCTTGGGGCAATTAGGCCCCTGAAAAGATTGAAATTGGGCCGAATGGAGCTAACCATTCGGACCCTGATTGCACCAGGAGGTGCAACCGCCTAGGCCAGGAGGTGGCACCGCCTGGGCTAAGTCTCCCAGCGAGACTGGGCGGTGCAACCGCCCTAGCCAGGAGGTGCAACCGCCTGAGCTCAGTCTTCGAGCTAGACTGGGTGGTGCAACCTCCCTGACAGAGAGGTAGCACCGTCTGAGCTCAGTCTTCGAGCTAGACTGGGCGGTGCAACCTCCTTGACAGAGAGGTAGCACCGCCTGAGCTCGGTCTTCGACCTCTAGCAAAGAGGTGCAACCACCTCAATCAAGAGGTGGCACCGCTTGGAGCTCAGTCTCCGAGCCAGACTCAGGCGGTGCAACCGCCCCTGACAGAGAGGTGCAACCGCCTGGGCTCAGTCTCCGAGCTCTGCCAGGCGGTGCAACCTCTCCAGTCAGGAGGTGCAACCGCCTGATCCCGAAATTCCGGGATTTGATCGTTTTGAGCTCCAAATTTGAACTGGGTTGGGGCCTATAAATACCCCACCCATTCAGCATAGAAATAACATAGACCTACACCGAAATCTTGATTCTTTATGTGATTCTAAGAGCTCAAAATTGTTGTAAAGCCTTTAAGTCTCCTCCTTCTGTTCTTTAAGCTTCTGAATTGTAAAAGTGAGGAGAGAAAGGTTATGTAAGGGTTGTCTCCTGAGCCCATCAAAAGGAGTGAAACTATAAAAGGGCAGTTGGCCTTCGCCCATTGAAGGAAGGCAGCTAGTTGACGTCGGTGACCTCGTCGGAGGAGGAAGCCAAAAGTGGAGTAGGTCAAGACTGACCGAACCACTCTAAATCTCTGGTTTGCTTTTATTTCGAGTACCTTATCATTACTGCAAACCTCCTACATAACTACTGCTCTCCGCGCCTTTACGAATAAGTTCTAAGTGTTGATCTTTTCGAATCTGCATTCAGACGTAAATCTGTGTTTTTCGTACGATCAGCTTACGTTTGTGTTTTGATTCTGCAAAACTGTCTTCTACGCTTTTATTAACTAGCTTCTAAGTTTAGATCCCTTTGAAACTGTTTTAGACGCAAACTACGATTAGACGTAAAATTGCGTTTAGACCCAAACTGCGTTTAGACGTAAAACTGCGTTTAAACGTAAACTGCGCAAACTGTGTTTAAACATAAAACTATGTTTTAGACGTAAACTTCTTTTAAACGTAAAACTACGTTTAGACGTAAAACTACGTTTAGACGCAAACTGCGTTTAGACGTAAAACTGCGTTTAGACGTAAACTGAGTTTAGACGCAAAACAGTGTTTAGACGCAAACTGCGCAAACTGTGTTTAGACATAAAATTGTGTTTTAGATGTAAACTACTTTTAGACGCAAACTGCGTTTAGACGTAAAAATGCGTTTAGACGTAAACTGAGTTTAGACGCAAAACACTGCGTTTAGACGTAAAACTGTGTTTAGACGCAAAACTGCGTTTAGACGCAAACTATATTTAGATGCAAACTCAGTTTAGACGTAAACTACGCTTAATCTTAAGTAATCTTAGAATCGGCTTTTACATCGAAATCGTTTTTATCGGACGAACGCAGCTTTCGTTTTTAAATCGCTGAAAGATTTCCGCTGCACTAATTCACCCCCCCCTCTTAGTGCTCTCGATCCTAACAGAGGTGACTCTCCCAGAGCTCCTCAATATGTTGAGGGAGGCAGAGAGTACTATTAAGAAAGAGAAGCCAGTTCTCTACACTAGTGAGACCCGAAAGAAAAGGAAAGCAGAAAGGTCCCTTAAGAAGGGAAAGGGCAAGGGCAGACCAGGTAAAGCAAAAGTTGCTAAGAAAGACCCAATAAAGGACAAAGGCCAATGCTTCCACTGTGGTAAAGATGGGCACTGGAAGAGGAACTGCAAAGAGTACCTTGCAGAAAGGGCGAAACAAAAGCTTGATGAAGCTTCAGGTACATTCATGATCAGTCTCCATTTGTCAGACTCTTATGATAACACATGGGTATTGGATACCGGTAGTGCTTATCATATATGCAATTCGTTGCAGGTTCTGGCAAGGCCTAGGAGACTAGAGAGAGGTGAGATGAACCTCAAGATGGGTAATGGAGCAAAAGTTGCTGTAGTAGCTGTTGGCGAGGTCGCCCTACATCTGCCTAGTGGAGCTTTTATTGCATTAGATGCATGTTATTTTGTTCCTTCTATTATCAAAAACATTATCTCCATTTCATGTTTAACAGTTAGTGGATATAAATTTGTTTTTGAGAACAATGGTTGTTCGATATTATTAGATGATAAGATCATCACGAAAGGAACATTGCATAATGGTTTATTTATGTTAGACACTACTCCATATATCATGAATGTAAATGTGTCTAAGAGGAAACGAGATGAGGTGAACAGTGCATACCTATGGCATTGTAGGCTAGGTCATATCCATGAGGGAAAGATTCAAAAGTTGCTAAATGATGGATATCTAGATCGATTCGACTATGTGTCATATGCAACTTGCGAGTCTTGCCTTCGTGGAAAACTAACCAACTCTCCATTTAGTAGAACTGGAGAGAGAGCCACTGAGTTGTTGGAACTCATACATAGTGATGTATGTGGACCCATGTCAACTTATGTCATTGGAGGTTACTCCTACTTTATTACATTTACTGATGATTTCTCAAGGTATGGATATGTGTACTTAATGAAGTACAAGTCCGAGGCCTTGTAGAAATTCAGAGAGTATAAGAATGAGGTGGAGAACCAGACTGGAAAGAGTATCAAAACTCTTCGATCAGATCGAGGAGGTGAGTACTTAAGTACAGAGTTTACTCAATTCCTCAAGGACCATGCGATATTATCCCAATGGACACCTCCTTATACACCTCAGCTCAATAGTGTCTTTGGAAGGAGGAATCGTACGCCATTAGATATGGTACGGTCCATGATGAGTTTCGCTGACCTACCCATCTTATTCTAGGGATATGCCCTAGAGACCACAGCTGACCTTCTGAACAGAGTTCCAACTAAGTCGGTAGTGTCTACACCATATGAGATATGGAAAAGGAAGAAGCCTGATCTTAAGGTAGTTAAGATTTGGGGCTGCCCTGCCCACGTTAAAAGACACAACCTCGATAAGTTAGAATCAAGGACAGAGCGATGCAAATTTGTGGGATACCCCAAGGAAACTTGTGGGTATTATTTCTATCATCTTGAGGACCAAAATGTCTTTGTAGCTAAGAGAGCAGTGTTCCTTAAGAAGGAACACATTCTTGGCGGAGATAGTGGGAGAATGATAGAGTTGAGCGAAGTTGGAGAACCAAGCTCAAGCACCACTCTACAGCCCGAGTTTGTTCAGGTACCTAATACACAAGTTTCAACTTTACGCAGGTCTGATATCACATCCTCTTGAGAGATATGTGGGACATATTGGAGGAGAGGATATTGAGGATATTGATCCTCAGACCTACGAGGAGGCTATTATGAGTATAGACTCCGGGAAGTGGCAAGAAGCTATGAATTCTGAGATGGATTCTATGTACTCAACAAGGTTTGGAACCTAGTTGATGTGCCCGAAGGTATTGTACCCATCGGTTGCAAGTGGATCTTTAAGAAAAAGATCGGAGTAGATGGAAAGGTAGAGACTTATAAAGCAAGGCTAGTGGCTAAGGGGTATCGTCAAAGGCAAGGTGTTGATTACGACGAAACCTTCTCACCCGTAGCAATGCTAAAATCTATCAGAATTCTATTGGCTATTGCAGCACATTATGATTATGAGACCTGGCAGATGAATGTGAAAACCGCATTCCTCAATGGGAACCTCGAGGAGGAGGTGTATATGATGCAACCTGAGGGATTCGTGTCCAAGAACTGCCCAGATAAGGTGTGTAGGTTGCTTAGATCCATTTATGGACTAAAGCAAGCTTCCCGAAGTTGGAACATTAGATTTGATGAGGCAATCAGATCTTATGACTTCGTTAAGAATAAAGATGAGCCTTGTGTATACAGAAAGGTAAGTAGGAGCGCTATCACCTTTTTGGTGTTATATGTGGATGACATCCTAATCATTGGGAATGACGTAGGAATGCTATCCACGGTAAAGGCTTGGTTATCTAGACACTTCTCCATGAAGGACTTAGGGGAAGCATCATATATCTTGGGGATTAGAATCTATAGAGATAGATCCAAGAGGATGCTTGTCTTGTCCTAGTCCAGGTACATAGAAACCATTGTCAAAATATTTGGCATTGAAAATTCCAAGAAAGGGCGAACATGGATATGATACCTTATGCCTCAGCAATAGGGTCTATCATTTATGCCATGCTATGTACTAGGCCTGATATAGCGCATGCTCTGAGTGTCACGAGCAAGTATCAGGGGGATCCAGGCTTGGAGCACTGGAAAGCAGTAAAGTGTATCCTTATGTACTTGAGAAGGACTAAGGATCTTTTACTAATATATGGAGGTAATAGCCTTAAGATTTAAGGCTACACTGACTCAAGTTTTCAGTCTGATGTCGATGATAGCAAGTCGAATTCAGGGTATGTGTACACCTTGAATTGAGGAGTAGTGTGCTGGAAGAGTTCCAAGCAAGATACCACTGCTGCCTCGACCACAGAGGCAGAGTACATTGCTGCATTAGATATAGCAAAGGAGGGAGTCTGGGTGAAGAAGTTCATCACAGATTTAGGAGTCGTTCCGGATAGCGAGAAGTCGACTTCTTTATATTGTGACAACTATGGGACGATTACTCAAAAGGGAACCTGGGTCTCATCAGAAGTGTTATGAGGAGGTTCCAACTTATCAGAGAGATCGTAACCCGAGGATATGTAGCAGTGGAAAGAGTTCCATCCGAAGATAACATTGCAGATCCACTAACAAAGCCATTGTCTCATTTTGTCTTTGAGCGTCACAGGGGTCTGATGGGGATCAGACACATAGGTGATTGGCTTTAGGTCAAGTGGGAGATTGCTAGTCATAGGTGCCCAGCAAGCCAATCATGTGAGTAATGGCACGTGTGACTTGATACAGAATCTTTTTGCTTATTATATTTTGGCGTATATCACTTTATAACTATTGCATATGTGCATATATATATATTGTGATGTCCTTGGATTTGTGCAATGGGAATCAGATCATGATGAGATCACGATAATGAGATCGATTCACTTTTAAACACATATCCTAAATAATCCCGGTCATAGGTTACTCGAGAGGGACATCGTGATAACCGGATAGACTGGTGTGCTGTATACCCGTCCATATGATGGATGCAGCTGGTCTCATAGTTGCTCGTGTAGGGACACTAGGGATACAGTACAGGTGCTCATTGGAGAATGAGTTCACTGATTGATCCGCTTACGGAATGCTGGATGGTTGATGATGCCTTATTGTCAGACAGCGATTCCGTAGTCCTAGTGGTGTATCTGGTCCTTAGACTTGAGACACCAAGGATGTCCTGTATGAGTGCTCCACTCTTTGATACCAGACTTATAGGTTTGGCTGTCCCAGATCTAGTATAGCTGGTCATTGGGAGTGGTAGTCGACCTTACGAGGGCTATTGAGTGTCGATAGAGGATTATCCACTCTCGGCGTCATGAGAGGAATATCCCATGTGTTCTTGCTCAGACAAATCCCTGGCCAGGGTCATTCGGGTTGAGAGAGAAAGAGTTCTCCGGGAGAATCCGATTAGAGCGAGACTCGAGTAGAAACCGTATGGGTCTGACAACACCATGCTCAATATACGGTCTTTGGGATATTAGATGGATGAGGGATTATAGGTACACGGTAACTAAGGACAGACAGGTCCAATGGATTGGATTCCCCTGTATCGTCTAGGGATTACGGCGTAGTGGTCTTGTACTTCCATAGTCGATGAGTCAAGTGAATTATTACAGAGATAATAATTCACTGAGTTAGAAGGAGTTCTGACAAGTATGACTCACGGCCAGCTCGATATTGGGCCTAGAGGGTCACACACATATGGTAGGTATTGCGATGAGTTGAGGTTCTGATATGAGATATCCGACGGAGCCCTTTGTCTTATTGGATGCAGATCCAATACCCACTAGGGGAAGACCCATTAGGGTTTGACAAGGGACCTCTATAAATAGGAGGGATTCAGAGCCTCATAGGCTAGAGCCTTTGCTTGCCTTTCCTATTCTCCTCTTCCTCTCCACCTCAGAGTAGGCCTGGAGTTTTGAGGAGCGTCATCGCAACCCTACTGTGTGGATCACCGCTAGAGAGGAGGACGCTTGACCTCCTTCACCCTCTCCTAAGGATCTGCAAGGAAACAGGGATATACGATCTCCCTAGGTAACACAATCTATTCTATACGCAGTTTTGAGTTTCGCGGATTTTGCGCACCAATCTTCGCACGACGACGAACATCTTTTTGGGAATCGGGGATTTTGTTTTCTTGTTCTTCCGTTGCGCATGTGATGTCGCCCCCATGATTTCCCAACAGAGGTCACCGACATCAACTAGAGACCTTCCTTCAATAGGCGAAGGCCAACCACCCTCTTACAGATTCACTCCTTTTGGCGAGCTTAGGAGACAACCCTTATAGAAGTTTTCTCTCCTCTCTTTACAACTCAAACTTTGAAGAACAGAAAGAGGAGAACTAACATTTTTTAGCTCTAAGAAACACAGAAAGATAGCAAGATTTCGAGTGTGTGTTATGTGCTTTCAGTGCTGAATGGGTGGGGTATTTATAGGCCCCAACCCAGTTCAAATTTGGAGCTCAAATCTGTCAATTCCCGGAATTCCGGGATCAGGCGGTTGCACCTCCTGACTGGGGCGGTTGCATCGCCTGGCAGAGCTCGAAGACTGAGCCTCTGGGCGGTGCGACCTCTGTCAGGGGTGGTTGCACCTCTCTGCCAGAGCTCGAAGACCGAGCTTAGGCGGTTGCACCGCCTAACTAGAGAGGTTGCACCGCTTGGCAGAGCTCGAAACTTGAGCTCTAGCGGTGCTACCTCTTGACAGAAGAGGTTGCACCGCCCAGTCTCGCTCGGAGACTGAGCCCGGGGCGGTGCCACCTCTTGGCTGTGGCGGTTGCACTGCCCAGTCTCGCTGGGAGACATAGCATGGGCGGTGCTACCTCCCTGCCTGGGCGGTTGCACCTCCCACAGCAATCAGGGTCCAAATGGGTTAATCCATTCGGCCCAATTTGATTCTTTCAGGGGCCCAATTGCCCCAAGATTAAGCTAATGGGATCACCTCCCATTTCTAACTTAATCAATGTGCGAACTACGATTATTTCCTAAGACATATTCTGTAGCTTGCTCCTGTGCGTCAATTGCTTTTTCCGGCGAGTTTCCGGCGAACTTCCGTCGATCATCCGACGAACCCTCAATGATCCTCCTGCGGACTTCCGGCAAACTCCTGGACTTGCGACGATCCACTTGGCAAGTTCCGACGAGCTCCTTTGGCAAGCTTCTGGACTTCTCGGATTTGTTCCCGTAGAACCTCCGATGACTGTCCGAACTTTCGTCGAGCTCTCTAACTCCCAACGTGATCATTGTCATGACTCCGGCGCAACTCCTGCTGCATGTCTTACTTTCATCGTAGTTAATCCTGCACATGTAAAACGGAAACTTCGATCGAGACAATTAATCCTAAGCAATTAACCAAGTTGTTTGGCATGTCATTGGTCCCTCGACGCTTTGTCCGATTCTTCGGCGCATCGTCCTTTCCTGCGGCCTATTGCCCAATCGGCCAGTTGGCTCCGCAACTTCGATATCCTTGGCACAATACCCGCTCTTCTTGGCCTGATGCCCGAGTCTACGGCCCAAAGCCTTCTGTCGATAAGTCGACCGATCCACCAGCCCGACGTCCAATCTTCTGACATGTTCCTCCGGCACAACATGATTTTCCTGCTTTAATTGTCTCATCCTGATCGAAGTATCCTGCATCACTCAAAACGCAGATTAAGTCATAAACATATATCAAGTAGTTTCATCATCAAAATACGAGATTCAACAATCTCCCCCTTTTTGATGATGACAACCACTTGATGACGGAGTTAAACTTAACTCCCGAAGTTTAAACAAACTCCCCCTATCAATATGCCATATTGATAGAAACTCTTAGATTAAAAAATCTAAGCAACATGTCATCATAATCTTATGCATAACATGTCATGTCATCAACATACTTCTCCCCCTTTGTCATCAACAAAAAGGAGAAGTACCACAATCAAGTGTTTGTGATGTAAGTTTAAATCATCAAATGGTAAGATATCAATATGTAAAATTACGATTCAAGTTCTTAATATCTTAACATGATATGACATTTATAGCACCTATTCATATGAATGCTGCTTTTGATATCTCATCATAATATGGCATTCATGACATCTATTCATATTCTTCAAATATGGCACTCATAGTATCAATTTATATATTTCTCCCCCTTTGTCATCAACAACAATGAGAACGATATAAGCAAATTTTAAATATAAGTGCGTTGCCATAAGTTGGTTCATGTCGTTTTCCAACAGTGAGTGATAGGATACCAATTATGCAAACATCTCGAGGAGAACATGACATGGAGATAGCTTTTATTGCTTCTTCCTTTTTATTTGTTATCTCTTTACATGAAGGAGGAAAGCCATATGTGAAGTTCAAATCGATAAGATATTAAAGCACACTTCATTTTTGCAAGGATTAAGATATGTAAGTGAGTCAAATCCTTGTATGTAAATATATCTTCCTTTTATAAGAGGGAATCATCAAATATGTTTCTCAAAAAATATTTTTCACATGATAAGTGCATTTGCTAGATGATTCCATATGTCAAAAATCAATGATGTGAATTAAACTTGATATGACATATGCTTGTTAAGTTCGGAAGAGGATAATGTATCAAGAAAATCCAATTGTTAGGATCAAGAAAATCCGAAAGTGAAATTTGACACTTTCATACATTCGGACAGGGTTTTACTAGAGATATTCAATTACAATCATGAAGGTAATGTTAGGATCGAGAGCACTAAGAGGGGGGGGGGTGAATTAGTGCAGCGGAAATCTTACAATGATTTTAAAAACGAAAGCTGCGTTCGTCCGATAAAAAACGATTTCGATATAAAAGCAGAATCACAGTGCAGTTTGCGTCTAAGCGCAGTTTGCGTCTAAACACAGTTTGCGTCTAAGCGCAGTTTGCGTCTAAGCGCAGTTTGCGTCTAAACTCAGTTTTACGTCCAAACGCAGTTTTACGTCTAAACGCAGTTTTACGTCTAAACGCAGTTTTACGTCTAAACGCAGTTTTACGTCTAAACGCAGTTTTGCGTCTAAACGCAGTTTTACGTCTAAACGCAGTTTTACGTCTAAACGCAGTTTTGCGTCTAAACGCAGTTTTACGTCTAAACGTAATTTTACGTCTAAATGTAGTTTTGCGTCTAAAAGCAGTTTTGAACCTTGAAAAGCATTTTACATAGAAAGCAATTTGCAGTTATAAATGGAATCCGAATGTAAGCGTAAACTGCAGTGTGAAGATCGTACGAAAACACGATTTACGTTTGAATGCAGATTCTGAAAGATCAGAGCTTAGAAACTCGTTCATAAAGGCACAAAGGGCAGTAGCAATGTAGGAGGTTTGCAGTAATGATAAAGTGTTCAAGGTAAAAGCAAACCAGAGATTTAGAGTGGTTCGGTTAGTCTTGACCTACTCCACTTTTGGCTTCCTCCTCCGACGAGGTCACCGACGTCAACTAGCTGCCTTCCTTCAATGGGCAAAGGCTAACTGCCCTTTTACAATTTCTCTCCTTTTGACAGGCTCAGGAGACAACCTTTACAGATCCTTTCTCTCCTCTCTTTACAACTCAAGACTTGAAGAACAGAAGGAGGAGAACTTTAGGACTTTACACAAATTTGAGCTCTTAGAATCACTGAAAAGATCAAGAATTCGGTGTGGATCTGTATCTCTTCAGTGCTGAATGGGTGGGGTATTTATAGGCCCCAACCCAGTTCAAATTTGGAGCTCAAAATGATCAAATCGATCAAATCCCAGAATTCCGGGATCAGGCGGTTGCACCTCTTGACTGGAGAGGTTGCACCGCCTGGCAGAGCTCGGAGACTGAGCCCAGGCGGTTGCACCTCTTTGTCAGAGGCGGTTGCACAGCCTGAGTCTGGCTCGAAGACAGAGCCCCCGGCGGTGCCACCTCTTGACTGAGGCGGTTGCACCGCTTTGCCAGAGCTCGAAGACCGAGCTCAGGCGGTGCTACCTCTCTGTCAGGGCGGTTCCACCGCCCAGTCTAGCTCGAAGACTGAGCTCTGGGCGGTTGCACCGCCTGGCTGGGGCGGTTGCACCACCCAGTCTCGCAGCCCTGGCGGTTGCACCTCCTGGCCTAGGCGGTTGCACCGCCTGGTGCAATCAGGGTCCGAATGGTTCGCTCCATTCGGCCCAATTTGAATCTTTTCAGGGGCCCAATTGCCTCAAGATTAAGCTAATGGGATCACCTCCCATTTTCAAGCTTAATCATCGTGCTAACTACGATTAACTCTAAGACAACTTCTGCAGCTTTGCTCCGATGCGTCAATCGCTTCTTCCGGCGAGTTTCCGGCGAACTTCCGTCGATCATCCGATAAACCCTCGGTGATCCTTCTGCGGACTTCCGGCAAACTCCTAGACTTTGCGATGATCCACTTGGCGAGTTCCGACGAGCTTCGCTTGGCAAGCTTCTGGACTTCTCGGATCCGTTCTCGCAGAACCTCCGACGACCGTCCGAACTTCCGTCGAACTCTCGAACTCCCAACGTGATCATGAACTTGACTCCGGCGCAACTCCTGCTGCTTGTCTAACTTTCATCGTAGTTAATCCTGCACACTTAAAACAAAACTTCGATCGAGACAATTAATCCTAAGCAATTAACCAAGTTGTCCGACATGTCATTGGTCCCTCGACGCTTCGTCCGATTCTTCGGCGCATCGTCCTCTCCTGCAGCCTATTGCCCAATCGGCCAGTTGACTCCACAACTCCGATATCCTTGGCACAATACCCGCTCTTCTTGTCCCGATGCCCGAGTTCACGGCCCGAAGCCTTCTGTCGATACGTCGACCGATCCACCGGCCCGACGTCCAATCTTCTGACATGTTCCTTCGGCACAACATGATTTTCCTGCTTTAATTGTCTCATCCTGATCGAAGCATCCTGCGTCACTCAAAACGAAGATTAAATCATAAACATATATCAAGTAGTTTCATCATCAAAATACGAGATTCAACAATCTCCCCCTTTTTGATGATGACAACTACTTGATGACGGAGTTAAACTTAACTCCCGGAGTTTAAACAAACTCCCCCTATCAATATGCCATATTGATAGAAACTCTTAGATTCAAAAATCTAAGCAACATGTCATCATAAACGGAGTTAACCTTAACTCCCAGAGTTTAAACAAACTCCCCCTATCAATATGCCATATTGATAGAACCTTGAATTCAAACTGAATTCAAGTCATTGCAATATTCCTCATGAATACTTGCAACACGTCAACATGAACATATGCATAAACTTATGCATCACATGTCATGTCATCAACATACTTCTCCCCCTTTGTCATCAACAAAAAGGAGAAGTATCACAATTAATCGTTTGTGTGTGATATTGGTTCAACTCATTGCATGAAAATCATAATATCAAGTTTTATCATCATGCAATCTTGTAGCTAGAAGATTTAGCAAGTGTTACATCATGCTTAGAACATTCATGCTATCAAGTTTTAGATATGCAAGTTTTATAGCATATAAGATAGCACTTTTGGTAATGTTCAAGATAGCAAGTTCTACATCATGCAAGCTAGCAAATTAGAGATGTTCAACAAGGCAACTCTTGCTTCTTGAAAATTTTGCTCATTTTGCTAGATGCGCAAGTTAGCATTTTTGCCTCTTGAGATAGGCAAGATAGCACATTTGCTTCTTTTGAGATAGCAACTTTTGCTTCTCTTTAGACCAACAAGCTAGCAATTTTTACGATATACAAGTTTCACAATATATAAGCTAGCAAAAGTTTCGAAAGCAAATGCAAGATAGCTTTCTTGTGTAAGCTCATGATTCTTGCTTCCTATTGCAATGTGCAAATTGCAAGTTTTGCTTCTTGAGATATTCAAGATAGTGATGTTCAAGAAGACAATTTTTCTTCTTGAAATAAGCAAGTTAGCAATCTTTGCTACTTAAAATAGGCAAGCTAGCAATCAAGTTTTTGCATCTTCTTGACTTGTACAAGCTAGCTATCTCCCCCTTTGTCATTATAAAAAAGAAAGAGAGAATACAGTTTTGTAGTTCTCTTTTCCTTTTACAACGATTTCAAAATCATGACAAATGATGAATAATCAAGTTATGAATGTCAAGATAATTTTTCATCATGAATATTTTATCATTGCATGCATCATTATCATAAATTGAAGTATTACATGCATGATATCATATCACCATTCATAATTACATTAATATTTCAATATAACAATTTCTTCTCAAAATGTGTAACTTGGCACTCATAGCATTTTAAATCATGATTTACATCATATGCAATACATCACATCATAATTAGAAAGCACAAGTATTGCATGCATAATTGCACATCATAAATGTTTCATATCATGATGGTATCAATTTTGTCAAATTATATCCTACCATGCATGATCAAAACTTCTCCCCATTTTATCATTGAAAACAAGAAGAAAGTAGGGGGAAGAGCATAAAAGTGTTAAATATATCAATCATTTAAAGGCATTTACATCATAGATCAAGTCATGATTTGTGATTCATCATAAAGCAAGTTAGTTTTCAATCATCACATAAGGCTTTTAAGGAATTTTTTGAAACATAGGAGAATGATTAATTTAAGCATACAATGTTTCAATCCATGAATACCACAAGATATTATTTGTGACTTCAATTTTGCAAGATCAAGATTATGATTTAGATAAAACTTATTCAAATCAAATCATTAACTTGAAATTCATAATAAGTCATTAAAATTAATTTCGAGATTCACAAAATATCATGAGATGATTAATCTCGATCAGATGGGAAAAGCATTTTTTTTTTTTTAAGAGATTCTTTTTCATCTAAGCATGCCTTAGTCTTTATATGCCAAATTAAGATAAGCATGAAAGTTCAAGACATAAGGCAAATAAATCTTGTATTATGAAATATATGATATCAAGGCTCATGATTCATTCGAAAAGATATAGTACAAAGAGAAACTTGAAACATTCTTATCAAGATCACATTTTAAAATATTCCAAGTTTCAAGATATCAATATGACACTTCATTGAATTGCATTTCATTTGAAGAAACCCTTTTTGATAAATGTAAGGGAGCATAATGAGCGATCTTGATTTATAAAGAGCTTCATGTTATAATTATCAAGATCATGATTATGATTATTCTCTTTAGCAAAGAATCACAAAAGCACTTTATTTTTGCATAAGAAATCTCATTGTATTATGATTTATAAATTCTTTTTCTGCACATGAATCATAGGAGATATGAATGTGAAACAAATCTTTGCAAGCAAAAACACTATCATTCATATTTCAAGATGGAATTTATAAGCAGGAATCATTTCATCAAATCTATTTTAGAAAAATATTTTTTATAAGTGTATGAGAAAATCTGATTGTTAGGATATCAATTGTTAAGTGAATCCGAAAATGAAATTAACATTTTCATATATTCAGACATGATTTTTGCTATAGATCTTGAAATTAAATCAAGAAGATTAAACAAGCTCATGATCATGGATAACTTAAAATCTTATGCATAAAATTGTTAATAACCATTTAATATTACATCTTTATGCATTACTTTAAATCAAACGTGATTTCATTCAACAATGTTAATCAAACATGATAAACATTATTACTTCTTAACCATGATCAAAATCATTTTATTTGTTTATCATGCAATATTATCATTTTCGAAATTATCAGCATGATCATAATTTTTTGTATTTTTATTTTTAAACATGTAATTTTCAAGAAAATTAATTCTAAAAGAAAATATATCATGAAAGCATCAAGTAATTTTAAAATAAACCAAAGGCATTTTAATTACCTCAATGTCGTAGGCTAGTAAGGCGTAGTTTGCCGTCTTGCTTTTGTTGACTTTCTCGTCTTCAGATGAGCTCGATTCATCCCAATTTTTGTTCTTCTTCTTGTGTTTAAAGCAAGTAGTTCCATTCTTTTTGCTTTTTAATTTTCGTTTCATTTGTAGTTTAAGTTCACCATAACTTGAGCTTACGCTCGAGTGGTCTTCAAATGTTCTATGTCCCAAATCCTTCCTGTTCTTTGGAAGGTTGTTTTGTTCATCATTGTCCTCATCACTTGAGTCATCGCTCAAGTGGCATTCATTTGTCCAGAGTTCCAAATCCTTCCTGTTCTTTGGAAGGTGATTGTGTTCAACATGTTCATCATGTGCATTGTGCACCATTTCATATGTCATCAATGAACCAATTAGTTCTTCAAGTGGAAATTGGTTCAAGTTTTTCGATTCTTGAATAGCAGTTACTTTTGAATCCCAAGTTTTAGAAAGTGAGCGCAAAACTTTG
This sequence comes from Musa acuminata AAA Group, assembly GCF_036884655.1. NCBI lineage: Eukaryota > Viridiplantae > Streptophyta > Magnoliopsida > Zingiberales > Musaceae > Musa > Musa acuminata. The sequence continues at coordinate 22,617,517 of NC_088346.1, forward strand.
TTAACGAGTTCAAAATCCGAAAAGCTTTTACCAAGTGATTTTAAACCATTGACGACATCCGTAAAACGGGTGTACATGTCAACAACGGTTTCGCTTGGTTTCATATGAAAAAGCTCGAAATCATGCAGTAAAATATTAACTTTCGAGTCTTTGACTCTACTAGTTCCCTCGTGCGTGATTTCAAGAGTGCGCCAGATATCGAAAGCCGTTTTGCATAAAGAAACCCGATTGAACTCATTTTTGTCCAAAGCGCAAAATAAGGCATTCATAGCCTTTGCGTTTAAAGAAAAATACTTCTTCTCTAAATCCGACCATTCGTTCATCGGTTTAGAGGGAAGTTGAAAACCGTTTTCAACGATATTCCATAAATCCAGATTTAGAGAAATCAAGAAAACTCTCATTCGAGTTTTCCAATAAGTGTAGTCCAATCCGTTAAAGAACGGTGGACGAAAGACCGAAAAGCCCTCTTGAAGAGCCATTTCTCTCGGGTGTAAATCCGAAATGAGAAATACCCCGCTCTGATACCAATTGTTAGGATCGAGAGCACTAAGAGGGGGGGGGGTGAATTAGTGCAGCGGAAATCTTACAATGATTTTAAAAACGAAAGCTGCGTTCGTCCGATAAAAAACGATTTCGATATAAAAGCAGAATCACAGTGCAGTTTGCGTCTAAGCGCAGTTTGCGTCTAAACACAGTTTGCGTCTAAGCGCAGTTTGCGTCTAAGCGCAGTTTGCGTCTAAACTCAGTTTTACGTCCAAACGCAGTTTTACGTCTAAACGCAGTTTTACGTCTAAACACAGTTTTGCGTCTAAGCGCAGTTTTACGTCTAAACGCAGTTTTACGTCTAAACGCAGTTTTACGTCTAAACGCAGTTTTGCGTCTAAACGCAGTTTTACGTCTAAACGTAATTTTACGTCTAAATGTAGTTTTGCGTCTAAAAGCAGTTTTGAACCTTGAAAAGCGTTTTACGTAAAAAGCAATTTGCAGTTATAAATGGAATCCGAATGTAAGCGTAAACTGCAGTGTGAAGATCGTACGAAAACACGATTTACATTTGAATGCAGATTCTGAAAGATCAGAGCTTAGAAACTCGTTCGTAAAGGCGCAGAGGGCAGTAGCAATGTAGGAGGTTTGCAGTAATGATAAAGTGCTCAAGGTAAAAGCAAACCAGAGATTTAGAGTGGTTCGGTCAGTCTTGACCTACTCCACTTTTGGCTTCCTCCTCCGACGAGGTCACCGACGTCAACTAGCTGCCTTCCTTCAATGGGCAAAGGCTAACTGCCCTTTTACAATTTCTCTCCTTTTGACAGGCTCAGGAGACAACCTTTACAGATCCTTTCTCTCCTCTCTTTACAACTCAAGACTTGAAGAACAGAAGGAGGAGAACTTTAGGACTTTACACAAATTTGAGCTCTTAGAATCACTGAAAAGATCAAGAATTCGGTGTGGATCTGTATCTCTTCAGTGCTGAATGGGTGGGGTATTTATAGGCCCCAACCCAGTTCAAATTTGGAGCTCAAAACGATCAAATCGATCAAATCCCAGAATTCCGGGATCAGGCGGTTGCACCTCTTGACTGGAGAGGTTGCACCGCCTGGCAGAGCTCGGAGACTGAGCCCAGGCGGTTGCACCTCTTTGTCAGAGGCGGTTGCACCGCCTGAGTCTGGCTCGAAGACAGAGCCCCCGGCGGTGCCACCTCTTGACTGAGGCGGTTGCACCGCTCTGCCAGAGCTCGAAGACCGAGCTCAGGCGGTGCTACCTCTCTGTCAGGGCGGTTCCACCGCCCAGTCTAGCTCGAAGACTGAGCTCTGGGCGGTTGCACCGCCTGGCTGGGGCGGTTGCACCGCCCAGTCTCGCAGCCCTGGCGGTTGCACCTCCTGGCCTAGGCGGTTGCACCGCCTGGTGCAATCAGGGTCCGAATGGTTCGCTCCATTCGGCCCAATTTGAATCTTTTCAGGGGCCCAATTGCCTCAAGATTAAGCTAATGGGATCACCTCCCATTTTCAAGCTTAATCATCATGCTAACTACGATTAACTCTAAGACAACTTCTGCAGCTTTGCTCCGATGCGTCAATCTCTTCTTCCGGCGAGTTTCCGGCGAACTTCCGTCGATCATCCGATAAACCCTCGGTGATCCTTCTGCGGACTTCCGGCAAACTCCTAGACTTTACGATGATCCACTTGGCGAGTTCCGACGAGCTTCGCTTGGCAAGCTTCTGGACTTCTCGGATCTGTTCTCGCAGAACCTCCGACGACCGTCCGAACTTCCGTCGAACTCTCGAACTCCCAACGTGATCATGAACTTGACTCCGGCGCAACTCCTGCTGCTTGTCTAACTTTCATCGTAGTTAATCCTGCACACTTAAAACAAAACTTCGATCGAGACAATTAATCCTAAGCAATTAACCAAGTTGTCCGACATGTCATTGGTCCCTCGACGCTTCGTCCGATTCTTCGGCGCATCGTCCTCTCCTGCAGCCTATT